>NC_136269.1:99666141-100001141 GCF_964187855.1 Myxine glutinosa | reverse complement strand
ATTGCGAGTGGACGAAATTTAGTTTTTTTTTAATCAAAATTTAAATTCGTGCCATGGCTAGCCAAGACGGTCAAATGCCGGTGGGGGTAGAAGAGGAGGTAGGTGAGGAGGAATTAATGATCCAGGACCCACGGGAAGAATTAGTAGAAGAGGAGGAAGCAGAAGAAGGGCCAGCAGCAGGGGTAGAAAATGGCGGCGCCTCGCACATGACGGTCGCAGCCGGGCCCGCTTCGCAGACCGGGCTCGACATTGGGTCATACCTAGCCCAAATTATGAGGGGCATGAAAGAAATAAGGGACGAGGCAAGGTGTAATAAGGGCGAGCTGAAGAATGACATCAATAAAATACATGGGAGAATGGACATCCAAGAGAAAAAGATGGATGCCCAATGTGCAAATCCACCCGAGAAATGAGAGAAATGAAAGACGGGTTAACTGGGTTGGAAAACAAAATGGGTGGCCAGTTGAAAGAAATGGGGGACAAGACCACTCGGGAATTGGAAGAGGTGAAAAAGGGGCTGAAAAACAAAATTGAGGCCCAAAATAATCAATTGGAAAAAATGAGGGTGGCGTCAAAGAAAGAAATAAAAGAAGCAGGGAAGGACATAAGGCGCAAGCTGAACGAGGAGGTCGCAAAGGGACGCAACGGGGTAACGCGGTGCGAGGAACGCGGGGTAGAGCAGAGCACAGCTAAATTGACTGAGGGGATAGAAATCGCGACACGGGTTGAAGAAAAGCCGACGGCCGCCAAATTGGAAAAGAAAATTTTATGCACGCCGGCGGTCGTCGAGCTAGAAAAAGAAATAATTCCAAATGAAGAAGAAATGATTGGGGCCGAAGAGACGGCAGAGATAGAAAGTGAATCACGGGAGGAAGAGATGGAATGTACTCAAAGTCTGTGTTTGCACCGTGACGTCGGGCTTGCTAACCCCAATAAAAGTTTGCAGGTGTTGCCGGAGAAGAAGGTCCCTAAGGTGAGCGCAAGTGTGCTTGGCGGGAAAAGGGTTTTGGTGCGCTTGGGACATAGACGAAACCCGGGCGGTCGTGGAAGGTCCGTGGTGCGGTGTGTGAGGGTGACTGGTGCGCGTGTGCGAGAAAAGTGTGCACCGGAGCACGAGTGTATGACGGAGTGTGTCAGGGAAGAGTGTGTAACAGGAGAGTGTGTTACAGAGTGTGCGATGGCCGAGGAGAGTGAGAGAGAATGCACACCAGAGTGCGTTGTAGAGAGTGTGCAGGAGTGCACACCATAGCGTGTTATTGGGTGTGTACCAGGAGAGTGCACACCCATGGACGTTACGGAGTACGTAACGGAGGGGTGTGCGCGAGGGTGTGCGATGGCCGATTGCGTTATGGAGTGTGTAACGGAGAAGTGTGCGGTAAAGGAGTGTGTGGAGGAAAAGTGTGTAACGGAGTGTGTGGAAGGTATGAGTGCGCCTAGGTGTGCAGGTGCGAGTACAGAGCGCGAGAAAGAATGCACACTGGACCTTGTGCGGAGAGAGCGAGCGGTAACAAAATGCATGGAGTGCATGGGGGCGCCTCGGTGTGCGAGTGTGGAGTGGGTCGCGAGGTGTGGTGAGAATGCGGCTTAAGCATCGACGCAGATCGGGGTAGCGTTTAGCGCGACGGATAGCCGACATGAGCCCTCGGTGAGTTGTGTGCAGGAGGGACCGGCCGGGATTGGTGCCGTGGCGGTTTCACAAGAACCGCCGTGCCCGACCCGTGCCGGACCCCGCCCTGTATGGTTGGTGCCGCGCCGTGGCGGTAAAGGTGAACGGCAAGGTTTAAGGGGAGGTAGGAGAGTTTGGAGCCGCGCCCCCTGGCGGGTGCGATGCTCCGACCGTGGGCGGTTGGGGCCATCGTGCGTGCGACCGCAAGGCCTCGCGCAGAGGTGGAGCACTGAACCTTGGCCCTTCCATGCCTCCTCCCCTGGATGGAAAATGCCGGACGGACCCAACCTCCAGTAGACCAACCCACCCGTGTGGATCGCTCGGCTTTTCAAAGCCGAGCTGTGACGATATATTTCCGCACGAAGAGGCTCCAGTGTAGTGGACGAATAGCAATAGTGTTGGGGAATGGTACCCTACGTGGAGGAATGGTGGTGCCGCCATTCCTCATTCTGGGCCCATGAGCATTAGATTAGGGGGATGGCAGTGGAAGCTAGCCGAGGGCGGGCTAGGATAATTGTTAGGGAAGTAGAGGACTGTAGAGGACAAGATTTAAGTAGGGACATTGTACCTATAGTGGGGACGTAGGTAGTTTAGATGGTTGTTAATGACGAAGGGTGTGCTTAGTGTAACGGAATGACGGGGAAGCATGAGTTTTAGGGGAAAAGCAGGTAGTTAGATGATGCTGTGTGTGTGAGGAATTGTGTTTTGAAAACAAAAGGAATTGTGTTAAAGGTGTGTATGGAAACAGGTGTGTGAGGAAAGTAGTGTGGGAGATAAAAGGTGTGCAAATTTGGTGTGCGAGAAGAGTAGTGTGGAATGCTTGGTGTGGAATAAAAGGTGTGGAATGCATGGTGCGAAGGAGTGAATGGGGGGAGATGGACCCATTCACGGAAGCCCGGGGTGGGTAGTTTAAAGCCAGGTAGTGGGTTTAGGTAAATTGTTTGGATATTGACACCTGTGGTGCAGGTAGTGGCAATGTAGTGCTTTGGAGGGTGCATGGGTGTGTGGAATGGCTGGGCGTGTGGCTTAATTGGTGCGTATGGTTATTGGGGCACTCCGCCACTGGTAGTCTGTCGGCCAGGTGAGGCCGCAGGTAGGCTCTGGGAGCCAGTTAGGGTAGTCGTGAGTTGTTCAGTGGGGCCCGAGGATCCAAGGGAAGGACCCGGGTAGACCAATGCCAAGGAGGGCATCAGAGGGGTAAAGTGCCAGGAAGGGGGCCTTCCCCAGTTTAGGTAGTCGCAGGAGCAGGTAAGCTCGGGTGGCGACTTCAGTGGCGGAGGTGCGCAGGTAGGTAGACCTGCTGGTGGAGCCACATGACCCAGCCCCGAAATTGTGCAAGGGCACAGAGAGAAAAATTAGGGAGTGAGACCCAAACTCGTATGGCATCACAGAGTGGTCAATGGGAATTCGGTTTTTAGAACCACATTGTTTAAAGATGGCCGATTGGCAGGGCATGACCACGGGTAGTTTAAGAGTTAATGTCATTAGAATAGTTAGGAAGAGAAATCCCCTTCGCGCCATCCACAGCCATGCACCGAGGGAACGAAGCTCCACACCAGGACGAAGTGAACTATTGAGTGAGTAAGACGCATCATGACGTAGAGTGACTGTGTTTGTTCCATCCCTTCCTTTTTGGGAGGGATTGGGAGACGAATTTGGCTTAGAGGGGGATAGAGACGACAGACATAGGGACAAATTTGTAAATACAAGGAAGGGCTGGGGTAGTGTAGCCGACGTTGGGGGGTACGGACGGCTAGGGACGAGTCTGCTCTGCTCACTCCTCCGCGCCCCTCATGCTACATTACCTTGTGTTGCTGTGTACCTTTGTGCCCTTTCCGCTTTGCTGATCGTGCTTTGTCTCTCCCCCCACCCCTGGACCATTTTGGAGGAACTGTGCAGTTGCACCTTGCTACACAGGGGCTGCACACCTGCTGCACTTTGCTACATCTGTGCAGCTGAACAGCGTGGCACTTTGCTGCCGTATCCTTTTCATTTGTTGTAACTTTGCTGCACATGTGCAGCACCCTGCTGCCACAGACACTTTGCTGCACATTATCACATTACACTTATGGACCACACGTTTTGTGGCCTTGCACCTCTGCTGTGTAACACCTTGCTGCAGCATCACCTTGCATCTTCAGACCACTTGTTTTGAGTGGCATTAAGGTCACGCAGTCGGACCACAAAATATTGGCCCTGCGTGGCAAAGACATAAAACGAGCCGGAATCCGCCAAGCCGGATTCTGGATCCTCCTCGGGAGAGGCCAGGGGTTCCGGCAGTGAGGTCGAGTCCGCTCCCGCGTCCTCGGCGGTAGCTCTCTCCGGTCGGGCTTGTTGAGAAGTCCCCGCAGTGACACGTGTGTGGTCATAGGCGTTAGATTGTTCCCGAGCCTCAGTGTATACGTGCGCCAGCCTTAAGGCTTCCGTGAACGTCAAGTCCGCAGTTTCCAAAAGTCTTTGTCTAATGGTTGAAGAGCTGATCCCAGAGACAAAAGAATCGCGGACAAGATCATCTTGTACTTGCTCATGTGTGCGTACCTCCGGAGTACCATCAGCAAGCAGATGTCGCGGCTCTTGGGCAAAATGGTCCAGCGTCTCAGTGGGCTGTTGACTCCGCATTGCGAGCAGATGCCGGGAATAAACCACACTTCGTTTCTTAATGTAAATTCGTTTTAGCTCGGTCACAGCTGCATTGAATGCCGTACACCAGGGGTCGGCAACCTTAGGCACGCGTGCCACCATTGGCACGTGGCAGCGTAATCATTGGCACACTGGCGAAAGCAGTGCATTATCCGCTGCATGCCAAATCACCTCTTGAACAGCCATTGGCTGTTGCGCGTGTTGCACTATAACAGTATTCCGGTGTGATGGTGCAGGGTGATGAGGTAGATGGATCAGAACAGAGTCGCCATTCCAATTCCAAATTATTTTACTGGAATAATAAAATCAAAGATGCACAACATGAGAGGCCGGCCTGGCGCATTCAAACACAATATTCGCGGCAACCGGATGTGCTGTAAGAACAGTGGTGTTGTTCACAGCAGATGGTCCGAGGCTGCATCTCCACTCATTATTATTATTTGGACTGGTTTCTGAGTTTTAATATTAATCTCATCATTATTCTGAATTGTATAATAATCGCAGATATAAAACAGGAGATGCAGGCTTGGTGCCTTCCGATACGCCGTTCGTGGCAACCTGAGATGATGTAAGAGCGACTGTGTGTTAACACCCGGTGGTCAGCGGCTGCATCTCCACTCTTTGTTATCATTCAGGCTGCCTTCTGCGTTTTAATATTAATCTCGTCATTATTTTGAGTTTTTTTATGGGGTGGTAGTAATGAAAATGGAGGTAGTAATGAAAATGGGGGTAGTAGTTTTTTTCGTAACACGCGGCCTGTCTTATTTAGTTTGATTGACGGTACGGCCTCCCGCTCATATTTCCCACAGGAATTGCAGTGAAGCGGTTCAGGTTCGGTAGATGATGGCAACCCCGCTAGCTAAGAAAGCTGAAGTAAAGGTTTCGAGCATTCCAGCCCTCATGGACAGAAGAGTGGGGTTTTGTTTTTCAGAAGGACCGTGCTGTGTGTACTTTATGTTTTGAAAATGTTGGTTGTCGAACGTCGAGTGTTAAGCGCCATTTTGAGACAAAGCACGAGAAAACTTTCAAAGATCAGGCAGACAAGGCAGAATCCATCAAACGTGCCTTGTCCAGGTATGGGAAGCAAGCCAACACCCTCAAGATCTTTGCCACTGCTAAAAACCATGCGACTGAAGCAAGATATCGCATTGCTCATTGCATTGCGAAACGTGGAAAGCCATTCACTGATGGCGAATATATTAAGGAGGCTTTTCTCTGTAGCTCAGAGGTTCTGTTTGAAGGCTTACCAAACAAAGAGACAATCAAATCGAGAATAAAAGATATTCCCATGTCAGCTAGAAGTATTGAGCGACGCATCGAAGAAATGGCAGAAAATGTCAGCGGGCAGCAAATAGCTGGGTTAAAAGATGCTGTGGTATTTAGCATTGCACTTGACGAGAGCGTGGACGTGAATGATATACCACGTTTGGCAGTCATGGCAAGATACTGCGATTCGACTGTAAGAGAGGAACTCTGCTGCTTAAAGCCAATGTCGGACACAACAAAAGGTGAGGACATAGCCAAGGTGTTTATGGAACATTTTGAGGAGCGAGGGATTTACATCAGGAAGATTTTTGCAGTGACAACAGATGGCGCCCCGGCCATGGTCGGGAAACAGAGGGGAGATGTCAGATTAATTGAGGAAAAAGTCGGTCACCCCATCATGAAACTCCACTGCATAATACACCAAGAAAACCTCTGTGCAAAGATGTCAAATTCAGATCTTAATGAGGATATGGCTACGGTAGTAAAGGTTATTAAGTTCTTAGTTAAGCGATCTGCTCTGACACACCGACAGTTCCAGTCCCTGCTCGAGGAAATGGACTGCACATACAAAGATATCCCTCTCCACTCAGCGGATAGGTGGCTAAGCTGCAGAAAAGTTTTGGAGCGGTTTGTCAGCTGCTTTGATGCCATCAAGGCCTTCCTGGCTGAAAAGGGCCAAAACTACCCAGAACTCGAGGGCGAGAAGTGGGTTGTGAAACTTATTTTTCTTACGGGTACTACGGGACACCTCAACGAGCTCAATCTCCGACTGCAAGGTGCAGGGCAAACTGTTTTGGACATGTTCGACACATGGATGGCTTTTGGCGGCAAGCTAGCAATCTTTTCAAGCGATGTTGCTACCTCCACTTTCCTCTACTTCAGACATGAAAGGGAGCTGTCCTCGCAGCACAGCATCAGCACCGCTGAAATATGCAAATACATGAGCAAGCTTGAGTCGGAGTTCACAACACGATTTGGGGACTTTCAGAAGTATGGACCCATGTTCTCCCTTCTTGATCAAGCCAGACAGCTTTGATGGACAAGAATTGGATTTATCTCTGATAGACTGGTTGGATACACAGGACATGGAAATGCAGCTGATTGAGCTGAAGAGTTCAACACTGTGGGTGACTAAGTTTGCAGAGCTACGGAAACAACTCGAAACCACGGCAGTGCAAGATCACGGAACCTGCATCTTCACCTGCTGGACAACCGTGCCGAAGAAGTTCAGCTGTCTCCGGAACGTTGCACTGGCTTTGCTGTCAGTCTTCGGGTCAACGTACCTCTGTGAGCAGATATTCTCACACATGAAGAACGTGGTCAGCCCCTCCCGCAGTCGTTTGACAACCGACCACTCTGAAGCATGTGTGCAACTTAAAGTGATTAAATACAACCCCCAGATAATGGAGCTCAGCAAAGGAAAGCAGGGCCAGGGATCACACTGACTGGTAGGCATCTGTTTATTTGTAGTACACATGGGTTTGCATATGCAGCTGTTTGTCCATCTCTTTTTTTCCAACTCAGATGTGGATGTTTTCATGAGGATGGCAGCATTCTTGTACAGTACTGGTATTTCTGTTTGATACACTTTATTCTCCTTTTTTGACATTTGTTCCCAATGCAATACTTTGTAAATGAGTTACTGAAAGCAGTGTTTTGAAATGGGGTCCGTGCATGTAATTTGTAACCTCATGGGGGACAAATTTTACAATGATAAAATGATCATTACAATGTCCTGATTATGAGAGATAAATGTTTCTTTAAAATGTTGTTGCTGTGCATGTAGCCGATATGGATGGAATTTAAATTCCATGTCTGTTGGTAAGTATTTTTTTGATGTGGTGTCATAATTAAACTTAATGTTAAACTTAATGTTGATATGGCACACGAATTAACAAGAACATTTTAAACTGGCACTTCATGGCAAAAAGGTTGCCGACCCCTGCCGTACACTGTTCGATTCCCCTGTAGACGCTGTGATGTACTTTAGTCTGAAGTACTTCCAGTTTCGTTTCATCAGTGACAGCGGCGTCCTGGGCTTTGAACTGATTGTCCAGGGTCTTGAGCCAATTCGTCAGCTCCGAGCCAGAATCCGCTGCTTGTGGGTCGGCGGCAAATAGCGGCACCTGGATCATCCTGTGTCCCGCCATGTCGTTCGCCTCTTGTTCTCGAGTGGACGGCGAGACTGTTATTAAGTGTTGTAGAAATCAATCAAGGCCACAACTTTGTCCCATAGGTAGGTTTAATAACAATCAGATCTCTGGCATCATCCTGTAGAATACAATCATGCAATATATATATATCAGGATCCTGGCATCTTATAGAAAGGTTCGATAATATTAGCCAATGCAAGCAAGCCTAGAATATCTGCATATACGTACCATCCGAGTCTACATGTCATAGAGTAAATGTCGCAGGAGTGGCCCAGAGTCGCGGACGTCCGAGGTCTTATAGACGCCTCTCAGTGGTTTAAGTGAGCATCACACCTGGGTTCAACTTTGATACATTTTCACTACACGTGGTACGGGTAGAACTGCTCCAATTGGGTTCAAAATCTAGGTAACTGCGCGGACCACGTGTACGCAATCCGCTTGGAGTACTCACATCACACGTGGTTCGTGCGAGGCTTGCTTCCTCGCTTCCAGGGCGGCGCGGGTACTTAGGTACGAGCGAGAATTGGTCCCGAAACCCTATTTTGCGCTCGCCCGGAAGGGACGTTTCAAGTCTCGGTTCCGCCAAGCCCAGCAAGACCAAAGGGCCTAATCCCCCCCTTGGTAGGGGCAAGAAGGGTGGCGGTAGAACCGCAACAATATATATATATTGTTACGGTTTTGCGAAGCCCGTTCCCTTACCAAGGGGAGATTAAGCCCCTTGTTCTCCTTGGGTCTTCGAACCGCGAGACTGAGTCGCCACTTCCGGTCAGACGCGGGAAAGGGTCTCGGGACAATTTTCGCACGTACCTAAGTACCCACGCCGCCGTGGGAGCGGGTATCGAGTCGCACGAACCACGCGTAATTGAGTACACCCGAGCGGATGGCGTACCACGTGGTCCGTGCTGTTACCTTGCTATTGGAACCCGATCAGAGCGATATAATTCGTACCACGCTAAATCAATGATGGAAGAGACGAAACCGTTGAATCAAAGGAATAACAGATTTAATTATTATTTACAACAATGTACAAGGGTAGAAGAAGCAGAGACACAGGGCAGTCTTAAGCAATCTTACTTATTACCCAGACAATGGGCCCACTTACACACACAGGCAGATGGATGGAGAATGTTCGCGCATCGAACGCGCCTGCTTCGGTCGCTCCAGGAACAGCTCACCTGGTCATGGCCCTCTGGCGGTCACCGCACGTATCCCGGCGAAAGCAGGCAGGCAGGAAAATCCTCGCGGCGCGTATCTCGGCAAGGGCAGGCAGAAGGTAATACGCGCGTCTGTGGCCCGGCTGTCTTTCACGGCGCGATTAGTACAACTGAGCGCTCCGGTCTCACAACTCGTAACTCAACGGAGGACCCCGACTCATAACTCAGCGCTCCGAACCGACTGATGGGCTTGCCTCATAACTCTCTCGCTTGCCCTGTGCGCATCTCATAACTGAGGTGGGGGGGCTCTGGGCACAGGGTTATATCGCCACACCCTGGCCCTCAGAGTGTTCCAAGCCCCGCCTTTTGCCGCAGTGGTAAGTCACTCCCCTCGAGCCCTGATTGGCGGCTCGTGCTTACCGGCCACTCCCACTCCTCCTGTCCCGCCTTCCTTTGGCCTTGATCGACTTGTTCAGGCCAGCCTCGTGGTATTTCGCGCCAAAAACAATCAAGGCATCGTAAAGGCACCTAATTTCCACTGGCCTACTCAACACAAAACCAACACAGGAAAGGTCTACGCTTACATTTACGAAGAAATAACTGAGCTTTAAACGAGGCTACATGTTGTAATGTAACTAAACTAAGAGGGGGAAATTAACCTTTATTACACAACCACAAAACCGCAACAATATATATATATATATATATATATATATATATATATATTGTTACGGATTCGGGGGTCGGCACTCCCGTTACCAAGGGGGGGTTAATCCCCTTGTCTTTTAAGCTGGCCGTTCCCCCAACGCTAGAAGTTATAACGCTCCTTCCGGTCGGGAATAGCCAGGGTGATTGGTCAATGAAGTCCCAAATACCTGAGTGCTACCCCTGGCCATGAAGCAGGGAGATAACTCCTGCTCGGACCGTGGATATGATGGTAATGGCTGAGCGGTTTAGCAGTCCGCAGCCCGAGCCATTAACAAAAGGACTAAACCCGATCCTGAGCGATTGGCCAAATCGTGCCACCGGTACTCAATGGAGAAAAGACAAAGACAATCGAATGGAAGAACAGAAACCAAAGTAAGGAAGAACACAGAATTTATTAACAATACTGAAGAGGAACCGAAAGAAGGGCATATACAATAAGAAGCAAAAGGACACAGGGCAAGCTTACACAGTCTTAATTACCACACCCAGGACAATACAGACAGACTCACGAAAGGGGAATAGCAGGAAGGAGGAGAAGGTCCAGGCAGATGGCAGGGGAGGAAGGTCCGGGCAGATGGTTCAGGCGTTGAGGTCTGGCTCCAGGTTCATGCTCCACTCCAGTCCACGCTTTGGTTCGCAGCGAATCCCGGCAGGCAGTGCGGTTAGTATTGTCGCGGTAGCGGACCGACTCTCTCACCGTCTCTCCCTCTCTCTCGTCTCTGCGTCTCATCTCACCTCTGAAGGCGCCGCGCTTGAGCTTATATAGTGTCCCTTTGAAATCAAGCCGCCCGCTTTTAGACACACCTTATTTTTCAATGAGCCCTTATTTTAAAACTGCTTTCTCAAAAACAGTTTAAATGACAGAGGACTCATTCACGCTTTGATGATGCTGGGCTGCTGCGGGTAAAATATCTCAGGACAGTGTCTGAAAACAACTGGCCGAGTGCCGCTGCCATAGCACAAAGAACTGGGATAAGATCTGTCCGAATCATCTCGTGATTCCTGCAAGGAGTACTATCAACTTACTGCAGCACTCGCCAGGAACTAGAAACTCCATCTGAGGGAACAACAGCTCACTTCCCAAAACTCCTTGTGTACAGTCCACCAATAAATGTGTCTCCTGGTCTGGAAAATCCTGACAATACTGCATTGTCCCAGGTCCCTCCTTTCCTTCCCCAATAAAATATTGTATAATGCTTGCGTCAACATCTTACATGCTACAACATTCTCGGAGCACCCAAGGCTTCGATTGGCGAGAATTTGTACCCCCAATATCCCCCAGCTCCCCCAACTGGCAAGGTTTTTAATCTTTTAGCTACTCCAAAATATATTTGAGATATCCAATGGAAACTTATACACTGGATTTTGTCTTGTAATGTTTTATTGCACTGGTTCTCTGCTGACAACTCTAATCTCTGCCCTTCCTGTGCATCCATTGAAACCATTCCACATAATATATACCTTGAATGTGCATGTTTACAACCTCTCTTTACCCCCCTCCAAGAATATTCAAGGAAACTTGACTCATTTTAACTGCAATGTTTTTATTTACTGTTTTCAGACCTCCTTCCCTTAAGTGGTTTTAAACAATTTTTTGATTGGTCAAGCCCTGTTTGCGATCTTCAAGTCCAGGAAGGCAAAAATGAAAAACATTGCTGTTTCTTCACATAATGTGTTGCTCACCTTTAAGGCTCTTGTGAGAGCAAGATTAAAACTGGAACACAGTTTCAAAAAAAAAATAAACACAAGTTTAACATTATTTAAAGAAAAATGGATTTTTCATGATGCCATTTGCAAGCTTGATGATACCGATTTATCAGTCATTTTTCTCTGAAACAATGGTTTAAATATTGTGGTTCTTTCTATAACTATACATAACCTATCCTTTTTCACCTTTGTAATAAAAGGAAGAAACAGTCAGAGAGTATGTGTGTGTGTGTTTGTGTTTCTCTCTCTCTTTCTTTCTCTCTCTCTTTCTCTCTCTACCTCTCTCCTCCCTCTCTGCTCCCTCTCTCCTCCCTCTCTCCTACCCTTCCCCCCCCCCCCCCCCCCCACCAAAGTGACGGGTGAGTAGTATGTAAATGTTGGTTCTCAGACTAACCACCTTTCTAACCACCTGCCATTGCTTGTTCTCACTTGCTCATGCTCATTCGCTGTTAGGCTCTTATCTCAAAACCAACCTTTACATACAACTGTGTGGTGGTGACGAGTAGTTGGTTATTACTGATGTGATGACAAAGATGGTCTTTCACATTATTTACTCTAACCTCTGTATCATACAGACATATTTACATCTGTTTGCGTGTGAGAGAGAGAGAGGAGACACCATATTTTAACCTCTGTGTCATACCGACATCTTTATATTAAACTTAAACAGAGAACCAATGAACATCCGCTTGTGTTCTATTTTAGGGAATAAATTGATTTTCTTGACATTGGTACATCAAGGGTGATGAAGGTTGTGGTCAACTTTCATCGAAACAGTGTGTGTAGTAGTTTCAGAGGAAATAGCAAATTCCTATTTGGCCGGGAGAGGGGGGGGTGGGGGGGAGGGGTCAAACGTGGATCCAATTTGACCACCAGTAGACCCCCTTAGACACCAATTTCTTTCATGCCGTGAACAAACTTTAGTCAACATAACAAATATAATTTGTGCCAAGTTTGGTCACAATCCCATCAGCGGTTTCGGAGAAGAAGTTGCAAGTGTTTACAGACTGACGGACGGACGGACGGACGCGCCATCGCATAAGCTCCCCGGAACTTCGTTGCAGGCGAACTAATAATAGTAGTAGTATCATTCGGCAATAATAATAATGAACGTATTATCCACACCCTGGCACAAGTGTATCTGGACTTGGTGAAAGGTAATTTAATGCTCCAGCAATACGGGAGGCCGATGTGTTACAAGGCGGCAAAGACCAATGAAAATTTGGTCCAACTGACCAAGTAGTAATAGGTATATAAAATGAGCGTTAAGTAAGGAAGCAGCTCACAAATTCTTATTTTAGTCATTGGTATGTTGTGTTCAGGGATCACTGAAATACCCTGTCTTCTATTGTGTTTGTGTTGCATGTGATCAATGCACGTTTACAAGCTTCTTTCACACATGCACGCACAAACACACCAACGCATACACACACTGCCTCATCTATTTATTACGTACACAATTACACCTCATCTGCTCCGGCGCATGCTCCCATACCTGAACTGACGAATACAAACTGGCAACTTGAAAAATCTGACAACCCTCCCAACCTCCGCTCAAACCAATCCCCACAACTAGTGCGTACGTAATAAATAGACGACTAAGCGGCTTACATGCGACAGTTACAAGGATGTGAAACGCCGACCTCGCAAACTGAGAACAGATGCTCTCGCTCGACCGATTTCGCCACCAAGGTTGGAAAACTAAAAGTAAAAGTTTTACCTCCTCTTGGCGAAAGATACCATGAGACGTTTAGGTTTAACGTCCACCAACTGATTGATGTCTGATGCAAGTGAAGTGGGCTTGACACTCATCTCAACGTCCTCTTTGACGGGCGGAATACTCATCGATGGGTCTACCTACTTCAGCACAAGGATAACAACCTGTAGATGCATGGGGGCGGAAAACAAACCGAGACTAGATAGGCCAAAGGACTGTACACTACCCTGACAACAAACCTAGACTAGATAGGCCAAAGGACTGTACACTACCCTGACAACAAACCTCGACTAGATAGGCCAAAGGACTGTACACTACCCTGACAACAAACCTAGACTAGATAGGCCAAAGGACTGTACACTACCCTGACAACAAACCGAGACTAGATAGGCCAAAGGACTGTACACTACCCTGACAACAAACGGAGACTAGATAGGCCAAAGGACTGTACACTACCCTGACAACAAACCGAGACTAGATAGGCCAAAGGACTGTACACTACCCTGACAACAAACCTAGACTAGATAGGCCAAAGGACTGTACACTACCCTGACAACAAACCGAGACTAGATAGGCCAAAGGACTGTACACTACCCTGACAACAAACCGAGACTAGATAGGCCAAAGGACTGTACACTACACTGACAACAAACCTAGACTAGATAGGCCAAAGGACTGTACACTACCCTGACAACAAACCTAGACTAGACAGGCCAAAGGACTGTACACTACCCTGACAACAAACCTAGACTAGACAGGCCAAAGGACTGTACACTACCCTGACAACAAACCTAGACTAGACAGGCCAAAGGACTGTACACTACCCTGACAACAAACCTAGAGTAGACAGGCCAAAGGACTGTACACTACCCTGACAACAAACCTAGACTAGACAGGCCAAAGGACTGTACACTACCCTGACAACAAACCTAGACGACAGGCCAAAGGACTGTACACTACCCTGACAACAAACCTAGACTAGATAGGCCAAAGGCCAGTACACTACCCTGACAACAAACCTAGACTAGATAGGCCAAAGGACTGTACACTACCCTGACAACAAACCTAGACTAGACAGGCCAAAGGACTGTACACTACCCTGACAACAAACCTAGACTAGACAGGCCAAAGGACTGTACACTACCCTGACAACAAACCTAGAGTAGACAGGCCAAAGGACTGTACACTACCCTGACAACAAACCTCGACTAGATAGGCCAAAGGCCAGTACACTACCCTGACAACAAACCTAGACTAGATAGGCCAAAGGCCAGTACACTACCCTGACAACAAACCTAGACTAGACAGGCCAAAGGACTGTACACTACCCTGACAACAAACCTAGACTAGATAGGCCAAAGGCCAGTACACTACCCTGACAACAAACCTAGACTAGATAGGCCAAAGGACTGTACACTACCCTGACAACAAACCTAGACTAGACAGGCCAAAGGACTGTACACTACCCTGACAACAAACCTAGACTAGACAGGCCAAAGGACTGTACACTACCCTGACAACAAACCTAGAGTAGACAGGCCAAAGGACTGTACACTACCCTGACAACAAACCTCGACTAGATAGGCCAAAGGCCAGTACACTACCCTGACAACAAACCTAGACTAGATAGGCCAAAGGCCAGTACACTACCCTGACAACAAACCTAGACTAGATAGGCCAAAGGACTGTACACTACCCTGACAACAAACCTAGACTAGATAGGCCAAAGGCCAGTACACTACCCTGACAACAAACCTAGACTAGATAGGCCAAAGGACTGTACACTACCCTGACAACAAACCTAGACTAGATAGGCCAAAGGCCAGTACACTACCCTGACAACAAACCTAGACTAGACAGGCCAAAGGACTGTACACTACCCTGACAACAAACCTAGACTAGATAGGCCAAAGGCCAGTACACTACCCTGACAACAAACCTAGACTAGATAGGCCAAAGGACTGTACACTACCCTGACAACAAACCTAGACTAGATAGGCCAAAGGACTGTACACTACCCTGACAACAAACCTAGACTAGATAGGCCAAAGGCCAGTACACTACCCTGACAGACGTTTCCCGAAAGGTGAAACAAAACCACGTTTGTCCGTGAACGAAACGGAAAGATAAAATCGAGAACATTTTAAAATAATCTTACATTAAAGGCGGATGTTCGTACAGAAAACTGAACTCGCACGTCGGTAAACTGAAGCAATGTGGAAAACGCGCACATCGATATAATCCAAACATAACCAGCAACAGTCCACGTACAAAGCAAACAAACAATTTGCAAAACAAAAACGATCAGTTTCGGTGTTTCCTCTAAATCCCCACTTCTTAAAAAGGACCCAAGCATACCTGTCAATCACCAGATCACATCACGAACAGCTGGCGCATGCGCATAACTGCGATTTGTGCGGGACAACGTGTGTCTTGTGCGGAATGACGTCGCATAGTGCGGAATGACGTATGATTTGTGCGGGTCGACGTAAACTTTGTCCTCCCAATCACCGATTTCCCTTCCTCCACAACAATACGTCAACATGAAACAGTAACGGTTTGAAACACTCGAAATACCCAAAGTAAAGACGCCATATTGCTCTTAAGTATTGATGGTGTTCCCAAGTGATTGAATAAGATTAGACAGAGTCGTGTTTGTCCCGTGTTCCCATGGGAAAGAATAAGATGGGAAAGAATAAGATGGGAAAGAGTCGTGTCTGTCCCGTGTCCCCATGGGAATTAACAAGAGTAGATTGAGTAATGTCTGTTGTTATGCTGGTGGGGCTTATTGTTTAATTATTGCTCAATAATGATGGTACTGACTTGGATTTACTTGGATATAGAGGCTGGATGCGATGCTAATTACCCTCGCCCGAGGAGAGGGTATTGCATTTGTTTGTTACTTGGCAAAAAAAAAAAAATTTGGGACAAGTATGTTGATCACTCCGGTTTGTGTGTGTGTTTGTTTGTGTGTTTGTTTGTGTGTGTGTGTGTGTGTGTGTGTGTGTGTGTTTGTGTGTTTGTCTGTCCGCTCACTTATACTTGCCATCAGGTCACAATTTTAAACCAATCTTCACGAAACTTCACCAAATGGTGGAGTTCGTGGTCCGACCAAATCTTATATATTTTTAGGTCAAAAGGTCAACAAAGGCCAAAGGTCAACAACTTTTTCTCAAATTTCTAAAATCCTCAATTTTAATCCGATTGACTTGAAATCTGAATAGGATTTACATATCACCTTACTGAAACCAACCACCAACTATTTTGAGGTCAACATATGCCAAAAAGTCAACATAGGCCGAATTTCTAAAATTGTCAATTTTCATCAGATTAATTTAAACTTTGAAGGTGATTTGCATATCAGGTCAAATTCAACCACCAATTTTTTTTATTTTTTTTTTGTATACAGAATCGAGGCTCGTGAAAGAGCTAACTAACATTTATCACACAAAAAAATCAAACAGACACACAATGTAAATAATAAGGGTGGACAAGATGGGGAGAGAAGGGGAATCACACAAACACAGCATTTGAGAGCAGGGACATCGGGAGATCTGTGGGAGGGAGAGGGCTTGGGGGGATGAGGCTAGAAAGGGGGGGGGGGGGGATTATAAAGCACAAGGACACTGCAAGGACTTCCAGGAAAGAAGTTGGTATTTCAAAAGTGGATCTGGGGTGAAATTAGCGGGGGTAGAAAAGATCAAGGTTTTGGATGGGGGAAGATAAGAGATGGTGGTGAACAGCTGTTTTAGAGACCTGGAGGGAGGAGTGGGATTGAAGAGAGTGAGGGAGTTTGTTCCAGAGGCGGGGGTAAAGAGGATTAAGGAGTGAAGATGATCAGAGAGTCTTGATTTTGGCAGTTTAACTATAAGAGGGTTGCAGGCAGATCTTGTGCGACCTGTAGGAATATTTGGGGGACAGAGCACAGAGAGAGCTGGGGGGGCAAAGCTGGGGAGGAGTCGGTAGAAGACAGAAAGACCACCAACCTGCCTGCGGTGAGTAAGTGAAGGGCCCTCGGAGTTGGCTTCATCGCGAGAGATTCCAATGATTCTGAAAGCTTTGGTTTCAACAGCGTGAAGCTGAGCAAGGTGAGAGGATTATTTATTTATTACTTATATTATTATTTATATTATTATTATTATCATTATTTATATTTAATTATTTTTGAGGTCAAAAGGATGCTCTACTGAATGCTCTACTGAGTGCCATTCTACTTTGTTGTGTTTTGCCAAGTGTCGCACTATGAGTGATTTTTCATTTGTGTGTTTTTTCTGTCCGCTCACTTATACTTGCCAACAGGCAACAATTTTAAACCTATCTTCAGGAAACTTCACCAAATGGTAGAGTTCGTGGTCCGACAAAATCCTATATATATTTGAGATCAAAAGGTCACAAGGTCAACATAGGCCAAAGGTCACTCACTTTTTTCAAATTTCTAAAATCCTCAATTTTCATCCAATTGACTTGAAATTTGAATCGGATTTACATATCAGCCAACTGAATTCAACCACCAACTATTTTGGAGATCAACATGGGCCAAAAGATCAACATAGGCCAAAAGGTTAACATAGGCCAAAAGGACAACAAATGCCAAAATGTTAACATCGGCCAAAGCTCAACAACAATTTCGAATTTCTAAAATTCTCAATTTTCATCTGATTGATTTGGAAATTGAATTGGATGTTCATATCGGTTAACTGAATTCAGCCAACAACTATTTTTGAGGTCAACATAAGTCACAAGGTCAACATAGGCCAAAGGCGCACCGCGTTTTTTCTAATTTCTAAAATCCTCAATTTTCATCCGATTGACTTGAAATTTGAATGGGATTTTCATATTAGCAAGCTGAATTCAACCACCAACTATTGTTTTGATCAACATATGTCTCAAGGTCAACATAGGCCAAAGGTCAACCACTTTTTTCAAGTTTTTAAAATCCTCCATTTTCATCCGATTGACTTGAACTTTGATTAGGATTTTCATATCAGCTAACTAAATTCAACCACCAACTATTTTTGAGATCAACATAGGCCAAAAGGTCAACATAGGCCAAAGGTCAACCACGTTTTTCAAATTTCAAAAATCCTCAATTTTCATCCGTTTGACTTGAAATTTGAATATAAATTTCATCTCAGTTAACTGAATTCAATCAACTACTATTTTTAAGGTCAACATAGGTCATACGGTCATCGGCCAAAGGTCAACATAAGCCACGTTTCTAAAATTGTCAATTTTCATCCGATTAACTTAAACTTTGAAGGCGATTTGCATATCAGGTCACTGAATTCAACCACTAATTATTTTTGAGGTCAAAAGGATGCTCTACTGAGTGCCATTCTACTTTGTTCTGTTTTGCCAAGTGTCGCTCTATGAGTGATCTTTCATTTGTGTGTTTGTCTGTCTGCTCACTTATACTTGCCTAGAGGACACAATTTTAAACCGATCTTCACAAAACTTCACCAAATGGTGGAGTTCCTGGTCCGGTAAAATCTTATATATATTTGAGGTCAAAAGGTCACAAGGTCAACATAGGCCAAAGGTCAGCCACTTTTTTTTATTTCTAAAATCCTCAATTTTCATACAATTGACTTGAAATTTGAATAGGATTTACATATTATCTAACTGAACTCAAGCACCAACTATTTTGGAGATCAACATAGTGTTACGGATTCGGCACTTATTATTATTATTGCTGTTATTATTATTATTGTGGGTTCTAAGTATTATGGGTATTGATGTTTGATGGAAATGGTTATTGTGGTTAAAAGGTTAAAAGCGCTCATGGTAAAAATGAGACAGGAAATCAGATCGTGACCCGGAAGAGAAAAAGAGCAAAAAAAAGGAAGATGTCAGGACAGAAAAAAGACGTGCCGTGAAGCTCTGTACGGAGCGTGGTTGAGCGAACGTCGCGAGTGGACTTTGAGTCCTTGAAAGGAAGTTCGAGCGATAGGTGATATCGCCGGAGTATTGTGGAGCCTGCGTCGACGGGTATTGGCATTGAGATTCCGGAGAATCCTTGCCTGGAAGCTCTAGCTCGAGTGAGGGCCGTCCGCCATTTCGTCCCGCGCGCTACCTTCATCGGAAAAGGTTTTTGTCGTGTCGGTTGGGCTTATCCTCCGGTGGTTTCCCAGGGACAGCTGTGCAATAAAGCGGCATCTGAAGATTGCACTGCGGTTCGCTGATTGAACGGTGCAGGTGCACGTTTGGATCACGTCTTTGGGAGTCCCCTTTCTACCGCAAGTTTGCTGGGTGTTGGACCACGTGACTTCTGTGTCGCTTCGACCGTCTACGCCTCGGTTGCTCTTGATCGGACATTGTTCCAACGATCGCCGGAGCGCATCAACTTCGCCTTGGAGAGTTATAGAGACATTGAGGAGGGCTCGGTTCCATTTCCTGGGAGGGCCGTGAGTTTGGGGTTAAGTTACCATGTTAAGATATTGCTTGTATTGTATTGTATTTATGGTATTGTATTGTATTATTCCCGTGTGATTTTTAATACATTCTTTTGGTTGATACCCATTGGTGTGGTTTCGATCTTGATTTTGACACGGAGTAATATATTATTTTTCTGCCTTGATTCCTCCTGGGGTTCGGAGGTATACCGAGACCAGGGGGTCGGGGAGGAAAACGTAACAGAAATTGGGGTCTCGTCCAATTGACTCGTGGGCTCGAAATTGGGTCTGCGTCCAGGATCTAAAATTCCCTAAATTTAGTCTGGGAAAGAATTCCGTAACATTCCCAGAATTCCCAAATTTGGACCTTGTTCCAATATTCCCAAATTTTTCCCAAAAAATAAAAAATTGGTTTTTTTAAATTTCTTGTGTGAAGGTTAGCAGGTGTTAACAATAGTCACCATGGAGTTTGACGCAGAGAAGTTTGCAGTGACCCCTAGTGAAGCACAGTTCAGAGCGTTAGTAAAATCGGACCTCTTGAAATTGGCCAAACATTTTAGCTTGGAGGTCCGAACTAATATGAGGAAGGCAGAGATGCAGACAGTGGTGATACAATCTATGGTGGGATTAGGAGCATGGGAAGAGATAGCCTGGGATTGGTTACCCGAGGAACCAGAAGATGTGGAGCTCCGGAAACTGGAGTTGCAATTACTGAGCCAGGAAAGGGAAAAAGCAGAGGAAAGGAGAGCTGCAAGGGAACTCGAAGAAAGAAAAGCAGCGGAAAGGAGAGAGGAATGAGAACTCCAGGAAAGGTTGAAAGCAGAGGAAAGGAAAGCAGAAAAGGAAAGAGCAGAACAGGAACGAGAACTCCAGGAAAGGTTAAAAGCAGAGGAAAGGAAAGCAGAAGAGAGAAGAGAAGAGAAACAAGCAGAGGAAACGAGAGAGGAAAGAGAACTCCAGGAAAGGGTAGAAAAGGAAAAAGCAGAGGAAAGGAGAGTGGAAAGAGAACTCCAGGAAAGGTTAGAAAGGATGAAAGCAGAGGAAAGGAGAGTGGCAAGGGAACTCGAAGCAGAGGAGAAAAAAGCTGAAAGGGAGTTAAAGGCACACGAAATGGTGCTTCAGCAGCAAATTAAAGCCAAGGAGCTGGATGTAATGACAGAACGGGGAGAGGTACCATCCATGCCGACTGGTTCGACAACTAGTCAGAACACCTGGGATGTTGGCAGACATGTGAGGCTGGTTCCACCCTTCAATGAAAAGGAGGTAGCCAATTTTTTTTCACACTTTGAGAAGGTGGCTCAACTGCTAAACTGGCCTGAGGAGTCCTGGACCATATTAGTGCAAAGTGTTCTGGTGGGTAAAGCTCAAGATATTTATTCGGCTTTACCGATTGACCAATGTGCAGATTATGAGATTTTGAAGAAAAACATTCTCTAGGCCTATGAATTGGTCCCGGAAGCTTACCGGCAAAAATTCCGGAATGCCAGGAGGAGGGAGAGTGAGACCAATGTGGAGTTTGCCAGAATGAAAGAAACCATGTTTGATTGGTGGTGTGATTCAAAAAGGGTTGGGAAAGACTTCGCACTATTGCGACAATTGATCCTGGTGGAGGAATTCCAGCAGTGTGTCCACGAGGACATTAAAGTACAGCTGGAAGAAAGGAAAGTACCAAAGTTGTATGAGGCAGCAACCATGGCAGATGACTATGCCTTAAAACACAGGATGGGGTTCCACAAACCTAACTTCTCGCCTAGACCTAGCGAGGGGAGCTATGGTACATCAGGGGCGGAGAACGAAATTCATGGGGGCGGCCTCGAGATGACTATGAGGACCACTCTGATACCACGACTTCTAGAAATCAGAAGCCAACAGTTCCAAGGCAGACGTATCCTCCGGGGGGCTCGAGGCAGACCACGAGGTTCTCCTTCGGGCCTACTTGCGCTTTTTGCCATAAACCTGGACACTTGGTGTCCCAGGGTTACACCATGAAAAGGGAAAATCAGGAGCGGAGTTCGACTAGTACAACTCCAAATGCAATGGCCATTGTGAGAAATCGCCCTCAAAAGGGTTACCAACCATTTATTTCAGAGGGGTTTGTGTCACTGGATGGAGCCTCGACTAACCGGAGACCTGTGGTGGTATTGAGGGACACAGGAGCACATCAATCTTTCATACTTGAAGGCATCTTGCCATTGTCAGAGGAAACGGCAACTGGTGATAGTGTTCGTTTACAGGGGATTGGTGGCGGTGTTGGAGCTCCACTTCATGTCATCCATTTGGAGTCTGATTTGGTGTCAGGACCAGTCACCGTCGGTTTACAAGCCATGCTTCCTGTAGAGGGAGTATCTGTTGTTATCGGGAATGATTTGGCCGGTGGTCAAGTTTATGGTAACCCGATGGTTGTTAAAAAGCCCAGTAGGGAAAATAACACCACACCAGTTAGGGATGGCGACAAATTTAGCAAGTTATTTGTAGGTGGACTGAACTTCAAAACAAAGGAAGATGTTCTGGAGTCTGCCTTCAGCAAATATGGACCGCTTTTGGAAGTGCTGCTGATAAAAGACAGGGAGACACAAAAGTCAAGAGGGTTTGGCTTTGTCACATTTGAAAACTCAAAGGACGCCAGAGAGGCAGAAAAGGATCTGAATAACAAAGAGTTGGAGGGTCGGACCATAACAGTAGGGAAGGCATTTCATAGGTGTCGTGGGATCGACAGAAGAGGACCACGGAGTCGTAGTTTTGGTGGTGGCCGCAATCGATATTATTATGGAGGCTCCCAGAGTTACGGCAGCCCCCAGAGGAAGGATTATCCGAGCAGTGGCCGAGAAGGAGACCGCTATTCATGTGACTACCGTGACAAGTGGTCCAACCGTGATTGTTAGGAAAGTTAGGAAGAGTTGAAGGCAGCCGAGCCAAGATTCCTTCACGGATTAACCGTGAACGCCACGTTCCGAAAGGCGTCCATGTCGTGAACTTCCCTACATGGATTAATAGTGAACACCACATCCTAAAGGCATCCATGTAGTGAACTTTCCTTCACGGACTAACCGTGAACTCCACGTTCCTAAAGGCGTCCATGTAGTGAATACTTCCAGGCCTCACCACCCAACCACCACGGAACCTGGCTTTCAGCTCGGCCTCCCGGGAAAAGTGCTGTCGATTTGCTTGACTTTGGGTTTTTGAGTACTACCCCTTAACCTTCATTCAAAAGAAATGAAGAGTAAAATCGGAGGGTGATGAGATGGAGTTTGGCTTTGCAGGAGTCCAACGGGGAAATTGAACATGTAAAGGGCAGGGACAATGTCGTGGCTGACGCTTTGTCCAGAGTCAATTAACCTTGGAAATCTCTGTGGGTTGTAAAATTTTGTTGCTTTATTTTTGAGATGTTGATAATTGTTGCTCACCGGAATTGGTGATTTGGGGTTGTGAGTTAATTTTTTTGTTTGTTTAAAGAGTTTGCCGGCAAAGAAAGTTTTCGCTATGTTCAAACTTTCTTTCTTGAGGGGGAAGTGTTACGGATTTGGCACTTATTATTATTATTATTGCTGTTATTATTATTATTGTGGGTTCTAAGTATTATGGGTATTGTTGTTTAAGGGAAATGGTTATTGTGGTTAAAAGGTTAAAAGCGCTCATGGTAAAAATGAGACAGAAAATCGGATCGTGATCCGGAAGAGAAAAAGAGCGAAGAAGAGGAAGATGTCAGGACAGAAAAAAGACGTGCCGTGAAGCTCTGTACGGAGCGTGGTTGAGCTAACGTCGCGAGTGGACTTTGAGTCCTTGAAAGGAAGTTCGAGCGATAGGTGATATCGCCGGAGTATTGTGGAGCCTGCGTAGACATGTATCGGCATTGAGATTCCGGAGAATCTTTGCCTAGAAGCTCTGGCTCGAGTGAGGGCTGTCCGCCATTTCGCCCCGCGCGCTACCTTCATCGGAAAAGGTTTTTTGTCGCGTCGGTTGGGCTTATCCTCCGGTGGTTTTGCCGGGGACAGCTGTGCAATAAAGCGGCGTCTGAAGATTACACTGCGGTTCGCTGATTGAACGGTGCAGGTGCACGTCTGGATCGCGTCTTTGGGAGTTCCCTTTCTACCGCAAGTTTGCTGGGTTTTGGACCACGTGACTTCTGTGTCGCTTCGACCATCTAAGCCTCGGTTGCTCTTGATCGGACATTGTTCCAGCGATCGCCGGAGCGCATCAACTTCGCCTTGGAGGGTTATAGAGACATTGAGGAGGGCTCGGTTCCATTTCCTGGGAGGGCCGTGAGTTTGGGGTTAAGTTACCATCTTAAGATATTGCTTGTATTGTATTGTATTTATGGTATTGTATTGTATTATTCCCGTGTGATTTTTAATACATTATTTTGGTTGATACCCATTGGTGTGGTTTCGATCCTGATTTTGACACGGAGTAATATATTATTTTTCTGCCGTGATTCCTCCCGGGGTTCAGAGGTATACCGAGACCAGGAGGTCAGGGAGGAACACGTAACAATAGGCCAAAGGATCAACATAGGCCAAAAGGTTAATAGGCCAAAAGGACAACAAATGCCAAACGGTTAACACAGGCCAAAAGGTCAACAACCTTTTCAAATCCTAAATGTGCTAAATGTTGTTTCTCGTTCAAATGTTTCGAGATATAAGTGCATCAGGATCACCCGTGCAGGTGTCTATGACCCCCAGATCTTGTTGGAAATCGGAAAACGACGCTCATCTCACCAGCTAACTATTCCGACGGAGGAGCTGTGTAGCCTTGTGGGCTTTGTACGTGAACCAGGCCCCGAGACCGCGGCGCCGCCTGTTCCAGCTGCCCGAATGAGAAGGCGTCGCAAGCGGTGCGAGGGAAAACGGAAGCGCGGCAAACGGGCTGGAATCCATGCTAGGCTAAAGGCTAACTCCAACAGACCGGCTCTCCTGTCCATTCTACTCTCCAATGTTCGTTCCTTGGATAACGAACTGGACTACCTCAGGTTACAACGAACTACCCAGCATGAGATGAAGGATTGCTGCGTTTTTATTTTTACAGAAACGTGGCTCCATGACAACATTCCTGATACGGCCATTCAACTGAACGGGCTAACCTCCTTCCGTGCGGATCGGGAAGTTTCAATGTCCGGTAAGATCCGTGGAGGTGGTTTGTGTGTTTACACTACTCACAATAAGTTAGGGATATTGTGGGAGTGAGTTGATTTTTTTTATAAGGGTGTGTGTTTCACTTCACTGATTTTTGGGATAGGCAGACCATTGTATGTGGGTTATGGAATCACCTTGTTTTGTGTTCTGTATGAAATCTGCTCACTGTACACTGTTTGTTTGTCCTATGGGGGGTCAATACTCAAAAACTCAAATTCACAATCATGGTCAAAACAGCACACATTTGTCCATTCCTGGGGGTATAAAGGCAGGTATTGTTCAGGAATATTGCCCAGTACACCATTCGACCAACAATGCGTACACGACGTCGCTTAACAGACGAGGAGCGCCACCTAGCCATAGCCCGCCTGCGTGTCGACAGTAGGCAGTCTGATGCCGTCTAATTTGGCGTGTCACAGAGTGTCATCAGCAGGCTGGCTGCGAAGCATACAGCCACTGGCAGCGTTCGGAATCGACCCAGGAGTGGATCTCCACGTGTCCCCAATCGGAACGACGACCAGTACCTGAGGACCTACGCTCTCCGGCACTAAGATGTGAGCGCTCCACAACTTCAATCACGTTTGCGAGAGGCCAGGGGTAGCAGGGTGTCCAGACAAACCATCCGCAACCGACTCCACCGCTTTGGGTTGAATGCTAGACGTCCGTTGCAGGTGACGCCACTGACGGAAAGACACCGTGTTAACCGTTTGCAATGGGCACAAGACCACGTCACCTGGGCCATGCAGCAGTGGTCGTCCATCCTGTTCACTGATGAATCCCGGATCACCTTGCACAGAAAAGATGGCCGCCGACATCACTGGAGACGGCGAGGTGAACGGTACGCCGAAGTCAACATGGTCCCGAGGCACCGCTTTGGAGGAGGTGGCCTAACAGTCTGGGCAGGCATTGCCAGTCAGCGCAAAACGGAACTGGTGTTTGTAGATGGGACAGTTACTGGCCGTTCTTACCTGCGGGACATCATAGACCCCATTATCATCCCTCAGTACACTCAACTTACCCCAGATTTCATCTTCATGGATGACAACGCGCCTCCTCACCGAGCCAGAATCGTCACAGCTCGTCTTCAGGAAGTCGGGGTTCCTCACATGGAGTGGCCGGCCTTGTCACCCGACCTGAACCCAATGGAGCATGTGTTATGGATTTGTAACTTCCGTTGTTGTGGTTTTCACCCACTTGACATATTTCTGATATTATGTACTATTATTATTCTCAAAAGGTTTATTATTCATGAACAGTTATCTAAAGTTAAAAAGGCTAACTTTAAATGATACCGGAAACTGAACCAGAAGACGACGGGAGAGAAGAAGAGGTGTGGCGAGGAAAGTGGGAGAAGACGCGTGACGTCGAGGCTCCGTAGCGAGTGTGCTCTACCGAAAGTCGCGAAGGAATTTTAAGTTCCTGGAAAGGACGTCCGGCGATAGGAATTATCGCTGGAATTGTGGAATCTGCGTAGCCAGGTTTGGGCGCTGAGATTTCGACGAATCCTCGCCTCGTCGCATCGACTCAAGTACGAGCCGTCGGCCATTTTGCACCTCGCGCTTCAGACACCTACAACGGTTTTGCTTCGCGTAAGCTTTACCCCAACATCCTACCGTCTGTCGGGGATGTGTGTGTGTGACCGCTTCGTCTCCAAATACGTGGCGGTTTGCTGAGTGAGCGGTGAAGGTGCTCCTCTGGAGGGCGCCTTTGTACAGTTTCGTCGGGGCGATCGCCATTGCCAATTGTACGCGATTCGGGTCTCGACTGGAGAGCGAGATTCGGGCTTTGACTGGATATCGTTCTAGCAACCGCTGGAGCGAATCACCTTCGCCTTGGAAAAGGTCATAGTGATATTGAGGAGTGTCCTTTTCACTCGCTGGAAGCGCAGTGAGTTACCTGACTTTAGTGATGGTAACATCCTAAGCGATACGGTATATAGAGTGCACTCTTAATTGCCAATTGTTGTACCGTTATTCTTGTGTGTGATTTTTAATACAAAATCTGTTAATTTATCATCATTGGTGTGGTTTCACGATTGATTTCTAGCACAGAATAACATATTTTTCTGCCGGGGCTCCTCTCTGGGTTCGGAGGTTTACCGAGACCAGGAAAAAGTAGAGGAACCCGTAACACATGTCTGGGTCCAACTGAAGCAGCGCCTGGATGCACGTGCCGCGCCACCACGTGACATAGCTGAACTCCGCGCGGCGCTGGTGGAGGAGTGGAATGCACTTCCGCAGATCAACATCATGAGGCTGGTGAGGAGTATGAGGAGTCGGTGTCAAGCAGTGATCGCTGCTAATGGTGGGAACACACGCTACTGAAATCCAGAATTTGTGGTTTTGGGGGTATCACCCATATGACATGATTTGTTGTAACCAATAAATATTGAAATCAAGAATGCTGTGTTTTTTCACACTCATTAATAATAATAACCATAGAATTAGGACCAACAACTTTTTTCAACATAATTAATACACAAAATCACCACACCAAAGAACCTGCCAATATCCCTAACTTATTGTGAGTAGTGTATATTAACAAAGATTTGTGCGAAAACGCTATGGTAGCCTTGAGCTACTGCTCATCGCTGGTGGAGTTCCTGACGGTGAAGTGTCGGCCCTACTATCAACCATTGTTATCGTGGCTGTGTACATCCCTCCCAGCACCAACGCTAAGGAGGCACTGTGTATACTCCATGGAGTCATTAGCGAACTGCAGACTGCACACCCCGACGGCTTTTTTATTGCTGCTGGGAATTTTAGCCACGCAAATCTCAAGTCGGTTCTCCCTAAATTCTATCAATATGTTAATTTTGCAACTACAGTAGAGGGGTGAACACATTGTACCTAGTTTACACAAACATTCGCGATGCATACAAGACTGTACCGCCCCCACCTTGGCTACTCAGACCACATCTCTGTTATGCTAATCCCAGCGTACAGACCATTGCTTATACGTTCCAAGCCGTTTCTGAAACAGATTAGAGTGTGGCCAGTAGGAGGTACTTCAGCATTACAGGACTGTTTCGACCACACAGATTGGAGTATGTTCAAGGAGGCTGCTACCTATGGTCATCTCACTAACTTGGAGGAGTATGCGGCATCTGTGACTGGTTACATCAGCAAGTGCATTGATGACGTCACTGTCTCCAAGTCCATCATCACACGAGCCATCCAGAAGCCATGGATGATTGCAGAGGTCCGTGCGCTGCTGAAAAGTCCGAGAGCATTATTGGCGCTGTGCGCTGCTGCCGCCTTCAAATCAGGTGACAAGGCAGCCCTCAGAACAGCGAGGGCCAACATGTCCCGTGCCAGTAGGGTAGGGTGGGGCAAGAGGCCCAGTAGGGGTCAAACGCCTACCCACAATATATACTAAACCACGTGATGCAACGAGCCCCATAATGCCTTGCGAGCTTCCTTCCGCAAACATCCTTTCCCGCCACGACGGCGACACAGGCAGAGAAAGCGGTACGTTTCTCAGATGTTTTTCTTTGTTTTCGTCCTGTTTGTTGTAAATTTCATACTTCATTTGTTCAGTACCATCATCTAAATAGCAGAAGAAACAGAACGTCTCTACTTTTTCTTGTTATAGGGATCTGTTAGCTATCTGTTGATGCCAGACTAAACTAGTTGCCTCCCTTGCTTTAAGTCAGATTTCCAAAGATAAGATTTGTAACAGATTGGGGGTCAAACGCCCACTGGGATGTTGGGGCAAGATGCCTAATGTGCCCCTCATTCCACTGAATGTAATACCGACTTGACTTGAAATGCTAGAGTACTGCATGTCTGTCTGTCTCTGTCTCTCTCTGTCTCTCTCTCTCTCTCTCTCTCTCTCTCTCTCTCTCTCTTTCTTTTTCTCAGTAAAACACCTCAGGAACCCCTTTGTACATAGATGGAAGCCAGCTGCTGACATTGCCGTGGCCACCAGTGTGAGGTCCATCAGAGTCATTGGCAGAATTTTCTCTGTGATTTTACGGACCTTTAAGCAAACCGGGTTAAAATGGGACCCAGACATAGAAGATGCCCTCCATCGATCCCAATGTCCTTTCCCAAATCTTTTAATTTTATTTCAAAGTTTTAGGCTCTTTAACCAGATGGAGAAATCCTCAGTGTACAATCTATGTGTTCTCACTCTTTTTCCTGGCAAACCTGCAGAGCCACAAGCTCATTGGCGAGCGCTGCTTCAAGCTAACCGTTTCACAACAATAAACTGGCAGGTGATGTACAAAGAACCTACTGTCAAGCGCTCGGGTGATCTACAATGGCGGTTAGCGCACAATATCCTGCCTTGCAACATCCTGTCCCACCGTATATGTCCTGAAAACTCGGAATTGTGCCCCTTTTGCGACACCCCAGAGACCATTTTTCACATTTTCATTGAATGTTCAAGGTTGGCCTCGTTTTTTAAAATCCTGTCACGTGTGATCCGGGGGCTCGGTTTGACTTTTACACATTGTGTTTTCATATTTGGTTTTAATGTTTTGTATCAATGTAAAAATGAATGTCTTTTAGCAAACTTTCTGTGTTCTGAGGCAAAACTTGCCATTTATTTATCGAGGAAACGAAAACTGCAGAACACTGACGTTTTAGCTGATGACGTTTTAACTGTTTTTAAAGCATTGGTTACATCGCGTGTTCTTTTTGAGTTTGAAACTCAAGATCCTGCTTTATTTAAAAATCGGTGGTGTGTGAAACAATCCTTATGTGGTATGGTTGGTGGTGTTCTAACAATCAATTTATAAATCTAAAATATTGCTTCTTTGTTACCCCTTTCCTTCCTGGTTATTTCTTTTGATGCCTGTACAAACATCCTTCACCATGTAAAACTTGTTTTCCTTGTAATAAAGGGGAAGAAAAGTCAAAAGTCTTTCTTTTTCTCTCTTTTTTTCTCTCTCTCTCTCTCTCTCTCTGTCTCTGTCTCTCTCTCTGTCTGTCTCTCTGTGTCTCTCTGTGTCTCTCTGTGTCTCTCTCTCCTATGCTAGTAAAAGTGACTATCATTTGAATATATTCCGCTAAGTTATGAATAAAAGAAATTATGATTTAGAGACTGAATCATTTTTAAACACTTGTCAACAGATACATGATGGTGAGAACATACAAAAGGAAGACAGAGAGGGGCAATTATGGCCAAAGCAACTTGTCTGCGGCCTTGAAAGCAGTGAGCGAGGGACTTCCACTCATTCGTGCCAGCAAGGACTTTGGTGTTCCGGCACGTAGGCCTACCCTACGAAGGCACAGAGACCAGCAAGTAGCAGCACCTGGTGTGCTGAATTTTGGGAGATATAAGAACGCCCTTCCTCCTGAGATCGACGCGCAGCTGAAAGCACATGTAACGGAGATGCAGAGGCGACTGTACGGTCTGAGGATGCGGGACATGCAGCGTCTAGCGTTTGATGTTGCTGAGAAGGCTCAAATTAGCCACCCTTTCAACAGAGAGTCCCGGATGGCAGGAAAGGAATGGGTCCAGAACTTTCTCTCCCGTCACGACCTCACCCTCAGGCAGCCTCAAGCAACCAGCATAGCGCGTGTTGTGGGCTTCAATAAACCCAGGGTCCAGGGTTTCTTTGACCTCTTCAAGGAGTGTTTGACAGCTGAAGACTACACCCCTTCAAGAGTGTGGAACATGGATGAGACAGGGCTGACAACTGTTCAAAAGCCCGGGAAAGTCATGGCCACAAAAGGTGCTCGACAGGCTTCGAGTGAGGAGGAAGACTGGCCTTGTCTTATATGCTGTGAGGAGTACAGCCATGCCAGACCCAGAGAGGTGTGGGTGCAGTGCCAGTTGTGCCTTCATTGGGCACATGAACAATGTACGCCAGGACTGGCCCAGTTCCTGTGCCCAAACTGCGAGTCGGATGTCTCGGACTGACATGTGCCCATGACTGTTTGAATTTGACCAAGTCACAATTCATGACATTTTGTATTTAGTGAAATTTCCTCTATGTAGGAGACTATGTTTTTCTAGTCAGACGTTAGTATTATCTTCTTTTTATGTAATTCGGAAGTAAGGGGCAAAACGCTCACTTCTCAGGGGCAACACGCCCACAGTAAGCGTTTTGCCCCAACCTGGTGGGCGTTTTACCTCCGGCATGGGGAAAAGAGGCCAAAAAAAAAAATTCACTTCTTGTTCTTTTTCGTTTTTTTCTATCTTGGTGTGCTTGTGCTATTATGTAGCGCTAATGTGTCCTTATTGTTTGCATTTACTTTTAGTTCTCTATAGCTGCAACAGGAGCAGATATCAGCAATCTTGCTTAATGGGGGCGTCTTTCCCCACGCTACCCTATGCATGGAAAATCCATGGCTATTTCCGAGACATCAGAGGCACGCGGTGCATGTGGTTGGGCATTCAGGCCATTACTGATTACAAGACCACACCACATGTCTGCGATAATGATACCTCCCTCCCTGATGTGCTGATTGACTTCGATGCACGGTTTGATGCGCTGAACGACATGCTCGCAAGGAAGAGCACCCCTCCTCCCAATCATCAGGTACTCTGTCTGTCCACAGCTGACTTTAGGAGAACCCTATCTGGAGTCAACCCATGCAAGGCTGCTGGACCTGACAGTATACCTGGTCGTGTGCTCAGCGAATGTGCAGACCAGCTAGCTGATGTCCTCACAGACATCTTCAACATCTCCCTTAGCCAGGTGGTTGTCCCAGCATGCATTAAGGCCACCACCATCATACCAGTGCCAAAGAAGTCAACAGTGTCCTGCCTTAATGACTATCGCCCTGTGGTACTCACATAAATTATTATAAAGTGCCTCGAGAGGCTAGTCATGGGGCACACGAAAACCAGACTCCCACTTCACGAGACCCCCCTCCAGTTTGCATATCGTCCTAACCAGTCTACTGAGGATGCCATATCCTCTGCCTTTCATCTGGTCCAGTCTCACCTGGAAAACAAAAACACTTATGTAAGAATGCTCTTTATTGATTTCAGTTCAGCATTTAATACAATTATCCCCCAATTAGCCTGGTGTCCCCCAATTATCCCCCAATTAGCCTTAGCCAATTATCCCCAATTAGCCCAATTATCCCCCAATTAGCCTGGTGTTGGCTTAGCGGTTAGGGTGCCGGCTTGGGATCCTAAGATCCTGGGTTCGAATCCCGGTCGATCGCGGAATTAACGCCAGGGGGGTTGACTCAGCCTGTCATCCTTCCGATGTCGGCAAATTGAGTACCAGCTTGCTGGGATGAATGATCCCGGTGTGTACCCCGGTTTAGAATAGGTACACCGTGTCCCTGCACATCGTAAGAGCGTGACCAAGGGTTGGCGTCAGGAAGGGCATCCGGCCATAAAAACATTGCCTCAAACAAGGAACCATGATTGTCATGGGGCCCGCAAGGCCAACCCCCGCTCTCGCGGGGAAGGAAAATGGCCTTAAAACGATCATTCCTTCATTCATATTCATCCCCCAGAAGTTGAAAGGTAAGTTGGGCCTGTTGGGCTTCAATACCTCCCTCTGTTATTGGATCCTGGACCTCCTGACTGAGAGATCTCAGACAGTCCGGATCGCAAATAACATCTCAGGCATCACCACACTGAGCACCGGTGCCCCCCAGGGCTGTGTGCTCAGTCCACTGCTGTTCACATTGCTGACTCATGACTGTTCTACCAAGGACAGTGCAAATCATATCATCAAGTTTGCTGACGACACGACAGTGGTAGGTCTCATCAGCAACAATGATGAGTCAGCATACAGAGAGGAGGTGGAGCGGCTAGCAGTCTGGTGTCGTAACAATGTCTCTTAATGTGGATAAAACAAAAGAGATGAATGTGGATAAAACAAAAGAGATGACTGTGGATTTCAGGAAGGCCCGTGCAGACCACTCCCCACTGTACATCAACGATTCCACCGTGGAGACAGTTAGGAGCACCAAGTTTCTTGGTGTGCACATCACAAATGACCTCAAATGGTCCTTCAACACCACTGCCCCAGCCAAGAGAGCACAGCAGCGTCTCCATTTCCTGGAACGCATGAGGAAGGCAAGCCTTCCCCCTCCATCCTCACCTTATTCTACAGGGGAACCATTGAGAGCGTCCTGCCCAGCTGTATCACTGTCTGGTTCGTTAATTGCAATGTCTCGGACCCGCCAGACTCTGCAGCGGATAGTGAAGACAGCTGAAAACATCATTGGCGTCTCTCTCCCCTCCATGCAGGATATCTATTACAAACGCTGCACACGCAAGGCCGCCAGCATTGCTGACGACCGTTTCCACCCGCCCTATGGACTTTTTGCTAACCTTTTGCTAACCTAGGCTAACCCCCGCTCTAGCAGGGAACATGGCCTTAAAATGCATGTTGTGTGTTGTTGTCTATGGACTTTTTGCCCTCCTGCCACCTGGGAAAAGGCACCGCAGCATCCGGGCGAGATCTGCCAGACTCTGCAACAGCTTCTTCCCCCAGGCTGTCAGGCTCCTCAACACCATTTTACCTTCCACCACCCACTTTAATTTAACTAACAGTCTAAAGGCCAACCCCCCCTCCGACAGGTCACGTCACATGCCTCTACACATTTTTGTTAAAATTTTATTTTTATGTTGTCTTGGATATACTTGTATTGCCATGGATATTCATTGTCTATTTACTGTGTGCTATCCTGTGTATTTATAGTATTGTTCTGTGTATTTATGGTATTGCGTTACACTTGTCATGTCCAATTGCACGATGTGTAGTCTTGCTTGAATGTTTATATTGCACCGAGGTCCAGAAGGAACGTCATTTCGTTCCATTTTATACTGTATTTTATATGGATGGGATCATTGGGATGACAATAAAGTTTATTGAATTGAATTGAATTGAAATCTCTAAAATCCTCAATTTTCATCTGATTGACTTGACATTTGAATAGGATTTTCATATCATTTAACTGAATTCAACGAACAAATATTTTTGAAGTCAACCTAGGTCACAAGATCAACCACTTTTTCAAATTTATAAAATCCTCAATTTTCATCCGACTGATTTGAAATTTGAATAGCATTTTCATATCGGCTAACTGAATTCAACCACCAACAATTTTTGAGATCAACATAGGCCAAAAGGTCAATATAGGCCGAAGGTCAACTACTTTTTTCAAATTTCTAAAATCCTCAATTTTCATCTGATTTACTTGAAATCTGAATAGGATTTGCATAAAAGTTTACTGAAACCAACCACCAACTCTTTTTGAGGTCAACATAGAACAACAGGTCAACATAGGCCGAATTTCTAGAATTGTCAATTTTCACCCGATTAACTTAAAATTTGAAGATGATTTACACATCACGTCACATGATTCAACCACCAATTATTTTTGAGATCAAAAGGATGCTCCACTGAGTGCCATTCTACTTTATTCTCTTTTTCCAAGTGTCGCTCCATGAGTGATTTTTCATTTGTCTGTTTGTTACTTGGCAAAACATTTTTTTTTTTAAGACAAGTATTGTATGTTGATCACTCCGGTTTTTGTGTTTGGGTGTGTGTGTTTGTGTGTTTGTTTGTCTGTCCTCTCACTTATAATTGCCGACAGGTCACAATTTTAAACCGATCTTCACGAAACTTCACCAAATGGTAGAGTTAGTGGTCTGACAAAACCCTATGTATTTTTGAGGTTAAAAGGTCAAAAGGTCAATATAGGCCAAAAGTCAACCAATTTTTTTCGAATTTCTAAAATCCTCAATTATCATCCGATTGACTTGAAATTTGAATAGGATTTACATATCAGCTAACTGAATTCAACCACCAACTATTTTTGAGATCAACATAGGCCAAAAGATCAACAACATTTTCAAATCTCTAAAATCCTCAATTATCATCCGATTGACTTGAAATTTGAATAGGATTTACATATCAGCTAACTGAATTCAACCACCAACTATTTTTGAGATCAACATAGGCCAAAAGGTCAACAACATTTTCAAATCTCTAAAATCCTCAATTTTCATCCAATTGATTTGAAATTTGAATGAGATTTTCATATCAGCGAACTGAATACAACCACCAATTATTTTGAGGTCAAAATAGGTCATAAGGTCATAGACCAAAGGTCAAGCACTTTTTCGAATTTCTAAAATCATACATTTTCATCCGATTGACTTGAAATTTGAATAGCATTTACATATCAGCGAACTGAATCCAACCAACAACTATTTTGTAGATCAACATAGGCCAAAAGGTCAACATGGGCCAAAAGATCAATATGAGCCAAAAGGTCAACATAGTCCAAAAGATCAACAACCTTTTCAAATTTCTAAAATTTTCAATTTTTTTTTTTTGGTGTGTTCAAGATCGAGGCTCGTGTTGGAGCTAACATTACAGACAAAAAAAACATAAACGGACACAAAACATAAAATAAATGGAGTGGGAGACAATATGGGGAGAGAGAGGGAAGCACACAAGTACAATAGTAGAGAACAGGGACATTGGGAGATCGGTGAGAGGGGAGAGGGCTTGGGGGTAGGAGGCATGGGAAAGGGGGGGGGGGGGGGGATGGGAGAGGTATAAAACACATGGACACTGGTAGGACTTCCAGGAAAGAAGTCGGAATTTAAAAAAAGTGTCTCTGGGGTGAATTAACGGGGGTAGAAAAGATCAAGGTTTTGGATGGGTAAGACAAGAGATGGTGTTGAACAGCTGTTTTAAAGACCTGGAGGGATGAATGCGATTGAAGAGAGTGAGGGGAGTTTGTTCCAGAGGCGGGAGAAAAGGGGAATGAAAGAGTGAAGGTGAGCAGAGAGCCTTGATTTTGGCAGTGTCACCAGAAGCGGGTTGCAGGCAGATATTGTGCGACCTGTAGGAATATTTGGGGGACAGAGCACAGACAGAGCTGGGGGAGCTGGGCTGGAGAGGTGTCGGTAGAAGACAAAAAGACCACCAACCAAAAAGACTACCTTCAAATTTCTAAAATCCTCAATTTTCATCCGATCGACTTGAAATTTGAATGGGATTTTCATATCAGCGAAATGAATTCAACCACCAACTATTTTTTAGACCAACATATGTCACAAGGTCAACAAAAGCCAAAGGTTAACCACTTTTATTTCAAATTCCTAAGATCCTCAATTTTCATCCAATTGACTTGAAATTTGATTTGGATTTTCATGTCAGCTAACTGAATTCAACCACCAACTATTTTTGAGATCAATATAGGTCAGAAGGTCAACATAGACCAAAATTCTAAAATCGTGAATTCTCATCTGATTAACATAAAATCTGAAGACGATTTGCATATCAGGTCACTGAAGTTAACCACAAATTATTTTTGAGGCCAAAAGGATGCTCAACTGAATGCCATTCGACTTTGTTCTGTTTTTGCCAAGTGTCGCTGTCGCTCTATGAGTGATTTTTCATTTGTGTGTTTGTCTGTTTGTTTGTCCACACAGAATAAATTTGATTTTCTCTGCAACCGTTGGTCTGATTGAAAGGAAATTTTCACCATAGGTGCAACTCCACCTTTCAATTTTTTTAATGATAATTATGACGTCATAGGTCACGTAGTTCAGCCGCCATCTTGGAAAAACCGAAAAGCTTTGCACCTCCATATCTCCGAAATTGCTGCATAGAAAAATTGACACATGGCTCATTTTAAAGAACTCGCTGAAGGAACTGCGCTCCAACGCGAGTCGAAAGAATTGACGCGACCAAAGACGGAATTCGTCCGAGTTGCTTTATTGAAACAAAACAGCTCAGGTATTCTGACAAGCCCGTTTTCGGGCAGCAATATATATACACATTTATGTCGGGAAGTTTGCCCGGCAAAAGCTATACCGGGCATGCCCGGGTGTCAAGGGCGAGCCTTGGAAAGGCGAGTCTGGACCTGCTCGGGCGTGTTTGGCTGCGGCCTGGCAAGTCGAGGCTGGGCGTGCCCGGGCGCTCTGGGCGAGCCCTGGAAAGGCGATAGCGGGCATGCCCGGACGCTCTGGGCGAGCCCTGGAAAGGCGATAGCGGGCATGCCCGGACGCTCTGGGCGAGCCCTGAAAAGGCGATAGCGGGCATGCCCGGACGCTCTGGGCGAGCCCTGGAAAGGCGAGAGCGGGCATGCCCGGGAAAGACGAGACCGGGCGTGCCCGGGAGGTTCGGGCGTGCCCGGGAACAGTGAGTCCGGGCATGCCCGGGAGAGGCGCGTCTGGCCGTGTTCTGGCCGGTGCAAGGCGATTGTGTGCATCCAGCGGTAACCGCTACACACGCCCCTCCAGAATCGACCTGCACCGGCAGGGCCAATTTAAGGGGGGTCCGGATGACCCGGCCGAAGCGACCCCTGGAGGGTCGTGGGGAGGGGACCGACGTGGTGGTGGGTGGTCGAGCGGCGTGAACTGTGGACGGGGGGCGGCCTCGCCACGGAGGAAGGGCCAACCGTGGTGGTCGGTCGACGTCCATGTGCGCCGGTTTGAGGCGGTCCACAGAAATCCGGTCCGGCCGGCCGCCGAAGTCGACGATGAAAGACTTGTCGCCCCGTCGCAGGACCCGGAAGGGCCCGTCATACGGCGGCCGGAGTGGCCCCCGGTGCGCGTCATGACGCACAAAGACGTACTCCGCTGTGCGAAGCGCCGGGGGGACGTAGGACTGGGGGCCACCGTGGCGGGACGTCGGCACGGGGGCAAATCGTCGGGCGGCCTCCTGGAGGTCCGAGCGCTGGCGAGCGGCGGACCAGGGACTGGTAGCGTCGGGCACGAATTCGCCCGGGACGCGGAGCGGCTGGCCGTAGACGAGCTCGGCGGCGGACGCCTGGAGGTCTTCCTTGGGGGCCGTGCGAAGGCCCAAAAGGACCCACGGCAGCCGGTCGGCCCAACCGTCGTCCTGAAGGCCGGCCATGAGTGCGGCCTTCATGGAGCGGTGAAACTGCTCGCACAACCCGTTGGCTTGGGGGTGGTAGGCGGTGGTGCGGTGCAGCGTGACCCCCAACGAAAGGGCGACCGCGCCCCAAAGCTCAGACGTGAACTGTGGGCCGCGGTCGGACGAGATGTCCGCTGGTGCGCCGAAGCGCGCGACCCAGGTGGCGATGAACGCCTGCGCCACGTCGGCGGTGGTGGTGGAGGCGAGGGGCACAGCCTCCGGCCACCTGGTGGTCCTGTCCACCATGGTGAGCAGGTGGGTGAACCCCCGCGAGGGGGGCAGGGGACCCACCAGGTCCACGTGGACGTGGTCGAAACGCCGTTCAGGCACGGCGAAAGGTGCCAGCGGGGCCTGGGTGTGGCGGTGGACCTTGACCCGCTGGCAGGCCGTGCAGGCGTTGGCCCAGTCGCGGATGTTTCGTCGAAGGCCGTGCCAGACGAAACGCGCCGACACCAGCTTCTGAGAAGCTTTCCGGCCCGGGTGAGAAAGGCCGTGGATGGAGGCGAAGATAAAGCGCTGCCAGGAAACGGGCACGATGGGGCGAGGCTGGCCCTGGGAGACGTCGCAGAGCAGGACGGTGCCCGCGAAGGGAATGTCGGCCAGGCGAAGGCCCGTGTCCGCCGCACGGAGTGCCTGCATCGAGGCGTCGGTGGTCTGGTCGGCCGACATGAGAGCGAAGTCCACGCCGAGGTGGACCGCGTTCGCGCTGGCCCGAGAAAGACAGTCGGCCACGGCGTTGTCTTTGCCGGCGACGTGCCGGATGTCCGTGGTGAACTCCGACACGGCGGAGAGGTGGCGCTGCTGGCGGGCCGACCACGGCTCCATGACCTTAGCCATTGCGTAGACCAACGGCTTGTGGTCGACGAAAGCCGTGAACGGGCGGCCCTCCAGGAGGTGTCGGAAATGGCGAACAGCCAGGAATAGCCCGAGCAGCTCGCGGTCGAACGTGCTGTAGTTTAACTCGTTCGGCCGGAGTTGCCGGCTGAAAAAAGCGAGTGGCTGCCAAACCCCGTCCACCCATTGCTCATGGACGGCGCCCACCGCGTAGTTGGAGGCGTCCGTAGTGAGGGCCATGGGCGCGTTGAGCACCGGGTGAGCCAGCAGCGTTGCGTCGGCGAGGGCCCGTTTGGTGCTGGCGAAGGCCGCGTCTATGGCCGTGGACCAAACGATGTCATGCTTGGCCGGCTTGCCCCGGAGGGCCTCGTAAAGGGGCCGCATGAGCTGAGCAGCGCGGGGCACGAATCGGTGATAAAAATTCACCATGCCGAGGAACTCTTGGAGGGCCTTGATGGAACGGGGACGCGGGAATGTGGTGCTGGCCTCGACCTTGGTCGGCAGCGGCACGGCCCCGGTCTTGGTGATGCGGTGGCCCAAAAAGTCAACGGTCGTCGCGCCGAAGTGGCATTTGACCGGGTTGACAATTAAGCCGTGCTCGCTGAGGTGACCGAACAGTGTTCGGAGGTGGAGGAGGTGCTCGGCGCGGGACGTGCTGGCGACGAGGATATCGTCCAGATAGACGAAAAGAAACGGCAGGTCGCGCAGCACGCCGTCCATCAAGCGCTGGAACGCCTGGGCCGCGTTCTTGAGGCCAAACTGCATCCGCAAAAATTCGAACAGGCCGAACGGCGTGATGACGGCCGTCTTCGGGATGTCGGCCGCCCGGACAGGTACCTGGTGGTAGCCCCGTATCAGGTCAATTTTCGAAAAGATGACCCGTCCCGCCAAACGGGCGGAAAAGTCCTGAATATGCGGGATCGGGTACCTGTCGGTGGTGGTAGCGTCGTTGAGACGGCGGTAGTCGCCACACGGGCGCCATCCACCCCCCGGCTTTGGCACGATGTGCAGTGGCGAGGCCCACGCGCTATCGGAGCGCCGCACGATGCCGAGGTGCTCCAACGCGTCGAACTCGGCCTTCGCCACGGTGAGCTTGGCCGGGTCGAGGCGGCGGGCCCTGGCGTAGACCGGCGGGCCCGTAGTGGGTATGTGGTGCTCGATCCCGTGCCGCACCGCGACGGCCGAAAACGTCGGCCGCGTGAGGGCCGGGAATTCCGCGAGCAGGCGAGCGAACTCGTTCGCTGCCGGGAGGGCGCACGCCAGTTCGGTCGGCGCGGAGCTGCTCATCGTGCACGCCAGGGAGCTGAAGGTCTCGGCATTGACAAGGCGACGACGTTTGACGTCGACCAGCAGCCCGTGTGTGCAGAGGAAGTCGGCGCCCAGCAAAGCCATGGGGACGCAGGCGGTCACAAAAGTCCATTGAAAACGCTGGCTGCCGAAGCAGAGGGTGACGACGCGTGGGCCGAAAGTGCGTATGGCCGAGCCATTAGCAGCGACCAAAGAGGGGCCGCAAACGGCGTCCCGCCTGTCCTGCTCGGAGGCGGGTATGACGCTCAGTTGGGCGCTGGTTGCACACAGGAAACGCCGCCCAGACGCTTTGTCCCGAATAAACAGCAAGTTGCCCGAGTGGCCGGCGCTCATGGCTGGGAATGAACGCCGGCCCGGCCGTTTCCCGACCTGCCGAAAGTGCACGGGGGCCGGCACGTCCGAACCTTGTGTCCGAACCTGGCGTGGTAATAACACCACGCACGGTCAGGTGGAGGCCCCGGCCGTCATGTCGGAAGCGGGCAGTGCGGCGTGGCGGCCGCCAGTTGCACCGGCAGTTCGGCCTCCAACCGCGCAGGGCGCTCGGGCGTCGCCTCGGATGGCGGCGGGCTCCAGGTAACCGCGCCGATGTGCTGGCCCGCCGAGGAGATCTTATCGGCTTCCCTGGCGAGGGCGCGGGAATCCGTGATCAACGTGCCAGCCAGGGCGAGGCGTACCGGGTGAGGCAGCTGGCGAAGGAACAGCTCGTGGAACAGAAAATCCGGAGAGTGCTCACCGAGCAATGAGAGCATATAGTCCATGCGCTCTGACGGGCGCGTGTCGCTGAGCTCGGGCAGAGCGAGCAGGTGCCGTGCGCGTGCTGCCGGTGAGAGGGCGAAAGCGTCGAGGAGGAGTGTCTTCAGCGCGTCGTATTTGTCAGCAGCCGGCGGGTGCTCGAGGAGGCTCAAGGCACGGGCCGCGGTGGCGGAACCGAGCGCCGCCACAACATGGTGGAAGCGGGTGTCGTCCGCGGTGATGCCTCGCAGGGCGAACTGAGAGTCTGCCTGAGCGAACCAAACAGCCATGTGAGCCTCCCAGAAGGTAGGCAGTTTAAGCGTCACTGCCGTATCCATGTCGGTAGGTCACCAATGAAGGAACTGCGCTCCAACGCGAGTCGAAAGAATTGACGCGACCAAAGACGGAATTCGTCCGAGTTGCTTTATTGAAACAAAACAGCTCAGGTATTCTGACAAGCCCGTTTATCGGGCAGCAATATATATATACACATTTATGTCGGGAAGTTTGCCCGGCAAAAGCTATACCGGGCATGCCCGGGTGTCAAGGGCGAGCCTTGGAAAGGCGAGTCTGGACCTGCCCGGGCGTGTTTGGCTGCGGCCTGGCAAGTCGAGGCTGGGCGTGCCCGGGCGCTCTGGGCGAGCCCTGGAAAGGCGATAGCGGGCATGCCCGGACGCTCTGGGCGAGCCCTGGAAAGGCGATAGCGGGCATGCCCAGACGCTCTGGGCGAGCCCTGAAAAGGCGATAGCGGGCATGCCCGGACGCTCTGGGCGAGCCCTGGAAAGGCGAGAGCGGGCATGCCCGGGAAAGACGAGACCGGGCGTGCCCGGGAACAGTGAGTCCGGGCATGCCCGGGAGAGGCGCGTCTGGCCGTGTTCTGGCGATTGTGTGCATCCAGCATCCAGCAATGCAAGGCGATTGTGTGCATCCAGCGGTAACCACTACATCGCCATGGGAAATAAAATATGTTAATGATGATGTCATAGATGCCTCCATTATGACGTCATAATTTGACAAGTACAAAACCTCATCGACCAAGATGAAATTTCTTGAGCATCATCTCGGGATAAATTGGTGGAGGAAAAAAAAGATGACGTCATCAATCATGTGGTTCGGCCGCCATTTTTGTTTTAACACAAAAGCCTCAAAAAATCACTGAAAACACTTCCTGGCGAGGGTCTGCAATCTCTGATTGCTCTTTCTAGTTTTCCCCTTGTTAATGCACTGATGCATTGTGTTCCTCTGGTAGAGTTGGTACTTCAATGGATGATTTGCCCAGTGTACTTCTAGTGCTAACTTGAACTGGTTGACTGTTTTTGCGTTGACTGCTCTTTCAGGTAGCGAGTTCTAGTTGTTGATGCTTGACTGGTTGATGTTGACTGGGAATGCATTCTACCTCAGTCAGGTTCTACAGTGCTCTTTCTTAATTTTCAGTTTGTGACCTTTGGTTCTCGACCCCTCATCCATCTCGAAGAATTTCATGGCCTGTAGGTTATCAAATTTCTTGACAATTTTGAAGACCTGGATGAGTTCTGCCCTTTGTCTTCTATAATATAGTGTTGGTAATTTCAGGGCTATCAGTCGGTCTGGGTATTCTTGGTGTCGTAAATCAGGTATTAGTGTAGTAGCTCTTTCTGTGCTTTCTCCATCAGGTCCTTGGCTTTCTTGTACGTAGGGTACCATACAGTGTTGCAGTATGGTAGTTTAAGCATCGCAATGGCCCTGTAGAGTTGAAGAATTCCTTTCTGAATTAGAGCTGAGAAAGATCTTTCATGATGCCCAGCTTCATGATACCTCTGATACATTGTTATTCATTTTATATTCTAGTTTCACGGAGCTTTCATGAATGGAGCATTAATGGAGCTGCAACAAAGTATTCTGGGCCTTAGGAGCTTTGCAAACATGTGCGGTGGTGATAAAGGAACAAACGACCTGTTTCTTGTCTGCTCTGATGAATACAGCTTCCAAAGCTTCTGTATTCAACCCATGGTCATCCGTCATCGTTCCCCAAAACCTGGGAAATCCACACAGTGGTATACTCCTAGCTGCTGTCATGCAACGCATCCCATCCATAAGCCAACCCTAACCCAACCCAACCCCACATTTAAAACCCCAACCCCACATTTAAAACCCCAACCTATCCCATCCCTCAGCCATCCCTAACGAATCCCTAACCCAACCCGAACCCTCACATTTAAAATCCCAACCCATTCCATCTAATCCCTAACCCAATATATATATATATATTTCTTTTAATCATTCAATAATAGTAAGAGAAAATTAATAAGCCTGCTTTTCTTTTCCTCCAATTCTGTCTTGAGAGTGAAATTTCAGTCCTTTCAAATTTGAAGAAGTAGAAAGGGGGAGAAGAACTTTCCAACACTTTCTTCCTCAAACTTTCTCATTATTGCTGAAAAATACCAAATAAATACATTACTTCTCCAACATTGAATTAAATAATATATTATTTCATTAATTTTTTAATCAAATGAACTTACCTCTCATCGAGCACCATCCAATGAAGAACAACATCGATAGGTTTACAATTCAAATAGTCTTGGTAGAAACTGCTTTTCGAGTCTCCAAAATAAAACAAACTTTTCAAGTCTCCAAGGTATAACCACATTCCTTTTGAGTCTCCAAGATAGGTATCACATTGAGTTATCAACACAAAACCCATCATACAAATCGCGATGCAGTTGATTTGGGTGATTTACTAAACCATATATCATATAGAGTATAGACAACTCTCATATGACAATTGGGAAATAAATACCTGTAATTGATGCAGTAATAAATTAAATAGGACTTTCGTATTTAGTGGCATGGAAGTTTGAAGTTTTAACATGAATCTTGGTTGATTGCAAGTTGTATCACTACTTATTAAGTTCTCATGTTACTCTGTGTGTGAGTTTGCAATGTAATATGATAACCCTTGCTGGTCAACGAGCAAAATGCTCAAATCATGTGAACAATAATGTTTAAAGATGAATGAATTACAGACATGTGCTTGCAAAACTCATACAGGTATTTCTAAAGTAATAAGCAAATAATGAGTAAAGATACAGTCACGTGAAAAAGTAGGTACACCCCATGTAAAGTTTTGACTCTTTCAACATATTTCAACATACAGCTATTTGATCTTCATTTCAACAATATTGATAGATAAAGGTGATATAATATAACAAATATCATGAAACATTTACATTTTGTCGTCCATTGTATAATTTAAATAAACATAAATGCAAATTTTGCATGTGGAAAAAGTAAGTACATCTTTGGCTCTAATAGGTGGTATTGCCCCCTTTGGCAGAAACAACCTCAAGTAGGCGTTTCTTATAACTGTCTACCAGTCTTTGACATCGACTGGGAGAAATTTTTGCCCACTCCTCCTCGCAGAATTCTTTCAGCTGTGCGATGTTTGAGGGGTTTCTTGCATGCACAGCTCGTTTCAAATCCCCCCACAACATCTCGATGGGATTTAGATCCGGGCTTTGACTTGGCCATTCCAGAACCCTCCATTTCTTTCTTTTCAGCCATTCCTTGGTGGATTTACTGGTATGTTTAGGGTCATTGTCATGTTGCAAGGTCCACCTTTGGTTGAGCTTCAACTTTCCGACAGATGGCCTCACATTATCCTCAAGCACCCTCTGGTACAATGAAGAATTCATAGTGGATTCTATGATGGTGAGCTGCCCAGGCCCTGATGCAGCAAAGCTGCCCCAAACCATATTTCCACCACCATGCTTTACCACAGGTTCATCAGGTATCAGGTTCTTCTGGTCAAATGCTGTCTTTGGTTTTTGCCAAACATGTCTTCTGGTACTGTGGCCAAATAGCTCTACCTTTCACTCATCTGTCCAGAGCACATTGTTCCAGGAGTGCTGGTCTTTGCCTCGGTGTTCATTGGCAAACTTTAGTCTTGCCCTGATGTTCTTTCTGGACAGCAAAGGTTTCCTCCTGGCACACCTCCCATGTAGATCAAATTTGTGCAGCCTCTTTCTAATGGTAGACTCGTGCACTTTGACATCAACAATGGCAAGAACTACCTGTAGGTCCCGTGATGACATTCTGGGGTTCTTGGAGATCTCTTTCAGCATCTTGCGGTCTGCTCTCGGGCTGAACTTTCTGGGGTGGCCTGGCCTGAACAAGTTGACAGTTGTTTGGAATGTTCTCCACTTGTAGATGAACTTCCGGACAGTCGAATGATTGATTTCAAATTGTTTGAAGATCTTTTTAAATCCCTTCCCAGACTCGTAGGCATCTATAATCTTCTTTCTGAAGGCGTCAGAGAGCTCTTTTGATCTAGGCATGGTGATGCTGCACACATCAACAACAAAGAGCAAACCAAACGAAATATCTGAGGTTTAAATAAGACAGGTTCCTCCAAGATCCTCTCGAACGATGTTCTAATCATTTGCACCTGAGCTGGTGCACCTGATTCTAATTTTAGGTATTTGAAGTAGTGATAAATGTAGTGGTGTACTTACTTTTTCCACATGCGAAATTTGCATTTATGTTTATTTAAATTATACAATGGACTACAAAATGTAAATGTTTCATGATATTTGTTATAATATATCACCTTTATCTATCAATATTGTTGAAATGAAGATCAAATAGCTGTATGTTGAAATATGTTGAAAAAGTCAAAACTTTACTTTTTTTTTTCTTTTTTTTGTATACTGAATCGAGGCTCGTGAAAGAGCTAACATTTATTTCACAAACATTACATGGGGTGTACTTACTTCTTCACGTGACTGTAAGCTACTATTACTTGTGAGGTGTACAAATAAAGTTAGAAAAGGCTTTACATTGAGATAGTAAGTGAATGACCTTCCTATGTCCCTGAAGTCTTCAAAGCATAATTAAAGAGTAACAGCTCCACACAGTCTGAGGTGGACAATGAGAAAAACAGATGTCCCTCATGAAAAAAAACACATACGCAGATGTTATCTTTTTCTCTTGGCCCCTGGTCTCTCTCCTCTCCTCCCACCTCACTCCACACTCGACCAATCACACTGCTCTCCCCTTCCCACCCCCATACTCCACTTAACCAATCACACTGCTTTCCTCTTCCCACCCGCATACTTCACTCGACCAATCTCACTGCTCTCTCCTCCTACCTCACTCCATTCTCGACCAATCCCACTGCTCTTCCCCCCTCCTTACTTCACTCGACCAATCCCATCTTTGCTCCTCCCACTACTTGCCCCTCCCAACTTCATTCTTTTGTTTCCAGCCAGTATAAAGGAACCTGCCTTGAGTTCAGGATTTAGGATTTTGCTTGGCTGTCGATACTGTATGCTGATACTGATACTGTGTATGCTGGTGTATTTGGTGTGTCTTTCTGACGTTTTCTTTGATGTATATCTCTGCTGTACCAGGTGAAATCCTCCGGGTATTAAACTCTTTATAAATCTTCTGATTGGTGGAGACATTGGATTTTTAACATTCAATTATTTTAATTATTTTAATTCCATGACAAGACACATATACGATCTTATTCTACACAGATTCCCTACTTAGTTACATGGAGGGGAGCTTCTTCTTCGCCTCACACAGTCCATGCGAAACTATGCTTTCCTGACTTCACCAAGGTATTTCATTACCTACCCCCACAAACGTAACAATATGTATACAGTATATATAATATATTGTTGCGGTTTTGAGTTTTGTACAATAAAGATTAAATTTCCCCCTCATAGTTAGTCACACAGCAACATGTAGCCTCATTTGTTGTGCAGTTATTTCTTAGTATGTGTGAGAATAGTCCTTTTCCTGTGTTAGTCTTGCGTTGAGTAGAATAATGAGAGTTCGGTCCTTTCATTGCCTTATGCCGCCTTATGCCGCTTTTGGCGCAAATTACCATGAGGTCGGGCCTGGCAAGTCAATCCAGGCCGAAGGAAGGTGGAGCAGGGCGGAAGAGAAGCCAACGGTAAGAGCAAGCCGTTAATCTGGGCTCGAAGGGTGTGGCTGCGGCACTGCGTCACAGGGCGTGGTTGGAACATTCAATCGGGCTAAGAGGGTTGGCAATAAAACCGATTGCGCGAAGCCCCCCACCTCAGTTTTGAGGGGAGAGGCGCTTGAACAAGTTATCAGCCCATAAGCGCGCAGTATGGGAGAGGCGCTTGAGAGTTACCAGAAGAGTTGAGAGTTCGGTCAGAGCGAGATCGGAGAAAGATGCGCATGAACCAATTATAAAGCGCTCGTATTAACGTGACGCGCGGTTGAGCTTAAGGCGGAGCCGCTATTGCATTGAGTTACGTGAGTGATAGCGCGCTGGTGACTCGACGTGCTGTGAACAGCCGTGAGAGACGAGTACATTCCCTCCCACCTGTTTGCCTGCTCCCATTGTTCGAGAGACGCTCTTCGAGGATCCTTCCACCGCCTGCTTGCCATCATTGCGGGACGTGCTGTGACCGAGGAGAGCCGGACGGGGCCGTTCCTGGATGACCAAGTTGGCGCGTTTGGCCTGAACATCAACCTGCCTGCATTTCCCTTTTTGTGAGTGTGACGGGCCCGAGTCTGGGATTAATATAAGACTGCTTAAGTTCTGCTCTGTGTCTGCTTTCTACCGACTTGTACATACTTGTGGGAATAATAATTAAACCTGTGTTATTTCTTTATTCGACCATCTCGTCCTTTCCACCATTGACTAAGCGTGGTACGAATAGAACCGCTCTAATCGGGTTCCAATATCAAGATAACTGCACGGACCACGTGGTACTCAATCCGCTCGGTGTACCCAAATTACACGTGGCTCGTGTTAAGCTTGCTTCCCCGCTTCCGTGGCGGCGCAGGTATTTAGGTACGAGCGAGACTTGGTCCCGAAACCCTACCTTGCATTGGCCCGGAAGGGGTGTTTCAAGTCTCTCGGTTCCGCCGTCCCAGAAAGAACAAGGGGCTTAATCCCCCCTTGGTAAGGGTAGGAAGGGCGGCGGGAGAACCGTAACATTTGGTAGTCAGGAGTGGGGACTTGGAACCCTGGAGAAAATTTTTGGACACCAAATTTACAAATTGGCCGTAACATTTGGTGGCGGGGAGTGAGATTGGACCTGGAGTGCGCTTCTTGCACTCGAAAATTACGAGCGACCGAAATTTAGTTTTTAAGATCAAAATTGTATTCGTACCATGGCTAGCCAAGGCGGTTGAATGCCGGAGGGGGTAGATGTAGAGGTAGAATTGATAACTCAGGACCTGCAGAGACAGCTGGTAGTGGAAGCTGAAAAGGGTGCGGCAGCTGGTAAAGACAATGGCGGCGCCTCGCACGTGGCGTCGAGGGCCGAGCCCGCAGCGCCAATGGATATGGACCTTCTTATGGTACAAATCAGGGCGTGCATAACACAATACAGGGCAGATATGGTCAAGAGGGATGAAGACATGAAAGAATGGAGGAGTGACATGAAAAAGATGAGGGAGGAATCCAGAAGGGATATGAAAAAAGCGGGCGAGGCCATTAGGCACGGGTTGAGCGAGGAGGTCGCACTGGGACACGACGAGGTGACGCGGCGTGAGGAGCGCGTGGAGAGCGAAGTAGAACAGAGCGCAACTAAGTTGACCATGGATATAGATATCGCGACGCGGGGTGTAGAAAAACCGACGATCGTCAAATTGGAAAAAGAAATTTTATGCGCGCCGACGGTCGTCGAAGAAATGATTATAATTGAAATTGAAGAGATGGGAGAGGAAGTAAATAAATCACGGGAGAAGGAGATGGGATATGTACAAAGTCTGGATTTGCATCGTGATGTCGGGTTTGCTAACCAAATTGAAAGTTTGCAGGTGCAACCGGAGAAGGACCCCGAGGTGAGAAATAAAGGCGCGAATGTGTTTGGCGCGAAAGGGTTTTTGGTGCGCTTGGGAAAGAAAAGAAAACCGTGCTGTCGTGAAAGGTCCATTGTGCAGTGTACAAGGGCTACTGGTGCGCGTGTGAGAAAAGTGTGCACCGGAGCGTGGGTGTGAGAGAGAAAAGTGTGCGATGATTGGGTGTGCAACAGGAGAGTGCACACCCGTGGGTGTTACAGACTATGCGCGGGAAGAGTGTATAACGAAGTGTGTGGAAGGTATGAGTGCGCCTAGGTGTGCAGGTGCGAGTACGGTGTGCGAGGGAGAATGCACACCAGGGGATGTGGACGGAGAGTGTGTAAAATAATGTATGGGAGGCGCGGGGACGCCTGGGTGTGCGAGTGCGGAGCACGTCGCGGGTAGTGAGGACGCGGCTCGGGCATCGACACAGACCGGGGGGTTAGCGCGTAGTGGGACGGGTAGCGTACGTGAGCCCCCGGTGAGTTGTGTGCTGCAGGGGCCAGACGGAATCCGTGCTGCGTCGGTCCCACAAGGACCGGCGAGCACGATTCGTGCTGGCCCCCGCACTGTATGGTTGGTGCCGTGCCATGGCGGCAAAGGCAATCGGCAAGGTTCAAGGGGAGGTAGGAGATTTCGGAGCCATGCACCCTGTCGGGTGCGGTGCTCCGACCGTGGTCAGTTGGGTCATCGTGCGTGGGACCGTGAGGCCCTGCGCAGGGATGGACCTCTGAACCTCGGCCTGTCCATGCCTCCTCCCTTGGATCGAAAATGCCGGATGGACAGCCCAAACAGGCGACCAACCAACCGCATGGATCGCTCGGCCCGCTGAGGCCGAGCCGTGACAACAATGCATAACCACATGAAGAGGCTCGTAGAGTGTAGTGGACGCATGAGAATTGTGTTGGGGAATGGTACCCTACGTGGAGGAATGGTGCTGCCACCATTCCTCAACCCAGGGCCCATGAGCATTAGATTAGGGGGATGGCAGTGACAGGAACATGGGTGTGCCAGCGATGGTTACCTCCATGAAGCACCGAAGCTAGCCGAGGGAGGGCTAGGATAATGGTAGGGATGTAGCAGACTGTAGAGGACATGAGTTTAAGTAGTGACATTGTACTCTAGTGGGGACGTAGAGAGGTTAGATGGATGATAATGACGAAGGGAGTGCTTAGTGTAAAGGGATGATGGGGAAGCACGAGTTTTAGGGGAAAAGCAGCTAGATAGATGATGCTGTGTGTGTGAGGAATTGTAGTGAGACAAAAGGAATTGTGTTTGAGGTGTATGGAAAAAGTTGTGTGAGCACAAGAGGTGTGCCAGATATTTGGTGTGTGAAAGTAGTGGTGTGAGAACTTAGTGGTGTGTGAGATAAGTGGTGTGGAATGCTTGGTGTGGAATAAAAGGTGTGGTATGCATGGTGCGAAGGAGTGAATGGGGGGAGATGGACCTATTCACAAAAGCCCGGGGTGGGTAGTGTAAAGTCAGGTAGTGGGCTTAGGTAAATTGTTTGGATATTGACACCTGTGGTGTGGATAGTGGCAAGTAGTGCTTTGGAGGGTGCATGAGTCAGTGAAATGGCTGGGCGTGTGGATTAATTGGTGCGTATGGTTATTGGGGCACTCCGCCACTGGTAGTTTGTCGGCCAGGTGAGGCTCCAGGTAGGCTCTGGGAGCCAGTTAGGGTAGTTGTGAGTAGTGTTGAGTGGGGCCCGAGGATCCCAGGAGAGGACCCGGGTTGCCCAATGCCAAGGTGGGCATCAGGGGGTAAAGAGCCAGGAGGGGCCTTACCCAGTTTAGGTAGTCGCAGGAGAAAGTCAGCTCGGGTGGCGACTTCAGTGGCGGAGGTGTGCAGGTAGGTAGACCTGCAAGTGGAGCCACACGACCCAGCCCCGAAATTGTGCAAGGGCACAGTATGAAAATTCAGTGGGAGTGAGACCCAAATTCGAGGGAACCACAGAGTGGACAATGGGAATTCGGGTTTTTAGAACCACATAGTTTAAAGATGGCCGATTGGCAGGGTACGACCTCGGGTAGTTTAAATGATTAAATATCATTAGTGTAGTTAGGAAGAGAAATCCCTTCGCATCAGCCACAGCCATTCACCAAGGAGATGAAGCTCCACACCAAGGCCCTGTGAACGTTTGAGTAAGTGTAAGATGCATCACGACGTAAGGAGACTGTGTTTGTTCCATCCCTTCCTTCTTGGGAGGGATTTGGAGACGAATTTGGAATTAGAGGGGGATATGGGAGACAAATTTGGAATTAGAGGGGGATATGGGAGACAGGACGTAGTGACGAATTTGTAAATATAGGAAGGGCCAGGTAGTGTAAGCAGACGTTGGGGGGTACGGACGGCTAGGGACGAGTCTGCTCTGCTCGCTCCTCCGCGCCCCTCGCGTTGCATCACCTGGTGTTTTTGTGTACCTTTGCGTCCTTTCCGCTTTGCTGGTCATGCTTGTCTCTCCGCCCACCCCAGGACCAATTTTGGAGGTGGAACTGTGCAGCACCATCGACCTGTGCAGCATCTGTGCAGCTGAATTGCACAGCACTTTGCTGCTGTATCCTTCTGCTGCACTTTCCTACATCTGCGCAGCCGAACGGCGCAGTATTTGCTGCCATATCCTTTGTTATAACTTTGCTGCACCTGTGCAGCACTTTGCTTCCACAAACACTTTGCTGCACATATGACACTTATGGACCACAAGTCTTGTGGCCTTACACTTCTGCTGTGCAACACCTTGCTGCAGCATCACCTTGCATCTTCGGACCACTTGTTTTGAGTGGCATCAAGGTCACGCAATCGGACCACATAAGGTTGGCCCTGCCTGGCAAAGACAAACAATAGACACATTTGTTGTACATTTTTATTATGGTGTGCTAGGGCCGAGAAGAGTTGTAAGTTTATGCACACAGAAGATGCAAGAAGCAAGATGCAAGAAGCAAGCAGCAAGTGTTGTGAACTTTTTGTGTGTTTTTGGTTTTTGTTGTGCTTTCTCTCGTCTCCAATCTTCTTTCCAAAAAGGACAGGTCCTGGGCCGTAAAACTGTAAATAAGTAAGTTTTTCTGTGCTTGTAAATATAAGATGCTGCCCACCGGCTATGTGTTTAGTTTGACAAATTCTGGATTCGGTTAATTGTGGGCGTGATTCTGTTAGATTAGCTACTCAACGCAATAGGGGGGGGACATATTTAGTGTTTTCAAACTGTCGCACACACGGGTTAGAATAAATGTGAGAGGGAACCACATCTATATGTCACATGTAAAAGTAAAAGTTAATTTTCCAGATCATTCTCAAAACCGGTCGTTCCATTTTTGTTGGGTTCGACTCGGGAACGAGTCTGACGAGGGAGAAGGGTAGTGTTGCGGTTTTCAGTTTTGTACAATAAAGATTAAATTTCCCCCTCATAGTTAGTCACACAGCAACATGTAGCCTCATTTGTAGTGCAGTTATTTCTTAGTATGTGTGAGAATAGTCCTTTTCCTGTGTTAGTCTTGTGTTGAGTAGAATAATGAGAGTTAGGTCCTTTCATTGCCTTATGCCGCCTTATGCTGCTTTTGGCGCAAATTACCACGAGGTCGGGCCTGGCAAGTCGATCCAGGCCGAAGGAAGGTGGAGCAGGGCGGAAGAGAAGCCAACGGTAAGAGCGAGCCGCCAATCGGGGCTCGAAGGGTGTGGCTGCGGCACTGCGTCACAGGGCGTGGTTGGAACATTCGATCGGGCTAAGAGGATTGGCAATAAAACCAATTGCGCGAAGCCCCCCACCTCAGTTTTGAGGGGAGAGGCGCTTGAACAAGTTATCAGCCCATAAGCACGCAGTATGGGAGAGGTGCTTGAGAGTTACCAGAAGAGTTGAGAGTTCGGTCAGAGCGAGATCAGAGAAAGACACGCATGAACCAAGTATAAAGCGCTCGTATTAATGTGACGCTTGGTTGAGCTTAAGGCCGAGCCGCTACTGCATTGAGTTACGTGAGTGATAGCGCGCTGGTGACTCGACGCGCTGTGAACAGCCGTGAGAGACGAGTACATTCCCTCCCACCTGTCTGCCTGCTCCCATTGTTCGAGAGACTCGCTTCGAGGATCCTTCCACCACCTTATTGCCATCATCGCGGGACGTGCTGTGACCGAGGGGAGCCGGACGGGGCCGTTCCTGGATGACCAAGTCGGCGCGTTTGGCCTGAACATCAACCTGCCTGCCTTTCCTCTTTTGTGAGTGTGACAGGCCCGAGTCTGGGATTAATATAAGACTGCTAAATTTCTGCTCTGTATCTGCTTTCTACCGACTTGTACATACTTGTGGGAATAATAATTAAACCTGTGTTATTTCTTTATTCGACCGTCTCGTCCTTTCCAACATTAACTAAGCGTGGTACGAATAGAACCGCTCTAATCGGGTTCCAATATCAAGATAACTGCACGGACTACGTGGTACTCAATCCGCTCGGTGTACCCAAATTACACGTGGCTCGTGTGAGGCTTGCTTCCCCGCTTCCGCGGCGGCGCAGGTATTTATGTACGAGCGAGACTTGGTCCCGAAACCCTACCTTGTGTTTGCCCGGAGGGGCGTTTCAAGTCTCTCAGTTCCGCCGGCGCAAAAAGAACAAGGGGCTTAATCCCCCCTTGGTAAGGATATGAAGGGCGGTGGGAGAACCGTAACAATATTATATATATATATATATATATATATATATATGTATATATATATATATACGTATATATATATATATATATATATATATATATATATATATATATATATATATATATATATATATATATATATATATATATATATATATATATATGTAATATACATTCACGTGAAAAAGTAAGTACACCTCTTGTAAAGTTTTGACTTTTTCAACATATTTCAACATACAGCTATTTGATCTTCATTTCAACAATATTGACAGATAAAGGTGATATAATATAACAAATATCATGAAACATTTACATTTTGTAGTTCATTGTATAATTTAAATAAACATAAATGCAAATTTTGCACGTGGAAAAAGTAAGTACACCACTACATTTATCACTACTTCAAATACCTAAAATTAGAATCAGGTGCACCAGCTCAGGTGCAAATGATTAGAACATCATTGGAGAGGATCTTGGAGGAACCTGTCTTATTTAAACCTCAGACATTTAGTTTGGTTTGCTCTTTGTTGTTGAAGTGTGCGGCGTCACCATGCCTAGAACAAAAGAGCTCTCTGAGTCCTTCAGAAAGCAGGTTATAGATGCCTACGAGTCTGGGAAGGGATTTGAAAAGATCTCCAAACAATTTGAAATCAATCATTCGACTGTCCGGAAGATCATCTACAAGTGGAGAAGATTCCAAACATCTGCCAACTTGTTCAGGCCAGGCCGCCCCAGCAAGTTCAGCCCGAGAGCAGACCGCAAGATGCTGAAAGAAGTCTCTAAGAACCCCAGAATGTCATCACGGGACCTACAGGTAGCTCTTGCCACTGTTGATGTCAAAGTGCACGAGTCTACCATTAGAAAGAGGCTGCACAAATTTGATCTACATGGGACGTGTGCCAGGAGGAATCCTTTGCTGTCCAGAAAGAACATCAGGGCAAGACGAAAGTTTGCCAATGAACACCTCGGCAAAGACCAACACTTCTGGAACAATGTGCTCTGGACAGATGAGTGAAAGGTAGAGCTATTTGGCCACAGTACCACAAGACATGTTTGGCGAAAACCAAAGACAGCATTTGACCACAAGAAACTGATACCAACTGCAAAGCATGGCGGTGGCGGTGGAAATATTATGGTTTGGGGCAGCTTTGCTGCATCAGGGCCTGTGCAGCTCACCATCATAGAATCCACTCTGAATTTTTCATTGTACCAGAGGGTGCTTGTGGATAATGTGAGGCCATCTGTCGGAGAGTTGAAGCTCAACCGAAGGTGGACATTGCAACATGACAATGACCCTAAACATACCAGTAAATCCACCAAGGAATGGCTGAAAAGAAAGAAATGGAGGGTTCTGGAATGGCCAAGTCAAAGCCCGGATCTAAATCCCATCGAGATGTTGTGGGGGGATTTGAAACGAGCTGTGCATGCAAGAAACCCCTCAAACATCGCACAGCTGAAATAATTCTGCATGGAGGAGTGGGCAAAAATTTCTCCCCGTCGATGTCAGAGACTGGTAGACAGTTATAAGAAATGCCTCTTTGAGGTCGTTTCTGCTAAAGGGGGCAATACCACCTATAAGAGCCGAGGGTGTACTTACTTTTTCCACATGCAAAATTTGCATTTATGTTTATTTAAACTATACAATGGACTACAAAATGTAAATGTTTCATGATATTTGTTATAATATATCACCTTTATCTATCAATATTGTTGAAATGAAGATCAAATAGCTGTATGTGGAAATATGTTGAAAAAGTCAAAACTTTACATGGGGTGTACTTACTTTTTCACGTGACTATGCACATATATATGTACATATATATATATATATGTATATATATATATATATATGTATATATATATATGTATATATATATATATATATGTATATATATATATATATATATATATATATATATATATATATATATATATTGTTGCGGATCTCCGACGTCGGCTCTCCCCTTATAAAGGGGGGGGGGGGGTCAATCCCCTTGTCTTTTTATCTGGCCGACGCGAGTCCTGGAAGTTTTAACATTCCTTCCGGTCGGTGGTAAATAGGGTTGTTGGTCGATTTTTAGACCTATTACCTAATTACTACCACCGACCGTAAAGCAAGGGAATAACTCCCGCTCGAACCACGGATATGGATGGAAAATGCCGAGCGGATAGCAATCCACGATCCGAGCTGTTAAGAAATGACTAGACCCGATTATAGTGGTTGCGATCGTGCCACGCTTACCCAATTAGAGAAAAGACTGATGCGATTGGATAAGAGGAAATCAGGAGAATAGGAAGAACAGATGGGTTTATTACAAATGTACAAGAAGAAGAGGAAACGAAAGGAATGTACATGAAAGTCAAATCCTTGTTTGTACCTTGTTTTGAACAAGGTGTTTGTTGTTTGTACAAACAAGGTGGATCATCCCCGAGACCAAAAAACACAAAATTTGATGCAGTAGCGTTGTTCAAGTTTTTCCGTCATTTTGTCAAAAACGAAAATCCGACGGCGCTCACTTACATGTCCTCAATCATCGGCGGTCTGCCGTCGAATGACAGCTTCTGCAGGTGGGAAAAAATTCACGCGTGTGCATTAAGATCGCCTACATACGTGCACCAATCAACGCCTCCCTAGCTTCTTTTTTTTTACGCACGAAAAATAAAGGTCGGATACTTTTTGAACACACTATGAAGATCAAATGGCTCGTGAAGGCTGAAGGAGGCTGACAAAATGGGCGGAATGAACGAAAGGGGGGCGTATTCTTATTTGATTGACACAACGCAGATTCAACTATTGGAAAAGTTGGAGGGAGGCTGACAAAATGGGCGGAATGAACGAAAGGGGGGCGTATTCTTATTTGATTGACACAACGCAGATTCAACTATTGGAAAAATGGCCTTATCTACATAGTGTGTTCAAAAAGTATCCGACCTTTATTTTTTGTGCGTAAAAAAAAAGAAGCTAGGGAGGCGTTTGAAGATCCACCTTGTTTGTAATTCCAACTTCTTTCCTGGTAGTCCTGGCAGTGTCCATGTTTTATGCCTCTCCCACCCCCTTTCCCATGCCTCCCCCCCAAAGCCCTCTCCCTCCCACAGTTCTCTCGATGTCTCCATGTCTCTCGGCTCCTGCTCTCAAATGTTGTGTTTGTGTCCTTCCCCCTCTCTCCCCATCTTGTCTACCGCTCCCGATGCTTTTTGTTTTATGTGTCGGTTTGTCGGTTATGTGTCGGTTTGTCGGTTTGTCTTTCTGTGTGATAAATGTTCGCTCCTTCACGAGCCTCGATCTTGTATACAAAAAAAAAAAAAAGAAAAAAAAAAAAGAAAGAGGAAGGAGAAGCACACAGGGCAGTCTTAATTACAGGCTTTTTTTTTTTGTTTTTTTTTTGTTTGTTTTTTTGTATACAAGATCGAGGCTCGTGAAAGAGCGAACATTAATCACACAGAAAGACAAACCGACACATAAAACATATAACATCGGGAGCGGTAGACAAGATGGGGAGAGAGGGGGAAGGACACAAACACAACATTTGAGAGCAGGGACCGAGAGACATGGAGACATCGAGAGATCTGAGAGAGGGCGAGGGCTTTGGGGGGGGGGGGGCATGGGAAGGGGGCGGTGGGAGAGGTATAAAACATATGGACACTGCCAGGACTTCCAGGAAAGAAGTTGGAATTTCAAACAAGGTGGATCTGGGGTGAATTAGCGGGGGTAGAAAAGATCAAGGTTTTGGATGGGTGAAGATAAGAGATGGTGGTGAACAGCTGTTTTAAAGACCTGGAGGGAGGGTGGGATTGAAGGGAGTGAGGGAGTTTGTTCCAGAGGCGGGAGAAAAGAGGAATGAAAGAGTGAAGGTGAGCAGAGAGCCGAGATTTCGGCAGTTTAACCATCAGAGGATTGCTGGCAGATCTTGTGCGACCTGTAGGAATATTTGGGGGACAGCACAGAGAGAGCTGGGGGTGCAAGGCCGGAGAGGAGTCGGTAGAAGACAGAAAGACCACCTACCTGCCTGCGGTGAGTGAGTGAAAGGCCCTCAGAGATAGCTTCATCGCGGGAGATTCCAATAATTCTGAAAGCTTTGGTTTCAACAGCGTGAAGCCGAGCTAGGTGTGAGGCAGGAGCACCGGCCCATAGGGGAGAACAGTATTCCATTGAGCTGCGGATGAAAGCCTTGTATGTGGTGAGGAGCTCAGGTGTGCCGAGGAAGGACTTCGCACGACGGAGGATGCCCAGTCGGCGACTGGCTTTGGAGGCCAGCTTGGAAATGTGGTTTTCCCAAGAAAGATCATGGCAGATAGTGAGACCCAAAAGCTTGAGCGACAGAACTTCTTGGAGAGGATTGTTGAGAAAGTAGATGGGAGGGTTGTCCAGTCGATCTTTTCGGAGAGACATAGTAAGAGTGTGAGTAACCTATTCCCTGGACAAACGGGCCCGTGTCACATACAGACACTCACACGGGGATTGTAGAGGAACAGGTTGATGGTCACCGGCGTGTCCAGGCTCCAGTCCGGCTCCGGTCCAGCGGACGAAACCCGGCAGGCAGCTTTGCGTGTAGCGTGACGCGAACGGACAGTTATAATGATGGGGGGAAGGCTGGTACTAGCGTACGTAATAGGCGCACGACCCGCGCCAAACGCCCCCTCTCCAGTGTCCTGCTTTGAACTCCAAAATGCCAGCGAACCCTCTTTGATCAAGCGCATATACTCTCGAGTTCTTAGTCATCACGACAGTCCTTGGCAGTCCTCTTTTAATCAGCACCAGCAAGTAAGTCCTCTCAAATGTGCGCTCTCCCAATAAGTCCTGTAAAAGGGCTTTGCGCTCATGCTTTTATAATCCAGCCAGCGATCGCTCCGCAAGCCCAAAAGCCACGCCTATCAGGCGATGTCACTCCAGCCCTGGTTGGCTGGTTATCGTGGCCACACCTTCTCCCTGGCACTCCGCCCCCTTATTCCGGGCCTCATCTCGTGGCTTATGGCAGCGTTTGGGCAGAGGCCCAGCGAGGTTGCGAACGCTGCTGGCAAAACGCGTAACAAATTGGGAGGGCCATGGGGCACAGACAGGAGGGTGTGTAATGGCATCGCTTGGAGGGAGGCTGACAAAATGGGCGGAATGAACGAAAGGGGGGCGTATTCTTATTTGATTGACACAACGCAGATTCAACTATTGGAAAAATGGCCTTATCTACATAGTGTGTTCAAAAAGTATCCGACCTTTATTTTTCATGCGTAAAAAAAAAGAAGCTAGGGAGGCGTTGATTGGTGCACGTATGTAGGCGATCCTAATGCACACGCGTGAATTTTTTCCCACCTGCAGAAGCTGTCATTCGACGGCAGACCGCCGATGATTGAGGACATGTAAGTGAGCGCCGTCGGATTTTCGTTTTTGACAAAATGACGGAAAAACTTGAACAACGCCACTGCATCAAATTTTGTGTTTTTTGGCCTCGGGGATGTTGGATGCTTCCATTGTGATGACTGCAACTTGGCTATCTTTTAACAATTTGTGTGACACTTAGGTGTGGTTACCCTCTACTTTTAACCTACTACCCTGAGTGCGACAGTTTTAACACTAGATATGTCCCCCCTGCTGCGTTGTGTCCTACCTAACTGACTCACACCCACAATTAACCGAATTACGGAATGGTTTTCAAACTATACATTTAAGCCGGTGGGATAGCATTATTTACAAGACACTATTAATTATTTACACTGCAACCCAGGACCTGTCTTTTGGGGGGAAAAGAGAAGGAATTTTTGAAAAGAGGAAATGCCAATTTGCAATGCACTGCACCGATACACCATACCCATATGTACCAATAAATGCACCATCATAAAAAAATGCATGAAAAGCACCAGCACCAAAAAATGCACAAAACAAACATTTTAAAATAATAAATGATGTCTTCCTGTGCTTCTATGCTGGGCCGATGTATCTTGGCTGTCTTCTTGCTTGATGTTCTTTAATAAAAAGGGCACAAACCGCGTCCGTTTTTTTATTTATGGCCAGCAGGGCCAACTCAGGTGGTCCGACTGCTGGGCATTGATGCCACTTAAAACAGTGGTCCGCAAGCCAGATAATACTGGCAACAATGGTCTGTCCCAGCAACGGTGCCAGGCCACAGAACATGTGGTCCATAGGTGCCAGGCCACAGAACGTGTGGTCCATAGGTGCCAGGCCACAGAACGTGTGGTCCATAGGGTGTACCGGTGCAGGCAAGCAGGCAGCAAGGGTGCAGGCAGCAAGATTCAGGACACCTGCACACTCCCCTCAGACAAAAGACCATGGTCCATGAGTGGAGAAGGAAGACAAAGCGGAGTTTAGCGAGGGGAAAGGGCGCAAGGGTACACATCAATGCAAGGTAATGCAATATGAGGGGCGCGGGAGAGCAAGCTGAGAAAGCTCGTCCCGAGCCGTACGTCACCCCCCATGTCCATCTACACTACCCTTGCCCTTCCCCGTATTTACACAATTTACACCTTTACCAATTCGCCTCTACTGTCTCGTCCCCCATATCTCCCCTTAATTCCGAATTCGTCCCCAATCCCTCCCAAGAAGGAAGGGATGGAATCACATACAATGTCTCACCCACGTCAAGATGCATCTTACATTCTCCAAATACTTGCAAAAACCTGGTGTGGAGTCCTATCACCTCAGTGAGTGGATGCGGATGGTGCGAAGAGATTTTCTCCTAACTATCTTCTAAATGGTGTTGCTTCCTAAGTCCCTGGTGTTGGGCTAGTGGCTATGGTGCCAGCTTAGGATCCCAGGATCCTGGGTTCGAATCCCGGTCGATCGCTGAATTAACGCCAGGGGGGTTGACTCAGCCTGTCATCCTTCCGAGGTTGGCAAATTGAGTACCAGTACACTGGTAATTCCCTGTTTATCGTAAAAAGGCGACAAACAGGGTTGGCGGCAGGAAGGGCATCCGGCCGTAAAACATTGCTTCAAAAAGGGGACCAAAAAAACCAACAACAACCACGGTCCCCGAAAAGGCCAACCCCCGCTTTGCAGGGAAAAATGGCCTCTAAACGGTGGTTTTTAATCTTCTAAATGACATTAACACCGTTAAACTACCCGGTGTCTCGCCCTGCCAATCCATTGGCCATCTTTACTCGATGTGGTTCTAAAAACCAATTCCCATTGCCCATACTGTGGTGCTCTACCAATTTGGGGTCTCACTCCCCCCATTTTTCTCTCTGTGCCCTCGCACAATTTCGGGGCTGGGTCGTGTGGCTCTCCCAGCAGGTCTACTTACCTGCGCACCGCCGCCACTGAACGTCGCCACCCGAGCTTGCCTAGCTCCTCACACTACACTAACCTACCTGGGGAAGGCCCTCCCTGGCGCTTACCCCCTCGATGCCCTCTCTGGCATTGGGCTACCCGGGTCCTCTCCTGGGATCCTCGGGCCCCGCTGAACTCTACACAACACTACCTGGCTCCCAGAGCCTACCTGCGGCCTCACCTCGCCGACAGACTACCAGTGGCGGAGTGCTGATTTAACCATACGTACTAACAGGCTCACACGCCCAGCCAATCCACTTCACTTATGCACCCATCCAAGCAATACTTTGCTACTCCTCGCACCACAGATGCCAATATCCAACCAAAATTTACCTACTCCCTCCACCTACTTTTAAACTACCCTCCCTGGGTATTCGTGAAGGGGTCCATCCTTCCCCCATTCACTCCTTCGCACCGTGCACTCCACACGACTCATTCCCCTCTACTCACTCCACACCATTTATTCCACAGAACCATTCTCCACTTGCACACCATGCAAGCCAATGCACTCAACCCAATTACACACATCCTCAATACTCTACTCATACACTTTCACTCACACACACACACACACACACACACACACACACACACACACACACACACACACACACACACACACACACACACACACACACACACACACACACACACACACACCTTTCACGAGCATTGCCTCTCAATTCCTCATTTGCTCACCAGCACTACCAAGATTCTCATGCACATGGTGGTTCCCACAATTACACACACACATCCTTCACGAGCATTGCCTCTCAATTCCTCATTTGCTCACTAGCACTACCAAGAATCTCATTCACAATGCCTCCACACACACAATTTCATTCACGAGCATTGCCTTTCAATTCCTCATTTCCGCCTAAACCTCAAGCTCATACACACAGCATCATTTAATCTTAACTATTTCCCTCTAAAACTCGTGCTTTCCCTGTCATCCCTTATACTAAGCACTCCCTCATCATTATCAACCATCTAATCTCTCTACGTCCCCACTACTTGTACAATGTCACTACTTAAATCTCAAGTCACCTATGGTCATCTTTCTAAATTCCTAACATTATACTAACCCTCCCTGGCTAGTTCGCACCGCCAAACCCCATAAGTCTATAGCTCCTCTGCCCCAAGGGATGTGAGGGATGGTAGAGCTACCACCCCCTACATCGGGCATCTCCCACTATCACCCCCAGTCCTCTTGCACTATGAGCCCCCATCATGTGAGGTACTGGGTCCTGCCTCGGCATCTAAAGCCGAGACGATCCATGAGGGCGCCTGCTCGCCGGTGTAAGGTCTTAGCTGGTCGGCGTGAACGATCCGAGGAGGGGCTCGTGGTCCCATTTTGATCTTAACGACCACGTCACAGACTTGCGACAGGACGACCCCCAGACCTTGCCAGGGAGAGGTGAGTTTGGGGCACCTACCCTTCCGCCTCCGGGGATTGAAGAACCAAATCTTCATCCCCGGAGCGTACTGACTCCCCTGGCTCTGGTGGTTGTACCTGCGCTTCATCTTGGCCCCTGCCAGCTGGAGCTGGCGGCGGGTGAAGGCATGGACCCTCTCCATGCCTTCCTGCAGGTGACGTGCATAGCCCTCCCTCGGCGGAAAATCAGTGGTGTCTGGCACAGGACCGCATAGCAAGTCGGCGGGAGCCCGCAACTCCCGCCCATACATAAGCAGCGCCGGACTGCATGCGGTGGCTCCGTGCTGGCTGGTTCGGTAGGCCATTAACAAGTACGGGAGATGTTCGTCCCAGTCATCCTGACAGGTGGTGGTGAACAATGCCAATTGTTGGATCAAGGTTCGGTTGAACCGTTCCACCATCCCGTCAGATTGTGGTCTTAAGGGCGTTGTTCTGGTTTTTCGAATTGACAGGAGTCTACACACATCTTTTAACAATTGACTCTCAAAATTTCGGCCCTGGTCGGTGTGCAGCTCCTCTGGAATCCCATGCCGACATACAAATCCTTCCACGAAGGCCTGTGCCACCACCCCGGCTTCTTGGTTGGGGAGGGCATAGGCCTCCGGCCACTTGGTAAAATAGTCCATTACAACGAGGATGTACTTGTTGCCTTGGCGGGTGCGGGGTAGTGGTCCTAGAATATCCATAGCCACCCGCTCAAGGGGGGCCCCCACCTGGTGTAATTGAAGGGGGGCCCTCATCCTCCGTGCTGGTCCCTTTTTGGCAGTACAGGCGTCGCATCTCCGACACCAGTCCTGTATGTCGCGCCCCATATTCACCCAATAGAACCTCCGGCAGACCCGAGATGTTGTCTTTGTCCTGCCCAAATTGCCGCCGGAGCGGGTACCATGCACCTGCTGTAATATGATGTCCTTAAATTTCTCAGGGACTATCACCAGCCAGAAAGTTCTCTCAGAGGGAACCTCCACCCACTTGCGGTACAAGATGTTATCTTTCAATTCCAGGGTTTGCCACTGAGCCCAATATGCCTTTGTTGGTGCCCCGAGGGGGGTGACCTCTTCCCCATTAGGTCTTTGTCCCAATTGAACCCATTCATACACCGGTCCCAGGACGGGGTCCTCCCGCTGGGCCGTGCTCCAAGCCAAAGTTCCAAATTCTTCATCTGCGGTTAGTGGCAAAATTGGCCCTCTCACCCGGGTTGCACGGACTACGAGGGTAGGGGTGGAATCTGCCAATTGTTCCCTCTCCTCATGTCTCGCACAAAATTTACAGTTTTCCCCCAAACAAGGACGCCGAGAGAGTGCATCGGCATTCCCATGGGCCTTCCCGGCCCTATGGGTAACACTGAAATCGTACTGCTGCAACTTTTCCAACCACCTTGCAATTTGGCCCTCCGGTTCCTTGAACCGGAGGAGCCATTGCAAGGAGGAATGGTCAGTTCGAACCAGAAATTTCCGCCCGTACAAGTACGGGTGGAAATGGCTCATGGCAGCCAGCATAGCCAATAACTCTTTGCGAGTGACGCAATAATTTCGCTCGGGCCTACTCATGGCCCGACTATAATACGCGATCACTCTCTCCACGCCCCCCTGTGTCTGGGACAAAACCGTGCCCAATCCTTCCTGGCTTGCATCCTTGCCCAGGGTAAATGTCCCGTCACTAGTGGGGTAAGCTAGAACGGGTGCGGATGTCAAACACCCCTTCAATGCTAGGAAGGCCTCTTGGCACTCCCTTGTCCAATTAAATCTCGTCCCCTTCTCCGTAAGCCGGTGAATGGGGCTGGGCCATCTCTGCAAATTTTGCCACAAAACGCCGGTAGTAGGAGCAGAGTCCCAAAAATCCCCGCACCTCCTTGATGGTACGTTGGTACGTGGTGTGGGCCACTCCTCTACCGCTGTAATTTTGCCTGGGTCTGTTTTTACCCCCTCGCGACCGATAACGTGACCTAGATAGGCCACTTCTCCAGCAAACAAAGTGCATTTGCTTGGACTCAGCTTCAACCCTGCCTGTCCAAGGCACCCAAACACCTGGTCCAAATTAGCTATGGCCTGGGGGAATGTTTTAGCATGTACCAGGACGTCATCCAGGTACACCAGGCATGACTGCCATGGCATGCTGCCCAGTACATGCTCCATCAATCATTCAAAGGTGGCGGGGGCGTTACACAAACCAAACGGCATCACAGTGAACTGATACAGCCCCTTACCTGTGGAAAATGCCGTTTTCTCCTTCCCTGCCCTATCCATCTCCACCTGCCAATACCCACTCTTGAGGTCCAAAGTTGAGAACCAATTTGAGCCCGCAACGGCATCGAGGGTATCATCAATTCTAGGCGGGGATACGAGTCTTTGAATGTCACGTTGTTTAGTTGGCGATAGTCTACGCAAAACCGCGTGGTTTCATCTTTCTTTTTGACCAGCACAACAGGTGACATCCAAGGACTTCCTGAGGGCTCGATGATACCTGCATCGAGCATCTTTTCTAGATCCTCCCTCTAGATCCTCTAGATCCTCCCTCTTGCTCCAAGGGAGCCGTCGGGCGGGCTGACGAATAAGCCGGGCCTCACCGGTGTGGATCTGATGTTTCACCAGGCCCATACGTCCAATATCCTCGGAGGACAAAGAGAAGATATCCAAATGGGATTCAATTAATTTATATAAGGCCTCCCTCTGGGTACCTCCCAACTCTACACTACTACGATTTACCATCTCACAAATGGGATCGGGCCAATTCCTAGTACTTTTTGAAGACTCCCTCTGGGGCCGGCTCGGCTGGACGTTCTCGTCCCTCACTGGCGCGACTTCGTTAACTGGGGTGCAGCCGGCTATCTTCGTGCACCTTACAATAGTGCGTGGTTCTGTACTCATATTAATCACTTGGACGGCCACCACCGGCCCGTCCGTTTTTACGAGGGTGCGACCCACGATTAACCCCGGGATGGACTGCGCTGCCTCCGGTTCGACCAGGCCGCAGGACTCCTGCCATGTTGGGCGAGCTAACCATCGGGCCGGCACTATGGCCTCGGCCCTTGGAGGGATGGTCACGGCCTCAGAAGCCTCCAGCTCCGTCCTCTCGGCCGTGCTCACACCCTCCAATGGTAGCTCTTCTACTCCCACTTGCAGGGTCCCCCGGCACAAATCGACTTTACAACCGCTGGCAGTCACCAAATCCAACCCTATTAAGCATGGTTCGCACACCTCCTGCACCCAAACTTCTATTTCCCTCTTTACCGACCCCAACTTGAGGGTTACAAAACCACGTCCTATGATGGGGGCCGTTACCCCGGTTGCCAGCTGCAAACTATGATTTTCAAGACGCTGGATTTTATCCCAGCCATCTGCACTCGAATTGAGGATCACAGGGCTGATGGTCGTGGCGCTAGCTCCTGTCTACACTACGGCATCTACCCCCACGCCGGCAATTTTGCACCGAATTTTCAAACTACCTGTACCAAGTTGGCCACAATGAATGACCTGTCGTGTCAATGAGGGCGCTTCACCATTCCCCTACTACCGAACACGGCCATGTATGTTCGGCACCTTCTAGTTTCCCGGGCCCTGGCGGGGGGGGGGGGGGGGGGGGGGGTGTCTGGGGTCGGCTAATCCGACCCGTACGAGGCGGAGTTGATGGTTCTGGCTGCTTGAGTCCGTCCCGGCGGAGCTCGACACTCTTGTGCACGGTGACCCAGCCGACTCCAATTATAGCACCTCACCTGGTAAGGTGCTTGCCTCTGAAATTCCAAATTTCCCCCCCTAAAAGTCCGAATTGGGGCACTTGTCCGTGGCCTACCGGGGGCCACCTCCGGGGCCGCCTGCCATGGTCCGGGTCCCGCCAGGCGCTGGTCCACCAGCCTTCAGACCATGCTCTCCAGGTCAGGGCCCATTTCGGGGGCGGGCCCCCTCAGGGGGCCGACACCCGTCACGGGCCCTACCTGGCGCACCGCCACTGCGTGACGCTCGCTTCCTCGGGACAGGGGCCTCGCTGCTTCCCAACGGGCCGCAGCGTCAGCCGCCTGGCTCAAAGTCTGCGGGCGCCACATGGCGAGTTGTTGCCGAAGCTCCGGGTCCGGGAAGGCCTGGATGAAATGGTCCAGCGCCAGGCTTTCCTGGGAGGCCGCCGCCATGTCCGCGTGTGCAATCCCGACTGCGCGGCGAACGTCGTATACAAGCTCCCTGATGGTCTCCTGGGGCTTTCGCTTTCACACCGCGAGCTGAGCTTTAACAAGCTCGCTCTGCTGTTCAACGCCGAAACGATTAATTAAGGCCGCGCGGAGTTCTGGCAGGGTGATAGCACCCGGTGGTAAGGCTGTCAGAACCTCCGCCGCCGCACCGCGCAGTGCCCCCACGAGGTGCACTCCACCTTAGTCCGGATTCCAACCGTTTCCCCGATACACCTTCGAACTGCGCCAGGTACGCCCTCAAATCACTCTTGCCGTCATACGGCGCGAGTGGAACCTTCTGGCCGCCCGAAGGCCGGACCCCGTGTGTCGCTCCCTGTGGAATTAACGCGGGGTTCTTGCACAGTACACTATTTCCGGGGGGCTCGCGTGCATCCCCCGTCCATCTAAAGACTACCCCTGTCGGTGTCGATGCTTGGGTCGCCTCGCCGCAACCCGCTACCCACTCCATTCTCGCACACCCCGGCTCAGCAACACCTCTCACACTCCCCATGGTCGGACATCCCTGCGCACTCTCTTTCCACACACTCCGGACCAGTTGCACACCTTACCATTGGCCTCTCGCGAACGCCCGGGTCTATACCAACCCCCAAGCTCGCTGAACCTCCCCTCACACCATATACATTACCGACCATATCGCCACTCACCTCGGCGCCTCTTCCTCTTCGTTCCTCCTCCGCCACGTGCAAACTCTTTATTTGGTTAGCAAGTACATCATCACGATGTGAGCACAGACCTTGTACCAATTCCCTCACCTCCTCCTTTATTTCATTCTTAGTTTCCCTTCGTCTCTTTTTAATTTCACTCACCCCCTCTTCTACCTCCTCCAACTTTTGTTTCACCCCTTCGATTTCCCGGTGCGCCCCCTCAATTTCTTCTTCTAAGGCCACCTTGGTCGTCTCTATGTGCTTCCTAACTTCTCGTTCTCTCGCCCCCAACGTCTCTACCACATCATCCAACCTCTTTGTCAGCCCCTCGTGTACCATGTGACATTCCTTCTTTGTCGCTATTAATTCCTTCTTTATTTCCCTTTGTGCTGCTTTCAGCCCCCCTATCACGTCTGTGTTCTTACCTACTTGCTCCCCTAACTCCTTTTGTCCCACCATCAGCTTCTCTACTTCCCGCTTCAACTCCTCTATACCCCCCTGTAACCTAGCCGTACTCTTTCTCACCTCCTTCTCCACACGCTCCTCACCCCACTTTACCTCATCGCGTACCCCCGCGACCTCTTCGCTCACCCCGCGCCTTATATCCTCCCCCATCTCTCCCATTTCCTTCTTAGATGCCGCCCTCATTTGTTCCAACTCATTCTTTTGGGCGTCCATTTTGCCTTCCAGCCCGTTCTTTACCTCCTCCATCTGATCCCCCCATTTGTTTTATTTCCCGGGTGAATTTATCCCCCATTTCCCTCAATTGGTCCCCCATCTTGTCTTCTAACCCCAACAACCCATCCTTCACTCCTTCCATTTGGTTCTCCTGGGTGGCCATTCTATTTTCCAACCCCGTTAACCCATCCTTCATTTCCTTCATTTGGCGACCCACGTCCTCAAATTGGCCCCCTAATTTGCTTTCTAATCCCCCCAATTTGCTTTCTAACCCCCCAATTTGACTTCCCAATTGCTCCCCCATTCTATTTTCCAAATTACTTAACCCATCTCTCAATCCCCCAATTTGGTCTCCCATATCATTTTTCAAAATTTTTTACCCGTCTTTCAATCCCCCCATTTGGTTCCCAAATTTATTCATTTCCCTGCTGGATTTGTCAGCCATCTTTTCCATATACCCCATCATTTGCGCCATAAATAATTGGAATTCCCCTGGCCCCGTGGGCTCGGCACTCGCCGCCACGTGCGAGGCGCCGCCATTTTGTTCGCCTGCAACCCCCACTGCCGCACTCTCTTCAATTCCCTCCTCCATTCCTCCCAATTGCCTCACCTCTTCCCGGGGGTCCTGGGTCGACTCTAACCCTTCCTCATCTACCCCCACCGGCATCCGATCGCCTTGGCTATCCATGGCACGATTTAATTTGGTTTTCTATTAAAATTTCGGCCGCTCGAAATTTTGACCAAATGTGTTCACAAGATAAAAAATTTGGTTCGGGTCCAAATCTCACTCCCCGACACCAATTGTTGCGGATCTCCGACGTCGGCTCTCCCCTTATCAAGGGGGGTCAATCCCCTTGTCTTTTTATCTGGCCGACGCGAGTCCTGGAAGTTATAACGTTCCTTCCGGTCGGTGGTAAATAGGGTTGTTGGTCGATTTTTAGTCATATTACCTAATTACTACCACCGACTGTAAAGCAAGGGAATAACTCCCACTCGAACCACGGATATGGATGGAAAATGCCGAGCGGATAGCAATCCGCGATCCGAGCTGTTAACAAATAACTAGACCCAATTATAGCGGTTGCGATCGTGCCACGCTTACCCAATTAGAGAAAAGACTGATGCGATCGGATAAGAGGAAATCAGGAGAATAGGAAGAACAGATGGGTTTATTACAAATGTAAAAGAAGAAGTGGAAACGAAAGGAATGTACATGAAAGAAAGAGGAAGAAGAAGCACACAGGGCAGTCTTAATTACAGGCTTAACTTATTCCCTGGACAAACGGGCCTGTCTCACATACAGACACTCACACGGGGATTGTAGAGGAACAGGTTGATGGTCACCAGTGTGTCCAGGCTCCAGGCCGGCTCCGGTCCAGCGGACAAAACCCAGCAGGCAGCTCTGCGTGTAGCGTGACGCGAACGGACAGTTATAATGATGGGGGGAAGGCTGGTACTAGCGTACGTAATAGGCGCACGACCCGCGCCAAACGCCCCCACTCCAGTGTCCTGCTTTGAACTCCCAATGCCAGCGAGCCCTCTTTGATCAAGCGCATATACTCTCGAGTTCTTCGTAATCACGACAGTCCTTGGCAGTCCTCTTTTAATCAGCGCCAGTGAGTAAGTCCTCGCAAATGTGCGCTCTCCCAATAAGTCCTGTAAAAGGGCTTTGCGCTCGTGCTTTTATAATCCAGCCAGCGATCGCTCCGCAAGCCCAAAAGCCACGCCTATCAGGCGATGTCACTCCAGCCCTGGTTGGCTGGTTATCATGGGCACACCTTCTCCCTGGCGCTCCGCCCCCTTTTTCCGGGCCTCACCTCATGGCTTATGGTGGCGGTTGGGCGGAAGCCCAGCGAGGTTGCGAACACTGCTGGCAAGGCGCCTAACAAATTGGGAGGACCATGGGGCAGTTTGGTGCACAGACAGGAGGGCGCGTAATGGCGTCGCTTGGAGGGAGGCTGCCAAAATGGACGGAATGAATGAAAGGGGGGCCTATTCTTATTTGATTGACACAACGCAGATTCAACTATTGGAAAAATGTCCTTATCTATACACATACAAAGGAATAACTGATGTCCTATGGTGACCTACGTGTTGCTTATGGCCTATCTATGGGGTGCTACCTTTAACCTTTTAATGATGTTATATTTATTTACAAGTGTGGGTTCTCAAAACCGCAACAATATATTACAATGACAGTTTCTTCTTTTTTTTGGATACAGAATCGAGGCTCGTGAAAGAGCTAACATATATCACACAAATAAATCAAACAGACACACAAAGTATATAATAAGGGGAGCGGTAGCCAAGATGGGGAGAGAAGGGGAAGCACACAAACACAACATTTGAGGGCAGGGACATCGCAAGATCTGTGGGAGGGAGAGGGCTTGGGGAGAGGAGGCGTGGGAAGGGGGTGGGGGTGGGAGAAGTATAAAGGACTTCCAGGAAAGAAGTTGGTATTTCAGAAAAGTGGATCTGGGGTGAAATTAGCAGGGGTAGAAAAGATCAAGGTTTTGGATGGGGGAAGATAAGAGATGGTGGTGAACAGCTGTTTTAAAGACCTGGAGGGAGGAGTGGGATTGAAGAGAGTGAGGGGAGTTTGTTCCAGAGGCGGGAGAAAAGAGGAATGAAGGAGTGAAGGCGAGCAGAGAGTCTTGATTTTGCCAGTTTAACTATAAGAGGGTTGCAGGCAGATCTTGTGCGACCTGTCGGAATATTTGGGGGACAGAGCCCAGAGAGAGCTGGGGGAGCAAGGCCGGAGAGGAGTCGGTGGAAGACAAAGGCCACCAACCTGCCTGCGGTGAGTAAGTGAAAGGCCCTCGGAGTTAGCTTCATCGCGGGAGATTCCAATGATTCTGAAAGCTTTGGTTTCAACAGCGTGAAGACGAGCTAGGTGTGAGGCAGGAGCACCAGCCCAGTGGGGAGAGCAGTATTCCATTGAGCTGTGGATGAAAGCCTTGTATGTGGTGAGGAGCTCAGGTGTGCCATGGAAGGACTTCGCATGACGAAGGATGCCCAGTCGGCGACTGGCTTTGGAGGCGAGATTTGAAATGTGGTTTTCCCAGGAAAGATCATGGCAGATAGTGAGACCCAAAAGCTTGAGTGACAGATCTTCTTGGAGAGGATTATTCAGAAAGTGGATGGGAGGGTTGTCCAGTCGGTCTTTTCGGAGAGACATCGTAAGAGTGTGAGATTTGTCAGGATTGAAGGACATGTTGTACTTGTTTGACCAGTCTGTGATTTTGTCCAGGTCTGCAGAGAGTGAGGAGGCTGCAGACTGCCGATCTGAGGGATGAGGAATGGAGCGGCAGAGAGTGGAGTCATCAGCAAAGAGATAAAGAGGATTTTCAAGTGAGTCAGAGAGACTTTGACTGTACAATGACGTTTTACTCATAACTTCCACATAAAGTGTGTCTTTGACTTTACCCACATGGACTTTTTGTTGTGTTTTCATGGTGCCAAATCTCTGGTTTGAGGATTGTAAACTTTATCAGTTTGTATCTTTGTATTTGGGGGAAGCAGTGAGTGTCCTGGGGGGCTTGAGAAAACTCATGAGAATTGGAGTTAATGTTCACATGAGAATATTGTTAATATTTTTAATATTGGAGTAATAAAATTAATTGTGAATTATGTATAACGGATTGCCATGTTAGCTTGCACTTACAAATACCACTGACTGGATACCACTTTGACATTGGTGGTCACAGACTACTGCATAGTAAAAAAAAGAAATGCCTTTTTATTCTTCCATGTATTTCCCTGTATTGTTTTTTCTTGTTCCTGTTTAATAATAATTATAAATCACTCAGATTCACCATCAAATAATATACAGGCCACCAAAAATGCTGGCAAAAATATCTGTTTATACAGCAGATATTTGAAGACGAGACGAAATCAAACAGCAGCCAATGCTACGTCAGCTTTCTGTTTATTAAACAATGTGAAAAACACACTTAAAGACAACATAGTGCCTCAAGTAAAATTATTTACAGCTAGAAAGGCAAAACATTTGTGCAAATATCAAAGTATGTCAGAAAAAGCATTGCATAAAGCAATGGCAATGATGCTGGCAGTAGTAATAATTCAGGAATACATCACACAGAATATTAAAAAATTGAAAGTGTGTGTAAAACTGTCATCTTGGTCATAATATATTTAGTTTTCATACACGTACACGAACAGAGAAATCACAGCAATTTAAGGGATAAAATAAGAGAACTGTACAAATATAACATCTAACTTGTTTTGGCTGGCTGACCTTCACACTTCCAATGCTTTAGGAAAGTAAGACATTTATTAGAAGAAAAAAAACAACAACAACAACAATAGCTGCATGGATGGCGATGCCAACAATTATATAAACTGACTTGTTTAAAAGTTTCACATTCTAACTTTCAACAATTTTCACTTTCCAGTTACCTGAATTTGTGAAGGGACAGTGATCAAATTAAATACTCCATCCTACAGGTGTACTCACCCTTGATTTGTGGATAGCATAACCGGATGGAGTCGGATTCAACTACCAGCTATTATTCTGGTGCTTAGAAGGCCGGGCACCGCACCATAGACAACACTGCCATTTTGGAAGCGTGTTCAACTGGATAAGCTATCTATCACTCCCATATGGATGCTCCATAGTGCTTTTTGGAAAGAGTAGGCCATAGTTTGCCTGCAGCCTGGAAAATGGGAAACTATCCATTATTTTCATTATCATGAGACTGCTTCTGCACAACACACAATTTCCTGCTAGGGCATTATTCAAGAGGGAAACAGGTAGCTTACTGCTAACCTGAAATGATTATCAACTGAAAGTCTAATCTCAATGTAATTAGCTTGAGATATTTGAACATCTAAAATATCTCAAATTGATTACAACCAGTTGTTTTCATGCTTGAACTTGTTGTTTCAAACCACAGTGATGTGTAGACTTTCACTGGTGGGATGAAATATTCTTTGGGTATGGAAAGCCATATAAAATCATTATTATTTTGCCCTTTTTGCTGTCAAAGTTTGAACACAAGCCAAAGAAGCTGAACATTTCACAGTAAAAACGAAATCGGCAGTCATTGAGCAAAACGCTGCGGCTGGAGGATAGTTTAGACAGAGGTATGCACATTCACCTTTGAGTGTCTAGATTAATGCATGGAATCAAATGAACGTAGAACGAGATGTGATAACTGCCGTGGGAAGGAGAATGTGATTTTGAGTGTTAGCCCTTCATCGGTGCAGAAAGGTCCTCTTTTTTTTTTTCTTTTTTGCTCTGACAAATGGCTAATTCCCGAAACGTCAGCTTCTTCTTACTTCCACTGGCAGTGAGTATACTTTGCTCAACATCCTGGTGATTTCATCCATTGTTGTACTTGTTCACCAACGGAGCACAAGATTAGCCTTCATGATTAAGATGAGTTCATCATTTTACCTTGAGCTGTCTCACCTTGGTTTGAATCTCGGCCCAACTACAAACGGTCACTGTGGTGTTTCGTATACAGAGTATTAAGCTGGAAGACTAGTCTGTCTGCACTCTGGTTGGTGGACATTAAATATTTAGATTCCTTGGTATCTGTTTTGCGAAGAGTAACAAGTCCCCTTGAATGAATTTCACATTCTTGCCCTGACTGTTGAGAAGGCAACGGCAGAGCCGCAAAGCATAACCCTTGTGAAGAGCCTGCTTCGGCAGCAACACTCAGTAAAGAGTAATGGTGATGATGATGATAATGAACAAAGTATGAGGGGTTCATTTGTTCATATCCCTCATAATCATAATCAAAATCCTTTGTTCTCATATGTTCCTGGATTTCGTTTCCTTTTGTTGATGTGAATAATCAGCAAATATTTGCTTCATCGAATTAGGAAGATCATCAACTCTGTTGGCCAAGCTTCCACAAAGAAGAATGTGCTGAATTATCAAAAACACAATAAGTGAAAGATGTAAAGAGAAGAAACAGAGCAAGTTGTGTCATTGAAAGAAATCTCTACTTCTCTAAAAGAGGCAAAACTTAAGAAGATGCATTTATGCAAAGGGCATTGGAATCCATCAAAATATTTAGATCCACTAATTGGAGGAGCTTTTGAACACCCATGCCAATGGCAACCCTTCCTGACTACCATACATCTCATGTTTCCCTTCCTTCTCTTTCTTTCTTTTTCTTCTCCTCCCTCTCCCCCACCAGTTAAACTCCCCATTCCTTTATTTTCATTCAAAATGGCATTTCCCACAGCAAGGCCAAAGCACAAGGCCAATTACTCTCACGAGTCATAGTCAAGAAGAAGAGAAGTCATAGCCTCTTTTTACCACCTCTCCTCCGGTGCAACTTCCTCTGCTCTCTGTCAGTCAAACCTTTCCCCATTCTTCCAGTTATCCCCCTACTCCTCCCCCCCCCCCCCCCCCCCCCTGGTTAAACTCTCAAAATCCAGGCTTTCCACCCATCTCAACTCTTCTATTTATTTTACCTTCAATTTGTTTAAGTTCCTTCCAGAGAATGTTAATTTGACTGTTCCATCCAGGGTTTCAAGGAAGAGGTGCACCCTATCTCATGTCATCCCTCATCCCAACCCCTCCATCTTTTGTATTCCCATTAACCATACCAAACCCAACCCTCTTACTTGCAAATTACTGTTTTCTCCCCTCATCTGTCTCCTTCTTTCCTGTTCGTTCTTTCCCTTGCCTGTTGTGTCCAAATGCGGCCATACTGTCAGTACCTTGTCATTTTACCCAGTCTTCTAGCCTTTTCATGATCCTATATTGTGTGTACAACATATATAAATATATCCCTTCCATTATTCAGATTTTTCCCACAATTACGTGAAACTGTCAAACCCTCCCTTTCCCCTTTCCATATCCCTTTATACATACTCAGTAGATGGCCTCGAATGTTAGCATTTCTGAGGTAAGGTTCCCTTTTGTACATCATATCCGACAACAAGAAGCTGAAGCACACGATGTACTGTTTGTTCTCCCACTGCATGCAGATTTTTAAGAGTACTCCATGGAGATATAGACAAAGGCAATTTTTGCCTGTGAGAAGTTCAGCTTTCGGGCCCGTTTTCCATTTTAATCCGTCTAATTTCACATAATAATTTTGTTTTTATTCTCATATCCTTCTCTCCACACCCACTGGATCGTATACATTCTTCAACCAACCCATTTCCTGTACATGATTTCTTAAATTTAGAATGTACAATCACATTTATCCATTTTCTCTGATTCTTCCTATCCACACAACAGCCGTCCAGTTATTCTTCTTCAGTCCTTTATGGTGACATTCCACCACCATAGGGGAAACCCTTTGTCCAACTCTGATATTCTATCTGCTGTTTAGTTATTTGATTCCATGTTATGATTGTCAGAATGAACTCCGCATATTCTTCCATTGTTCAGCATTTGGACATCTGTATATGAAAATTGAAGAAGGCAGTGAGCAAAGGAAAAGGCAATGAAATGAGTTGAATATCTAGAAGAAAATCAGAAAGGCAGTAAAGTTTTATGAAGTCGTATTCACAAACAAGAAAGGGAGAGAGAGAAAGAGATAGAGAAGGAGAAAGAGACAGCAAAGGCAAAACATAGAGGAAAAGGATTACGGAAGAGAAGATAAACAAAAAGGTTGGCTGGAAAAGATAAAAATAAAAACAAAAAAAAGAAGAAAACAAAAGGATTCACAAGCACAAAAAGAAGATCAAGGGGAAAAAAGTGCTTTCATCATGAAATATTTGTCATCACGAAGTAGCTCAAAGAAGAGAACACTTAGAAGGCAGCATCCTGTAGACAGTTTGTGTAATGTACATGGTATGTCTGTCCAGACCCACAAGGCCGAGTTGAATGCACCATCAGAAAGGCATGTTCAAAGTGATGCAAGGTGTGATTGAGGTTCAAAGGTCAAGTGGTGGGACATCAAAAAGGTCACAAAGGCCTTCACTGACATCCAAGCTGAAGTGGTAATCGTGGTTCCCAGGAGGTGGGGAGAGACGAAGCAAAGGTGCAAATGCTGTTGGGAAAGGAAAAGCAGAAAATGAAAGTCAGTGTGAATTGTCATATAAATCCAATTTTGTGTAAATGCAAGTATTTATAAATAAAAAAAAATAGGGGCAATGCCCCTGGTCACAATTGGCAGAACCAGCGAACCACTGGTAAGCATGGATGATCGAAAAATAATGTAAATTAGCTGATGGTTTGAACAAACTAGTGAAAGCACCATGCATAGATGATTCCTACCAAGTTACATGAGTACGAGTACTTTTTGAGAAGTCAAAAGTAGTGATCCCAGAATCGTAATGACCGTTGCCCTTTAAATTGACCTATTTAATATGCAATTTTTGATGGAATTTGCACGGCATCAGGAGACCTTGGTGGTTAGAAGTTCTACACAGTTTGGTGAAAATAGGACTATTAGTTTTAGCTTCATGGGTTATGAAGGATTGGTCAGGTTTCATCAAAATCGTGTCTGTAGTTTCAGTGAGAAAGTAAATACCCTCTTAGCCCCTGATTTTTTCATCATCATTGGGTTGATCTTGATCAGTCATGACAGACAATCTTCCTCCATTGTTCTCCTCTCACCATTGCTTCAGGGACGTTACGCCTGTTGATTTTGGTGTCGCGAACCAGTGTATGGATGTCGGTTGTAGCGCAATGTCCTCTTGAGCGGTGACCCGCTCAAGGTTCCCAGAAGAGTACCATCTTGGCCATCTCACGATTGCATCTCCAGCAGTGCTCACTAAACCTGAGACGTTTTTGGAGTAGTGACTCAGATACTCTCGGGCTCTTTCCATACAGCTGGTCATCAGTCCAGTGTGCTCTCCATGAAACGTGGAGTGATGCCCTCAGTAGTCTGGTGTATACACCATCGAGCCGTTTGGACAGAGTGTTGATCATCGTCCAATTTTCTGCTCCGTACACGAGAAAACTCTCGACTGTAGCGTGGAAGAAGTGTTCCTTCGGTTCTCTGCATAGGTCACTCCTCCAAACAACATTCATCTTTGCTGATGCTGCCCAGGCTTTTGCAAGCCAGGCTTCCATGTCCTTCACAGTGTTGACAAAGTATGACCCCAGATATTGGAAATCTGGGACACACTTCAATTTGGTACCACTGAGAGAGATGAGATCATCAACGTTTTCAAACGACTGCTCCAAATGATGAGGCCGACTTTTGCAGCTGCACACTCAACCCTTTGTAGATGTTGTTGCGCTTCAGCTAGCATGTCAGAGAGAAGGCTGATATCGTCAGCAATATTGGTGTCTGTGATGGTAGTAGCTGGGTAACAACTGCTGCGCCTCTTATTTAGGGTAAATCCCAGCTGCTCATACCCGTTGATTGGTGATAGTAGAGCAAATTCGAGAGTGATGATGAAGAGGAAAGTGCCACCTTGCAAGACTCTGACCAGTATCTGGAAGACGGCTGTTTCACCGTTGGTTGAGCGCACTCGAGCTGTTGTATCCTGATACATAATACCTATGGCATTCATGATTGTTTGTGGAAAGCCATATGCAATGAGGATCTCAAGCATTTATTTGCAGTGTATACAATCAAATGCCTTGCAAAAATTGATAAAAGTCAGTATCACAGGTAGATTCTTCACTTTTATCCTTTCAATGATTCTTCAGAGTGTAAGGATGTGTACTGTTGTATTGGTTTGGGTGAAACCCGTTTTGATTGTTACGCAGTATTGGCTCGATGTGAGGTCTTATCTTGTATAAAAGCAATTTGTTGTAGATCTTCGCCGAGATACAAGTTAGGCTGATTCCGTGATCGTTCTTTGCAACGCCTAGATCCCCTTTCTTTGGGAATGGTACAATTTCCCTCTTTGACCAATGAATTGCTATATCCCCAGACAGGGCTCTGTTTCAGATTTTGAGTAGCAGCTCGTCGAGTGCACTACTTTTCCAAACCTCCAGTGGAATGCCATCAATCCCCGATGCTTTGTTGTTAGCCATTGATTTTATTACTGTTATTAGTTCTTTCATTGCGTAGTTTCTTGTGTCAATTGCCAGTATCTCATTTACAACAGGATGAGTCGGGACTATGATCATAGGTGGGGGCTGTCCGAGAAGGTTTGCAAAGTAGTCCTTCCATTTTACAATCCTTTTGGCTGGATTGCAAGCTTTAAGTTTCCCCTGGTTGCTGTTTTTTCTTCCCGTTATTTTTCTTACCATACACCACGCTAGTCGTGACTGATAAAATGAACTGCCACGGATGCAATTTTGATGGTTTTGCCTCTAATATACTTTACTTGGCACTAATCACAAGCAAATTTCAGTTCTTGTTTTGCGTTATCATATTCAATTTATTTTTGTATACTTAGTCGAGGCTCGTGTAAGAGCTAACACATAGAACATTAAATAAAGGAAGTGGGAGACAAGAGGGGGAAAAAGAGAGAAGCACAAAAACAGCAGGGAACAAGGACATCAGGAGATCTGTGGAAGAGAGGAGATCAGGAGATCTGGGTGGGGTACACAGGATAAACAAAATGGATACTACAGTGACTTGCAGGAAATAAAACGTAATTTGCAGGAGATGGATTTGGGGTGGATTAACGGGGGTAGAAAAGATCGAGGTTTTGGATTGGGAAAATAAGAGATAGTGATGAACAGCTGTTTTAAAGACTTGGAGGGAGGAGTGGAATTGAAGAGAGTGGAAATTTGTTCCAGAGGTGGGGAAAAAGAGGAATGAAAGAGTGAAGGTGAGCAGAGAGTCTTGATTTTTGCAGTTTTGCCAGAAGAGGTTTGCTGGCAGACCTTGTACATCCTGCAGGAATATTTGGGGGACAGAGCACAGACAGAGCATGTGGTGCAAGGCCAGAGAGGAGTCGGTAGAAGACAAAGACCGCCAACCTGCCTGCGGTGAGAGAGAGAGAGAGAGAGAGAGAGAGAGAGAGAGAGAGAGAGAGAGGCCCTCAGAATCAGCTTCATTGCGGGAGATACCAATGATTCTAAAAGCCTTGGTTTCTACAGCGTGAAGCCGAGATAGGTGTGAGGCAGAAGCACCAGTCCAGAGAGAAGAGCAGTACTCCATCAAACTGTGGATGAAAGCTTTGTATGCAGTGAGGGGCTTAGTCGTGCCAAGGAAGAACTTTGCATGATGGAGGATGCCCAGTTGGCAACTGGCTTTGGAGGCCAGCTTGGAAATGTAACCTTCCCAGGAAATGTAGCTGTGGCTTTCATGGGTGATGAAGGTTTTGGTCAAGTTTCATCTCAATAATGTGTCATTTCAGAGAAGAAGATTCGAATGTTTACATACTGACTGAATGACTGACCAGGGGTCATGCTTAATTATTTTTTTGTGGTCTGCTGGGCCATCCCGGTGTGTACGCTGGTTTAGAATAAGTACACCGTATCCCTGCGTGTCGTAAGAGGCGACTAAGAGGGTTGGCGTCAGGAAGGGCATTCGGCCATAAAAACATTGCCTCAAAAAGAGGACCATGACAATTACAACTACATATGGGCAGTGTACAGCCCGAAGTGGAGATCGGTTTCTGAGGTTTGGGACATGGAATGTAGGGACAATGACAGGGAGATCAGGAGAAGTGGTGGAAAGTATTGATCAGAAGAAGAGTGGACATATGTTGTGTGCAAGAGACAAGATGGAAGGGAAGTGGTGTGAGAATGGTGAAAGGTAGGCAGGGACAGAAATACAAGTTTATGTGGCAAGGGTGCCCGGAGGGCGTGAATGGTGTTGGTGTCCTGTTTTCTGAGGAGTTTGTAGACAGTGTGGTGAGTGTGACTAGAGTGAGTGATAGGTTGATGATGGTGAAAATGATGATTGGAAAGCTCTTGGTGAACGTCATCTCGGGATATGCTCCGCAGGTTGGTCGGAGCGATGAAGAGAAGGACAAGTTCTGGTGTGCGATAGAGAAGCTGATGGAAAACGTGAAAGATGAGGAAGTTGTTGTGGTAGGAGGAGACCTAAATGGACATGTGCGGAGGAGTATGGACGGTTTGGAGGGAGTTCATGGGGGTTACGGATATGGTGTGAGAAATGGAGAAGGTGAAAGGATTTTGGAGTTTGCTGATGGAGCTGATTTGTTGATTTGTAATACTCAGTTCCAGAAAGAGGATAATAAGCTTGTTACATACACGTCAGGTGGGTCGACGACAACCGTTGACTACCTGATGATGCATAGGCGAGATAGGGGGCACCTCTGGGACACAAAGGTGATCCCGGGTGAGGAGGCTGTTTCACAGCACCACTTGGTTGTCTGTGACATAAGGGTGAAAGGTGCGAGGAGAGCTCGGCGGGTGAAGTACCAACCGAGAATGAAGGTGTGGAGGTTGAAAGAGGTGACAGTGAGGGAGGCATTAAAAGAGAGGCTGAGTAGGGTAGAGGATGATGTGGTTGAGCTTGAAAGTGGTTGTATGTCAATGAAAGATAGTCTGTTGGGAGCCGTTGGTCAGGTATGTGGATGGACAAAAGGGCCACCGAGGCACTCGGAAACATGGTGGTGGGATGATGAAGTGGGAAAGAGGATTGACGAGAAGAGGAAGAAGTTCAAGGAGTGGCAGAAGGTGAAGGGTACGGGAGCAGAAAAAGCAGAGCATGAAAGTTATAAGGCAGCCAAGAAGGCTGCAAAGAAAGAGGTAGCAAAGGCGCAGGAGGCATATAGGAAAATGTTCGGAGAACGCTAGGATTCGGGAGAGGGTCAGAGAGCGGTATTCAGGATTGCGAAGCAGATAGCGAAAGAGAGATGTGATGTGATGGGGGTGAGTTGCTTGAACGACGAAGTGGGACAAATCATTGTGGTCCCAGATGGAATTAAAGGAAGATGGAAAAGATATATGGAAATGCTGTTGAATACAGAGAATGAATGGGATAGCAACGTAGAGAGTAACCCAGTTTTAGGACCGGCAGAGAAGATAACTGAGAAGGAAGTTGAGGAAGCGATAAAATCAATGAAGAGTAGAAAAGCGGGAGGGCCGACGGGAGTTGTGGGAGATATGTTGAAGGCAGCAGGAAGTTGGGGTGTGAAGAGAATGACAGAGATCTGCAATCTGGTGGTGAAACAACAACAACACAACATGCATTTTAAGGCCATTTTCCCTGCGAGAGCAGGGGTTAGCCTTGCGGTCCCCATGACAATCTTCTCCATTTTGCCCTATTTTCTGCATCTCTCCTTGTTAACCCCCTTGCCCGCATTTCTTCTTCCACCATCTTTAGCCAAGTCTTCCTCGGTCTTCCCCGTCTTCTACTTCCTTCTACATTCATTTCCATCACTCTTCTCAACCAGTCACTTTCATCCTTCCTCAACACATGACCAAACCATCTCAACCTGTTCCTCTTCACAGCATCAATCACAGGCTCTATTCCCATCATCTTTCGCAATTCATCATTTGTCTTCCTCTCTCTCAACGATACTCCGCACATCCGTCGAACCATTCGCATTTCCACCCTTTCCAAACTTCGTTGCTGCTCTACATTCATTACCCATGTCTCGCTCCCATAAATCATAACACTTCTCACACATGCAGCATACACCTTTCCCTTCAGCTTCAACGACACTCCCCTCATCATCAGCATGCCACTCAATTCCCGAAACTTCTTCCATGCACATCTCACTCGAGCAACCGTTGCCGAGTCTGATCCACCTTCTCCATTCAGCATGTCTCCGAGGTAGCAAAATGTTTTCACACCTTCCAGCTTCACGCCGTCTCCAAGATCCAACTCAACATTTCCTCCATCTGCAGCTCCCTCTGTGCACACCTTACATTTGAATGTAGCTGCCACACTGGTTAAATGACTCTCTCAGACCACTACATTTTTGATGAACCCACTCAGCGCACATTGTACACTGAATGGAGTTCACTCCGACACCCTTCCTACACAGCACAGGGCCACTTCCCAGTTCTTTCCACCTCACCACATGCTTTACCACTTGCCATCACCTTCGTCTTTCCGATATTCACCTTCAGACCTTTTGTCTCCATACATTCCTTCCACGCGTTCATCTTTTCCTTCAGTCCATCCATACTTTCCGCAATCAACACCAGATCATCTGCATACAACAACTCCCACGGTAAACCCTCCTTTACGTTCTGAGCCAGCACCTCCATCACAGCTACAAATAGTAGTGGACTTAGTACCGACCCCTGATGCACTCCCACCTTCACCTCAAACTCACCACTGTTCCCGTCCTTCGTCCTTACAGCTGTGCGCGCTCTTTTGTACATTGCCATCACTACTCTGATCAACCATTCCTCCACTCCTAACTTCCTCAATGCCCATGTCAATACTTTGCGTGGAACCCGATCGAATGCTTTCTCCAGATCAACAAACCCAAGAAACAACTTCTTCCTCTTCTCCATGTACTTCTCCTGCAACTGCCTCACAATGAAAAGCGCGTCTGTCGTTCCTCTTCCTGGCATGAATCCAAACTGCATTTCATCGATCTTCACTTTCTTCCTTATCCTCCTCTCCAACACCCTTTCCAATACCTTCATTCCATGCTCCAATAACTTTATCGCTCGGTACGAGCCACACTCCAGAGGGTCACCTTTCCCCTTGTATAGAGGGACGAGGGTACTCAGTTCCCAATCCACTGGAATGCGGCCTTCTTTCACCACCAGATTACAGATCTCTGTCATTCTCTTCACACCCCAACTTCCTGCTGCCTTCAACATATCTTCCACAACTCCAGTCGGCCCTCCCGCTTTTCTACCCTTCATTGCTTTTATCGCTTCCTCAACTTCCTTCTCAGTCATCTTCTCTGCCGGTCCTAAAACTGGGTTACTCTCGATGTTGCCATCCCATTCATTCTCTGTATTCAACAGCATTTCCATATATCTTTTCCATCTTCCTTTAATTCCATCTGGGTCGACAACGATTTGTCCCACTTCATCCTTCAAGCAACTCACCCCCATCACATCACACCTCTCTTTCGCTATCTGCTTTGCAATCCTGAATACTGCTTTCTGACCCTCTTCCGGTGGTGAAAGAAGGACGCATTCCAGTGGATTGGGAACTGAGTACCCTCGTCCCTCTATACAAGGGGAAAGGTGACCCTCTGGAGTGTGGCTCGTACCGAGCGATAAAGTTATTGGAGCATGGAATGAAGGTATTGGAAAGGGTGTTGGAGAGGAGGATAAGGAAGAAGGTGAAGATCGACGAAATGCAGTTTGGATTTATGCCAGGAAGAGGAACGACAGACGCGCTCTTTATTGTGAGGCAGTTGCAGGAGAAGTACATGGAGAAGAGGAAGAAGTTGTTTCTTGGGTTTCTTGATCTGGAGAAAGCATTCGATCGGGTTCCACGCAAAGTATTGACATGGGCATTGAGGAAGTTAGGAGTGGAGGAATGGTTGATCAGAGTAGTGTTGGCAATGTACAAAAGAGCGCGCACAGCTGTAAGGACGAAGGACGGGAACAGTGGTGAGTTTGAGGTGAAGGTGGGAGTGCATCAGGGGTCGGTACTAAGTCCACTACTATTTGTAGCTGTGATGGAGGTGCTGGCTCAGAACGTAAAGGAGGATTTACCGTGGGAGTTGTTGTATGCAGATGATCTGGTGTTGATTGCGGAAAGTATGGATGGACTGAAGGAAAAGATGAACAAGTGGAAGGAATGTATGGAGACAAAAGGTCTGAAGGTGAATATCGGAAAGACGAAGGTGATGGCAAGTGGTAAAGCATGTGGTGAGGTGGAAAGAACTGGGAAGTGGCCATGTGCTGTGTGCAGGAAGGGTGTCGGAGTGAACTCCATTCAATGTACAATGTGCGCTGAGTGGGTTCATCAAAAATGCAGTGGTCTGAGAGGGTCATTAACCAGTGTGGCAGCCACATTCAAATGTAAGGTGTGCGCAGAGGGAGCTGCAGATGGAGGAAATGTTGAGTTGGATCTTGGAGAAGGCGTGAAGCTGGAAGGTGTGAAAACATTTTGTTACCTCGGAGACGTGCTGAATGGAGAAGGTGGATCAGACTCGGCAACGGTTGCTGGAGTGAGATGTGCATGGAAGAAGTTTCGGGAACTGAGTGGCGTGCTGATGAGGAGGGGAGTGTCGTTGAAGCTGAAGGGAAAGGTGTATGCTGCATGTGTGAGAAGTGTTATGATTTATGGGAGCGAGACATGGGTAATGATTAATGAATATAGAGCAGCAACGAAGGCTGGAAAGGGTGGAAATGCGAATGGTTCAGTGGATGTGCGGAGTATCGTTAAGAGAGAGGAAGACAAATGATGAATTGCGAAAGATGATGGGAATAGAGCCTGTGATTGATGCTGTGAAGAGGAACAGGTTGAGATGGTTTGGTCATGTGTTGAGGAAGGATGAAAGTGACTGGTTGAGAAGAGTGATGGAAATGAATGTAGAAGGAAGTAGAGGACAGGGAAGACCGAGAAAGACTTGGCTAAAGATGGTGGAAGAAGAAATGCGGGCAAGGGGGTTAACAAGGAGAGATGCAGAAAATAGGGCAAAATGGAGAAGATTGTCATGGCTAACCCCCGCTCTAGCAGGGAAATGGCCTTAAAATGCATGTTGTTGTTTGTTGGTCTGCTGGGCCACCTAAACAGATTTTTTTTGTCGCCCACCAGAATTTTTGGTGGCTCAACCATACATTATTTGCGTTCTTCTATTTATTACTGCCAATTATTGTACTATTATTATTGTTAATATAATTATTTTGCAATACGGTACTGTAATGTTAATATTATGATTATGCTGTTATAATTATTCTTGTTATTATTTTTTCCATTTGAAGCGGCCTGGGAAAAATGCCACGATAAGGTGGAACGGTGCTCAAGCTGCTATATATCATACACCTTCCCAAGGTGAAAAAAGGCAATAAAACATGAAAATTGCTCCAGATATTTTTGCAGACAAGTGAAGTGTAAAGCAACATAGGCTAAGCGTGTGTGAATATAATATGGAGTCCTCTTACTCATGATACAATTGAGGGTTCTGAAGCATCATTCATAATACCCTCTCCCACCACAACCAGCAGCGTTGCTACACGGTACATATGTATGAAGATATTTTGCGTCATCCCACCTTCCGACTCCAGGTGAGGGTGCCAAATGAAGTCGCTACAACCTTTGCCGTATGACCCGTAGTCCCCTTGGCAAGTTTAGTTGGTTGACATTGCATAATGATAAGTAACGACTGAATACATCAACAAAGAAGACATATATAGAAGATTTTGACACAAATGGCCACACGGGCCACCTGGAACCAAGGTTTCGGTGACCCGACAGAGTTTTTGGTGGCATTTGGCAACCGGCCCCCCGCTTATTTTGAATTCTGTTGACTGACGAACACTGTGCAATGCTCATACCTCACCTAGGAGGAGGGCTCGGGGGGTGGGCGGGGGGGGGGGGGGAAGTCTTATTTTAAGGTTTCAGTAAAGAACTTCGTGTTGATCTGTTTTGGCAAATAGGTAGATGATATGAAACAAATGCAATACGAAAATGTTGAATTGTCATGGTGCCGTTTATTATGGAGCTCAAACTTTAATCTTCTCAACTGATAGGTTTTCGGCTTTTTTTTGTTTTTTTGTTTTTTTGTATACAAGATCGAGGCTCGTGAATTGACTATTATAGCCCCTACCCACTTCCTACAAGACTGGTGAGTAGAGATGCTATGAACATGCGGGAGGTATGGGATGGGATTGCTCGACTCAAAAGTCACTGAAGGTTTTTGGAGCTTGACAAACTTGAATGGTATGCCAAAGTTGGATATTTATTGCAATACAAGTGGAAGCTCGTGCCAAGGATAACATGATAGGAAAAAAAAAAAGGAATCCTGTTAGTCTTGTGCTGGTTGAAAGAGCTCAAATATGGTCGCTTCAATAAGGAATGTCTTAAGTTATAATTGTATGCACCAGGCACTTAAAGAAAAGAAGAGAGTAAAAGGGGTTTTAACAACTTATTGATTTATTCATAACATTTGATTTAAATCTTGGTTCGAAATGTTGCACTATCTGCATTCTATATGCGTAAAGATGCAATCTCTTGTGCACAACATGGTTTTGAATATTATTTTTTCCGTAGCTGTGGATAAATTTGAAGCAACTTTTACTTAAATCATAGTTTCTCTCCGAGGAGCATTTCCATGTTTCAGGGTGGGACAGACTGATGGCATTAGCCTATTAGATATACAGGGTGACCCCAAAAAAACCTCCCACATTTCAAAGGTAAATGAAAAAAAATGGTTAAAGATAATCAAGATATTATTTGCACACATGAAACTTCATTCAATACAGTTTTTATTCATCATGTTTTAAAGATGACATCCTCCAAATGGTGGCCGTCATTGTCTATACACGCTTGGAGGCGATTTCTGAAGGCTGCCATGGCTCGACGGGTCATGTCGGGTGGAACAGCGGCTATCTCCTGCTGAATAGCAACCTTAAGGGCTTCAAGAGTTTGGGGTCGATGAGTATACACTCGTGATTTAAGGTAGCCCCACAGAAAAAAATCACAAGGGGCAAGGTCAGGGGAACGGGCCGGCCACCCGACATCGCCACGCAACGAGATCACCCGATCCGGAAACATTTCCCTCAGCACTTGAAATGATCTTCGAGCTGTGTGTGCCGTAGCTCCATCTTGCTGAAACCACACATCGAGTTCTTCAAGCTCAAGGTGTTCGAGTTGTGGCCTTAAAGTTTTCGAGCATATCAATGTAACGGTCAGAAGTTACGGTAACAGTTACACCACCCTCTTCAAAGAAATAAGGACCCACGATGCCAACATCGGCAACAGCGCACCACACAGTCACTCGATCGGAGTGCAATGGTCTTTCGTGTAGCATGCGAGGGTTGTCTTCAGACCAATAGCGAAAATTTTGTTTGTTTACAGAGCCACTCAAATGAAAATGAGCTTCGTCACTGCACAAGAGAACAGCATCTTCCGGAACACGTTGCAGAATGTTCTCGCATAACTCCCTGCGGCTTATCCAGTCTCTCGCATTGAGTTCTTGCACAACCGTCATTTTGTATGGATGGAAGTGGAGGTCTTTGTGTAAGATTCTCCTTGCAGTTTCCCGGGATATCCCTTCAGCTAAAGCATGCTTCCATGTAGAACGTCTCGGAGACTGCACAACAGATCGCCTCAATGCTTCAATATTCTCAGGCGTACGAGTGCTCCTAGGTCGACCAGGTGATTTTCTTTTTAAAGCTGAGCCTGTTGCCCTGAAATTCTCAACCCACTGCAAGATGGTTTTCCGATCTGGAACGTTTTGGTTCCGTGGTATACTGAAACGTCTTTGAAAGGCCCTGTGCACGGCGATCACGGAACGGTTGTTTGTGAAGAACGCTTCGACAGCGAACGCACGGTGTGCTCCCGACCACGCCATGTTGGTGACTGAGGACAGTTGGGGTTGGGCTACCAACAGACCCTAGCCCCACCCCTCCCGCCTCACTACTGCCAGTGCTACAGCCTTTCGAAATGTAGGAGGTTTTTTTGGGTCACCCTGTATAAATAATTTGCATAACAATCATTGTTCGAGATGCATGATATTAATTAAGCTCACCTGTTGATGACATAAGGTCTTCAAAAAAGTCTGAGTCAATGATGTCTGAAAAATAGGAAAGAAGAAAAATGAGTAACACCAGACTTTCAATCTTTTACTGGGTTACAGTATTTGCTGTAACCTTGTTGCAGTATTTGCTGTTACAGTGTTTGCTAATATTTGCTGTAACTTGGTTCGTAGTAATCACCTTCATTGGCATGTATTGAACAACATATCTTACTTTCACAATGTGTCAACACCAAAAGGAGCCAACATAAACACATGGTGGGTTGTAACTGAACAACAAATTTTGGATACAATGTGAATACAATGAATAAGTCAAGACATTTTAAAATGTGTTGTTTTTTGTGTACGGTATATAAGCTCATTGAAGAGTGTAGTTACCATATAATTCGGCAGATTAAAAAGCGTGAACAATTTGAACCGAGTGCTGTTCTCGTATCTTATGTATTATATTGTTCTATAATTACTCAGTATATCTCAGACGACCATAGTAATCTTTGTCCGATCGACATCGACCCGATGATGATGATGATGATATCTTAGACAATGTGCTAAAACACTCAGAAGAAATTAGAGACTAATAAATTTACACCATCTGTATCTTAATGCATGTAACCCTTATTCACATGTGTTTGTTGTACATAAGCATATGCAACAATTGCAGTTTTCTTTGGATATGTGACGACTAATTGTCATGTGACACCTGAACGGCGAGTCCGATTTGAATGAATGTGGTATCAAAATGTGTGCAAGACGCTCGGTAAAAAAGTCATGAGAGGATAATTCAAAATCCTCAGCAGTTCAGAAAAATGTCAAGAAAAATGAAATACCCAGTGCTCCTAGGCCCTCTACTCCAGTGCAGTTAAGGTTAAGACCTCTTGGATTCAGACAGTGCATGCGAGGTTTAAAATTATATTGTTATTTATGCAATCTCGAGTTATATTCATTTTTCTTGCGGACGTGGTGTATATGCTCAGTTGTTGGTTTGCACATATACAGGAAGTCAAAAAGAAATTCAGTTAATCTGTGCTATCTATCCATCTAAATATATTGTTACGGATCTCAGAGACAGCACTCCCCTTAGCAAGGGGGGGGGGGGGGGGCGGGTTAATCCCCTTGGCCTGTTAAGCTGGCCGTCTCTGGTCCTAGTACTTGTAACGCTCTTCTGCAGGGTGAAATTGGTCAGGGTTATTGGTCAAGGTGTTCTCCCGAATACCTTTACCAATCCCTCCGCAAAACAGGGAGACAAGTACCGCTCGAACCACGGACAAGATGGTATTTGCCGAGCGGTTTTGCAATCCGCAGCCCGAGCCATTAACAAAGGACTAAACCCGACTATTGCGGTTGGCCGAATCGTGCCACAGGTACTCAATCGAAAGAAGGGACTAAAGCGATCGGGGAAAAAGAAGAAACCAAAGTAAGGAATACCAGACATTTATTAATTATGTACAAAACCAAAGAAACCAAAGAAGAAACGAAAGCAATATACAGAAGAAGAAGAAGACACAGGGCAAACCTTAAAACAATCTTATATTATTCCCCAGGCCAACAAACAGGACAGACAAACAGACTTACACGAAAGGGGAATAGCAGGCAGGAATGACTGGAAGAAGGGATGAGAAGGCCCAGGCAGACGGTAGGCGTCGAGGTCCGGCTCCAGGAGTCAACTCGCGTCGTGGCGGGAAAACCCTGGCAGGTAGCGAGCGCGTATCGTTCACCGCGAGCGGACGTTGCATATAGCGATGGGATTGGGATGCTCCGTCTTCTCACGTGTCTCTCTCCGCCTTCTCTTGAACCCTCTCACTCAACTCGTACCTTCTCATCCAACTGCCGGATCACGTCTCTCTCTGCCTTCTTCACTCACGACCCACGCACGACTCTCTCCTCACCACTCTCTTTGCTTCCCCAACCACTCCTCTTCAAGTAGTCTGCGCGCAGCGCTTATTTTGGGTTTTTGCGTATCAAGGTGCGGCTTTTAGGATACACCCAACGGTGAGCTCGCCTCGGCCCTGATTGGTCGCGAGGGCTCACCGGCTCCGCCCCTTGATGGTGCGTTGATGGGGCCACGCCTTATTCCTGGAGCTCTGAGGACTACTCCCCCTTCTTCTCCGAGATGAAGCACATGGGCAATGGCGTCTTGTGGGGAGATAGAAAACCACTCGCACCGCTTTTGAAGGGAACTTTGGGGCCTACTCATATTTCATTAATGCAACGTAGATTCAACGACTGGGAACAGATCCTTAACTGAAACATATAATAATGAGATAACTACGGAGAGGTCCTATGGTTCGCTACGTGTTGTACATGGACTAACTAGGGTGCGATCTTTAACAAACCAATTGACGGGGATATTTACAGGGGAACATTATAAGGGAAACATTTACTAAAATTTACTAGTGAAGGTTCTAAAAACCGTAACAATATAAAACTGAAAAATACAGTTGGTGAAGGAATCCATCTGTCCGTGAAGCCGTCCGTGAAACTGTCCGTCCATTTAGACATGTGACTGTTTGTCTATTAAATACATACTGCTTGAATGTCGGCCCCTTAGACTTTTGAAGAACCTTTACACTACGCCAAACCACGAACACACCTTACGACCCAAAGGATGCCGAGGACCCAAAAGACCCAGAGGACCTAAAATACCCCGAGGACGCCGAAGACAAAAAAAATATATATATATATATATATATATATATATATATATATATATATATATATATATAATATATATATATATTGTTGTGGATTTGAGAATCCTGTGTTTGTAAATATCACCCTGTGTAAATGTAACGATTCCTTGTAAATACCTCCGTTAATTGTAAAGGTCAAAGGTCGTCCCCTGAGTTAGTCCCACGCATGCACGTAGAAAATCATATACCCTTCTAAATAGTTATTTCTTTATTATGTGTTCCAGTTTAAGGCTCTGTTGCCCATTAATTGACACTGCATTGCACCGAATCGAATAAGATAGATCCCCTTTCATTGCCAACTGCATTTGCCGCCATTACGGCGAGGTCATCTTGGAGAAGAAGGTGGGAGGAGTCAGCCAAGCGCCAGGAACAAGGCGTGGCTTTGCCAACGCCTCATCAAGGGGCGGGATCGGTGAGCCCTCGCGACCAATCAAGGCCGAGGCGAGCTCACCGATGGGCGTTTCCAAAAGGCCGGCGGCTTGATCGCCACGCGCCTCATAAAAGGAGGTTGGGAGGGACTGCTTAGGCAGATGAGTGAGGAGTCCACCGCAGCTGAGTCCACCGCAGCTGAGTCCACCGCAGTTGAGTTGAGTTTGAGAAGGAGTTGAGCTTTGACGGCAGTTTCGACCCGCTGCTACGAAGAAACGCCGCCGTGCGAACCGGATTGAGGAGGGTCGGCGGCCGCTCACCTCGAGCCTTGCCGTTTACACGAACCGGACCCGCATCCTTCCAGCCCCGTGGTCCCACCTTCTCATCCGTCCAGCCATCCACCCCTGCCATTCCTGCTTCATTCCCATTCGTGTAAGTCTGACTGTCATCTGTTTGTCTGTGTTGTCCCTGGGAATAAGTTAAGCTTGTATAAGCTAGTATTGCACTGTCTTCTTCTTCTTCTGTAATTATTTTCGTATCTTTCCTTCTTCCTTGGTTTCTTTGGTTTTGTACATAATTCATAATAAATACCTGTTCCTCCTTCTCATCTGTTTCGTTTTAGAGGTTTCCATCATTGAGTACCTGTGGTGCGATTTTGGCCAACACATTGGAATGGGGTTTAGTACTTGCTAATGGTTCGAGCCGCGGGCTGCTAACCCGCTCGGCAAATAACATCTTGTCCGCGGTTTCGAACGGGGCTATCCACCGGCTTCCTGGAGAGGTCGGCGGAGGTGTACGGGACTCCCTTGACCAATCACCTCGGCCGATCTCACCCCACGAAGAAGCGGGATAGTTCCAGGACCGGGGAGACGGCCAGCTTAACAGGACAAGGGGCTAATCACCCCTTGCTAACGGGAGAGCCGTCCCCCGTTTCCGTAACAATATATATATACTAGCGGGGTCACCCGTGGGAATCCCACGGGCATGGATGTGTGTGACATTTCGACATATTGAGTTATATGCTGCACATTCATTTTTACAAAATGGTTACTGGCAAGTCATCAGATCCAGAAATGGTGTGAATTTAGTTATTTCACATAATATGTGACCCCTCACTCCTCTCCACCTGACACTCTCCTGTCTCCACCTGACACTCTCCTGTCTCCACCTGACACTCTCCTCTCTCCACCTAGCACTCCTCTCCTCTCCAAACCCTCACATCCCTCTCCTTTCCAATCCCTCACCTCTCCAATCCCTCACACTCCTCTCCTCTCCAATCCTTCACACACCTCTCCAATCGCGCCTCACACTCCTCTCCAATCGCGCCTCACACTCCTCTCCAATCGCGCCTCACACTCCTCTCCAATCGTGCCTCACACTCCTCTCCAATCGTGCCTCACACTCCCCTCCAATCACTCCTCTCCAATCGTGCCTCACACTCCTCTCCAATCACGCCTCACACTCCTCTCCAATCGTGCCTCACACTCCTCTCCAATCGCGCCTCACACTCCTCTCCAATCGCGCCTCACTCGCCTCTCCAATCGGCTTTCCCCGTCTCGTTTCTCTCCTTTTTCTCCCGTCTCGTTCTTTTTCTTGCTCCAAATCGGCCCGTCGGAATCGGAAATCGGCCCGTCTCGCCCGTCGGCCCGTCGGAATCGGAAATCGGCCCGTCTTGCTTTTGTGCTTGTGCGTAAATAAATTGTGTTCATGACACCATTTCTGGTGTTGGGCTAGCGGCTAGGGTGCCGGCTTAGGATCCTGGGTTCGAATCTCGGTCGATCGCCGAATTAATGCCAGGGGGGTTGACTCAGCCTGTCATCCTTCCGAGGTCGGCTAATTGAGTACCAGTTCACTGGTAATTCCCAGTTTGTCGTTGAAGGCGGCAAAAAGGGTTGGCGTCAGGAAGGGCATCCGGCCGTAAAACATTGCTTCAAAAAGGGGACAAAAAAACAACAACTACCAAGGTCCCCGAAAAGGCCAACCCCCGCTTTGCGGGGAAAAATGGCCTCTAAACGGTGGTTTTTACACCATTTCTGGATCTGATGACTTGCCAGTAACCATTTTGTAAAAATGAATGTGCAGCATCTAACTCAATATGTCGAAATGTCACACACATCCATGCCCGTGGGATTCCCACGGGTGACCCCGCAAGTTTGCATTGACGTTCGTCGATGGACTCGTTCGCCCGTCTCATTCGTTTTCTTGCTGCATCCTGTTCAAGTCTGCGTTCTTCATCGATCGTCTCATTCATTTTGGAAATAGAAGTTTCCACGCAGCGCATGAATTGTCACGATCCTCAAGAGGAATTTGTCTCGTAATCATCAAATGATAAATGGCAAGTAAATTATATTGTGGAAAATTAAAGATTTCAAATAAACCTATTTAAAGTGTATTCGCACATAACTAATTTTAAAAAACGAAGAAATATCTCTCGGTAATTTCCTGAAACATATTTTACTTCCGGCTAATAATGTTGAATTAAATAAAAACGAAGAAATATATGTCGGCATCATTGTTGACGTTTTTGTGACGACTGTCATCAAACGAAAAAGTAATATATCTTAACGGAAAAGCAAAAGCGAATTTTTAATATATATCGACACGTTGCCGTCGGTGTCATGTTGGGCGGTGTATGATACACCATGTCGCGATTTTTAAAAATATATCTCTGCATTTTCCCGCGTGTGTGGAATGTTCTCAATTATTGCTGACACCGAGTCCAAAACCATCGATAAAAATGAAATCATATGGTGAGTTAGATTGGAGATAAAGGCGTGAGAGAGACTCAATGGCCTTGAAGTTACAGGCCTTTGAGAATTCATTTCGTTCTATAAACGGCAACTTTCATTGGATTTCCTTCCCGTTTTTTTTCAACCGAGTCGAAAACTATGTTAGCGACTGTGAAAAATGAAATGATATATCGAATTTTTAATATGTATCGACACGTTGCCGTCGGTGTCATGTTAGGCGGTGTATGATACACCATGACGCGATTTTAAAAAATATATCTGCATTTTCCCGCGTGTGTGGAATGTTCACAATTATTGCTGACACCGACTCTAAAACCATCGATAAAAATGAAATCATATGGTGAGTTAGATTGGAGATAAAGGCGTGAGAGAGACTCAATGGCCTTGAAGTTACAGGCATTTGAGAATTCATTTCGTTCTATAAACGGCAACTTTCATCGGATTTTCTTCTCGTTTTTTTTCAACCGAGTCTAAAAATATGTTAGCGACTGTGAAAAATGAAATGATATATCGAATTTAAAATAGATATCGACACATTGCCGTCGGTGTCATGTTGGGCGGTGTATGATACACCATGACGCGATTTTAAAAAATATATCTCTGCATTTTCCCGCGTGTGTGGAATGTTTGTGGAAAATTAAAGATTTCAAATAAACCTATTTAAAGTGTATGCGCACATAACTAATAAAAAAAACGAAGAAATATCTCTCGGTAATTTCCTGAAACATATTTTACTTCCGGCTAATATGTTGAATGAAATAAAAACGAAGAAATATATGTCGGCATCATTGTTGACGTTTTTGTGACGACTATCATCAAACGAAATAGTAATATATCATAACGGAAAAGCAAAAGCGAATTTTTAATATATATCGACACATTGCCGGCGGTGTCATGTTGGGCGGTGTATGATACACCATGACGCGATTTTAAAAAATATATCTCTGCATTTTCCCGCGTGTGTGGATTGTTCTCAATTATTGCTGACACCGAGTCTAAAAGTAAAACCATCGATAAAAATGAAATCATATGGTGAGTTAGATTGGAGATAAAGGCGTGAGAGAGACTCAATGGCCTTGAAGTTACAGGCCTTTGAGAATTCATTTCGTTCTATAAACGGCAACTTTCATCGGATTTTCTTCCCGTTTTTTTTCAACCGAGTCTAAAACTATGTTAGCTAAATAAATTGTGTTCATGACACCATTTCTGGTGTTGGGCTAGCGGCTAGGGTGCCGGCTTAGGATCCTGGGTTCGAATCTCGGTCGATCGCCGAATTAATGCCAGGGGGGTTGACTCAGCCTGTCATACCTTCCGAGGTCGGCTAATTGAGTACCAGTTCACTGGTAATTCCCTGTTTGTCGTTGAAGGCGGCAAAAAGGGTTGGCGTCAGGAAGGGCATCCGGCCGTAAAACATTGCTTCAAAAAGGGGACAAACAAACAACAACTACCACGGTCCCCGAAAAGGCCAACCCCCGCTTTGCGGGGGAAAATGGCCTCTAAACGGTGGTTTTTACACCATTTCTGGATCTGATGACTTGCCAGTAACCATTTTGTAAAAATGAATGTGCAGCATCTAACTCAATATGTCGAAATGTCACACACATCCATGCCCGTGGGATTCCCACGGGTGACCCCGCAAGTTTGCATTGACGTTCGTCGATGGACTCGTTCGCCCGTCTCATTCGTTTTCTTGCTGCATCCTGTTCAAGTCTGCGTTCTTCATCGATCGTCTCATTCATTTTGGAAATAGAAGTTTCCACGCAGCGCATGAATTGTCACGATCCTCAAGAGGAATTTGTCTCGTAATCATCAAATGATAAATGGCAAGTAAATTATATTGTGGAAAATTAAAGATTTCAAATAAACCTATTTAAAGTGTATTCGCACATAACTAATTTTAAAAAACGAAGAAATATCTCTCGGTAATTTCCTGAAACATATTTTACTTCCGGCTAATAATGTTGAATTAAATAAAAACGAAGAAATATATGTCGGCATCATTGTTGACGTTTTTGTGACGACTGTCATCAAACGAAAAAGTAATATATCTTAACGGAAAAGCAAAAGCGAATTTTTAATATATATCGACACGTTGCCGTCGGTGTCATGTTGGGCGGTGTATGATACACCATGACGCGATTTTTAAAAATATATCTCTGCATTTTCCCGCGTGTGTGGAATGTTCTCAATTATTGCTGACACCGACTCTAAAACCATCGATAAAAATGAAATCATATGGTGAGTTAGATTGGAGATAAAGGCGTGAGAGAGACTCAATGGCCTTGAAGTTACAGGCATTTGAGAATTCATTTCGTTCTATAAACGGCAACTTTCATCGGATTTTCTTCTCGTTTTTTTTCAACCGAGTCTAAAACTATGTTAGCGACTGTGAAAAATGAAATGATATATCGAATTTAAAATAGATATCGACACATTGCCGTCGGTGTCATGTTGGGCGGTGTATGATACACCATGACGCGATTTTAAAAAATATATCTCTGCATTTTCCCGCGTGTGTGGAATGTTTGTGGAAAATTAAAGATTTCAAATAAACCTATTTAAAGTGTATGCGCACATAACTAATAAAAAAAACGAAGAAATATCTCTCGGTAATTTCCTGAAACATATTTTACTTCCGGCTAATATGTTGAATGAAATAAAAACGAAGAAATATATGTCGGCATCATTGTTGACGTTTTTGTGACGACTATCATCAAACGAAATAGTAATATATCATAACGGAAAAGCAAAAGCGAATTTTTAATATATATCGACACATTGCCGGCGGTGTCATGTTGGGCGGTGTATGATACACCATGACGCGATTTTAAAAAATATATCTCTGCATTTTCCCGCGTGTGTGGATTGTTCTCAATTATTGCTGACACCGAGTCTAAAAGTAAAACCATCGATAAAAATGAAATCATATGGTGAGTTAGATTGGAGATAAAGGCGTGAGAGAGACTCAATGGCCTTGAAGTTACAGGCCTTTGAGAATTCATTTCGTTCTATAAACGGCAACTTTCATCGGATTTTCTTCCCGTTTTTTTTCAACCGAGTCTAAAACTATGTTAGCGACTGTGAAAAATGAAATGATTTATCGAATTTGATTTGAAATAAAACTGGGGGAGAGCAAGACACCACGGGCCTACAAAACAGGACTCAAAGCTATGCGAGTTAATAAAATGGTGGATATTTGTTTATAGCCACTCCCAGAATGGGTGGAGCTATGGGTGGAGCTACTCTGCAAACCGAGTAAGCCACACCCCGGACAGACACCCAACAGATAGACAGACAGACAGACAGAATCATCTACGGCTATTATAATATAGATATATATATATATACAAATATACATATATACAGACTTGGCCTTCAATATGGAATATTTTTTTTTGTGGGGGTGAACTTACTTTTCAAGATGTCTTAGAACCAAAAGTTCATTGGAATTATGTTGAAATGATTCTAGATTTTGTTAATGTGACCTTTAAAAGAAACAAAAACCACATTTGACATTTTTAAACAAATAAATTGATCCTTGAAAGTGATGTAAACCGATATCGAACTCAATTCATGGACAATACTGTGCTAAGCTTAGGTACGTTTTCCAGAAGTATCTCTTTATTTTGCACATCAGCCAAATTTTTTTTCAACAAAAACAAAAGCTAAATTATGACTGGGATTACGGACAGTAAAATGACAGTTCAGTACTTCGTGTAACCCCCACGAGCATTCTGGAGAGCACATACACGTTGAGGCATGCTGTTCACGAGATTTGCCAAGGTTTGGACAGGAATCGCTTGCCATGCAGTGACAATAGCCTGCTGCAATTCACACACAGAGGTTGGCTGTGGTCCAAGTGGTCGATTTGACGCATTAATTCTGCCCACAAGTTCTCTATCGGATTCATATCCGGGGACATGGCAGGCCACTCCATATGCTCTACACCACGGTCAGCAAGAAAGTGTTGGATCATGCGAGCACGATGAGGCCGTGCATTGCCATCTTGGAAGACAAAGTTTCATCGAAAGGCTGCACCAGCAAATTGAAGCAATGTTTCTTCCAGAATGGCCCTGTACTTGAACTGGTTCAGGTTTCCATTCAGAACAACCAGGTCAGTTTTGCCCTCTGCATGAAAAGCGGCCCAAACGGTCACCCCACCACCTCCAGCTTGGACTCTTGGCACTATACAATCTTTGTTGTAGGCTTCATGCACTTGTATGCGCACTCGGACGTGGCCGTCTTAACGATAGACCAGAAATCTAGACTCGTCACTGAAGATCACGTGATTCCAGTGTCCTGGCTGCCATTGACGGTGCTCTCTGGCCTACTGAAATCGGCGCTGGCGGTGTTGTCTGGTCAGGCGTGGCTTTCTCAGGGGACGCCTGGCACGATAGCCTGCTTGAACCAGTCGTTGGTTGACTAGCCTTCTGGATACAGGCACATTTGTCAGTTGCTGCCACTCAGCCCTAAGCCGATTAGCTGACTTGGTACGGCCATTGCGGACTAACCGGTGCAGCTGGCGATCATCCCTCCTTGTGGTTCTGCGGGGACGTCCTGGCCTCGGTATTTGAGTAGGGACACCCCTCTGAGCATTTCGTTTCAGGATCTTTGACACCTGACCTTGAGTGATGCCATACTGCCGAGCAATAGCACGCCGTTTCATGCCGTAATTTCGTAAAGCCACCACTCCATGACAAACAGCATTGTCGAGTTGACGGACCATCTCCAGAGGAAGCGGCAATAACTTTGGGAGACGTGCAGCAGTTGTTTTCCACTAATACAGAACGCAACAACCCTTGTATACCCGACTGTGAAGCCAATCATCAAATGCACCTGTCCGTACATTTTGCCAAGCCACCTGAGATATAATCCTGCTGTTGACTTCTTGCTGCGACAGACAATCAGTGACATGGTTCTTTTAACAAATAAATCACCAAAGTGCAAAAGAAACTCACCAGATTGATATACTACTGTGTTCAAAAAGTATCCGACCTTTATTTTTCGTGCGTCAAAAAAAAGAAGCTAGGGAGGCGTTGATTGGTGCACGTATGTAGGCGATCCTAATGCACACGCGTGAATTTTTTCCCACCTGCAGAAGCTGTCATTCGACGGCAGACCGCCGATGATTGAGGACATGTAAGTGAGCGCCGTCGGATTTTCGTTTTTGACAAAATGACGGAAAAACTTGAACAACGCTACTGCATCAAATTTTGTGTAAAGCTTGGCGATTCCCAAGTGGAAACGATCCGCAAGATTCAACACCGTTCATTCCATTATGAAGGAGGATTTGGGCTTCAGGAGAATCTCAGCGAAGTTCGTACCAAAGCTGCTAACGATTGAGCAGAAGCAACTCCGTTGGGAGATCGCACAGGACATGCTGGAGACTGTGAACAGCGATCCCAGCTTCCTCAACACAGTGATCACTGGCGATGAGTCCTGGGTTTATGGGTACGACCCAGAAACCAAGTTGCAGTCATCACAATGGAAGCATCCAACATCCCCGAGGCCAAAAAACACAAAATTTGATGCAGTGGCGTTGTTCAAGTTTTTCCGTCATTTTGTCAAAAACGAAAATCCGACGGCGCTCACTTACATGTCCTCACTCATCGGCGGTCTGCCGTCGAATGACAGCTTCTGCAGGTGGGAAAAAATTCACGCGTATGCATTAGGATCGCCTACATATGTGCACCAATCAACGCCTCCCTAGCTTCTTTTTTTTTACGCACGAAAAATAAAGGTCGGATACTTTTTGAACACACTACGTACTGAGTTAAGAAAGTAAACCCAAGTCAAGAAAGAAAAAAAATTCCATATTAAATGCCAAGTCTGTATATATATATACAGTCACGTGAAAAAGTAAGTACACCCCATGTAAAGTTTTGACTTTTTCAACATATTTCAACATACAGCTATTTGATCTTCATTTTAACAATATTGAAAGATAAAGGTGATATAATAGAACAAATATCATAAAACATTTACATTTTGTCGTCCATTGTATAATTTTAAAAACATAAATGCAAATTTCGCATGTGGAAAAAGTAAGTACACCCTTGGCTCTTATAGGTGGTATTGCCCCCTTTGGCAGAAACAACCTCAAGTAGGCGTTTCTTATAACTGTCTACCAGTCTCTGACATCGACTGGGAGAAATTTTTGCCCACTCCTCCATGCAGAATTCTTTCAGCTGTGCGATGTTTGAGGGGTTTCTTGCATGCACAGGTCGTTTCAAATCCCCCCACAACATCTCGATGGGATTTAGATCCGGGCTTTGACTTGGCCATTCCACAACCCTCCATTTTTCTTTTCAGCCATTCCTTGGTGGATTTACTGGTATGTTTAGGGTCATTGTCATGTTGCAAGGTCCACCTTCGGTTGAGCTTCAACTTTCTGACAGATGGCCTCACATTATCCTCAAGCACCCTCTGGTACAATGAAGAATTAATCGTGGATTCTATGATGGTGAGCTGCCCAGGCCCTGATGCAGCAAACCTGCCCCAAACCATAATATTTCCACCACCATGCTTTACAGTTGGTATCAGGTTCTTCTGGTCAAATGCTCTCTTTGGTTTTTGCCAAACATGTCTTCTGGTACTGTGGCCAAATAGCTCTACCTTTGACTCATCTGTGCAGAGCACATTGTTCCAGGAGTGCTGGTCTTTGCCTGTAGGTGTTCATTGGCAAACTTTAGTCTTGCCCAGATGTCCTTTCTGGACAGCAAAGGTTTCCTCCTGGCACACCTCCCACGTAGATCGGAATTTGTGCAGCCTCTTTCTAATGGTAGACTCGTGCACTTTGACATCAACAGTGGCAAGAGCTACCTGTAGGTCCGGTGATGACATTCTGGGGTTCTTACAGACTTCTTTTAGCATCTTGCGGTCTGCTCTCGGGCTGAACTTGCTGGGGCGGCCTGGCCTGAACAAGTTGGCAGTTGTTTGGAATCTTCTCCACTTGGAGATGATCTTCCGGACAGTCGAATGATTGATTTCAAATTGTTTGGAGATCTTTTTAAATCCCTTCCCAGACTCGTAGGCATCTATAACCTTCTTTGTGAAGGCCTCAGAGAGCTCTTTTGATCTAGGCATGGTGACGCCGCACACTTCAACAACAAAGAGCAAACCAAACTAAACGTCTGAGGTTTAAATAAGACAGGTTCCTCCAAGATCCTCTCTAACGATGTTCTTATCATTTGCACCTGAGCTGGTGCACCTGATTCTAATTTTAGGTATTTGAAGTCGTGATAAATGTAGGGGTGTACTTACTTTTTCCACATGCGAAATTTGCGTTTGTTTATTTAAATTATACAATGGACTGAATGAATGAATGAATGAATGAATGATAGTTTTAAGGCCATTTTCCCCGCTAGAGCGGGGGTTAGCCAAAATGTAAATGTAAATTAAATGTATTATTAAATGTTAGCCAAAATGTAAATTAGGACTACAAAATGTAAATGTTTCATGATATTTGTTATATTATATCACCTTTATCTATCAATATTGTTGAAATGAAGATCAAATATCTGTATGTTGAAATATGTTGAAAAAGTCAAAACTTTACACGGGGTGTACTTACTTTTTCACGTGACTGTATATATGTATATGTGGTGGCAGTGATTGGGGGTACTCAAATACTCCCATCACAAGTATACCAGAATAATGAGTATTTCCCCCCGCTTTACCCTCCCAATCCTCTGGAGGGCAGTTTAAGACCATAAATGACATTTCCATTCCCTGCCAGACGATCTCCCCTTGGGAGGTCCGGGCGGGGCGGGAAGCAGACGTGTTTGTATGTTGTCATTCCACTTCCCAGCCAACCACTATCGCTGTCAAGGTCAGTATATTGTAAGCATTTCTCCCTGGAATGAGTTGTTCATTCTTCCCTTCCTCCCAATGTCCTTGTCCCTCCCTCCTTACCGTTTAGACCACCTCTTTGATTTCTCAGTATGGGATGAGGGGAGGGGGGGTAGGGGGAATTGAGTGGACTATGTATATGACCGGCTTGACGGTGAGAACTTTAAGATTTCGGGGTATGGCATCGAGGCAGTCTCTTGTGAGAGGGGGACTGTCTACTTGGCCCATCGACTGAAATATTCCATGCACGTTATTAGTAATTCTATAATAAACCTCTTGTACAACAGTTCCAGTTCCTCCTGGATTTCTTCCTGGGGAAATGGGGGAAACGGGGTGGGGGGGGGGGGGGGGGGGGAGGCGTGCTGGGTGCTGCCTCCACATGTACATACAAAAAGATTGATACAACTTTGACTTCCTGCCATTTCTTTTGTTTTTTTGACCGATACCGTTTTCCTTTTCAGGGTTTGGTGGTGTTATCGTGATATTTGTTCCCTGGGATTTCTCGATCCATAGCTCAACTGTGCAATTGACAGTGGAGCAGAAGACAAAAGTGGTGGCTCTGTGGTATGAGACCAAATCATATTTAGACACCCGCCTGAGGTTCTAACGGGAATACGACCTCAAAACACGTGATGGACCCACAAATTGTACCATTCAACGTATTGTGAAACATTTTGAGCACAAAGGTAGAGTGCACAACGAGAGCAAGGGCAGCAGTGGCCAGCATCAGTAACCAAGAGCCAAGCCAACATCGACGCCATGCGGAATTCTGCAGTGGAGTCCCAAGAAGTCCTACCGCTGGCGCACCCAGGAGCTGGGCATCAAACCAACATCAGTCTGGCGTATTCTCACTAAGGAACTGAAGCTTTTCCCATACATCATCTCTATTAGGCATAAACTGAGTCAAGATGACGAGGAGGAGACTTGGTATGTGGAATTGGCTCAGTGACAGGATGGAGCGGTATCCAAACTGGATCAACCTGATGTGGTTCAGTGATGAAGCCCATTTCCACTTGAACGGTGCTATCAACAACCACAACAACATTTTCTGGGGGGCAGAACCGCCTGAGGAGATCACTGAGAGGTACCTGAAAGGGCCTAAGGTCACATGCCTCTGCGCCTTCAATGACAGATGGTGGAATGCTAGGGTCTTACTGGTTTGAGAATGACAACAGCAGGACGGTGACGATCAACGGTGAGCGCTATCGGGTCGTGCTCCAGAAGTTCCATAATGATCTAGCCCAAAGGTCACCCCAAACCAGCTCAGCATGGCCTGGTTTATGCAAGATGGTGCACCCCCCCCCCCCCCCCTGGATACAGCTGGTGACACCATCACTTTCCTGCAGAAGCTCTGCAGAAACCACCTCGTTGCCCTGAGTCCCGCTCATAACTGGGCACCCAATAGCCCAGACTTGAACCCTCTGGACTACTGGTTCTGGGGAGCTGCCAAGGGTTCTGTCTACGTCAACCATCCTGCCACACTGGATGATCTGAAGCAGGAGGTGTCAGACTACCTCCAGGCAGTGCAACATGAGACCTACAGGGAAGTTGGACAGAACTTTGGAGTCAGGATCAATGCCTGTCTGAAACGCGGAGGGGCACACATAGAGAACGTCAATTACAAGGATTTTGCGTAAATGCCAATTTCAGACCTTCGCCTCTCACTAACTCTAGCATTGACTTACTGCAACAGCAATCAGTGATAGAAAATACCATGCCAGAAGCTTTCAATAAATGTTTGGTTCACATTCCAGAGGTTTCTGTTTCTTTTTAAATAAACGTTTCAAGTTGTATCACTCTTTTTGAAACACCCTGTATATTATTTGACCCCTCTCTCTTTTATCTTCTTCTTTTATCTTTTTATCTTTTTTTCTTTTTTTCTTTATCTCTCTTTTATCTTTTTAATATTTCTTTGTGTAGAGTCAAGGGGACGTCATGGGTCATGTGTCCGATGAAAGTGTGGTTGTATCAAAGCGGGTTTGTATCAAAGAGGGGCAGATTGGATCCCGATCATAACTGCCCACAGTTATTAAGTGGCCCGTTATAAGTGGCCGTCGAGTTCTACAATGTTATTCCACAAAACAAAATAATATAAAACATTATTATAGATTTACTGAGTTGATAGATCAAGGAGGCCATGAATTTAAAGCTGTATATGAACACATTATCAGGATACGTACAGTCAGGTGAAAAGGGTAATTACACCCCATGTAAAGTTTTCACTTTTTCAACATATTTCAACATACAGCTATTTGATCTTCATTTCAACAATATTGATAGATAAAGGTGATATAATATAACAAATATCATGAAACATTTACATTTTGTAGTCCATTGTATCATTTAAATAAACATAAATGCAAATTTCGCATGTGGAAAAAGTAAGTACACCCTTGGCTCTAATCGGTGGTATTGCCCCCTGTGGCAGAAACAACCTCACGTAGGCGTTTCTTATAACTGTCTACCAGTCTCTGACAACGACGGGGAGAAATTTTTGCCCACTCCTCCATGCAGAATTCTTTCAGCTGTGCGATGTTTGAGGGGTTTCTTGCATCCACAGCTCGTTTCAAATCCCCCACAACATCTCGATGGGATTTAGATCCGGGCTTTGACTTGGCCATTCCAGGACCCTCCATTTCTTTATTTTCAGCCATTCCTTGGTGGATTTTCTGGTATGTTTAGGGTCATTGTCATGTTGCAAGGTCCACCTTTGGTTGAGCTTCAACTTTCCGACAGATGGCCTCACATTATCCTCAAGCATCCTCTGGTACAATCAAGAATTCATAGTGGATTCCATGATGGTGAGCTGCCCAGGCCCTGATGCAGCAAAGCTGCTCCAAACCATAATATTTCCACCACCATGCTTTACAGTTGGTTAACCGGTTCTTGTGGTCAAATGCTGTCTTTGGTTTTCACCAAACATGTCTTTTGGTACTGTGGCCAAATAGCTCTACCTTTGACTCATCTGTCCAGAGCACATAGTTCCAGAAGTGCTGGTCTTTGCCTAGGTATTCATAGGCAAACTTTAGTCTTGCCATGATGTTCTTTCTGGACAGCAAAGGTTTCCTCCTGGCACACCTCCCATGTAGATCAAATTTGTGCAGCCTCTTTGTAATGGTAGACTCGTGCACTTTGACATCAACAGTGGCAAGAGCTACCTGTAGGTCCCATGATGACATTCTGGGGTTCTTCGAGACTTCTTTCAGCATCTTGCGGTCTGCTCTCGGGCTGAACTTGCTGGGGCGGCCTGGCCTGAACAAGTTGGCAGTTGTTTGGAATCTTCTCCACATGTAGATGATCTTCCGGACAGTCGAATGATTGATTTCAAATTGTTTGGAGATCTTTTTAAATCCCTTCCCAGACACGTAGGCATCTATAACCTTCTTTTTGAAGGCTTCAGAGAGCTCTTTTGATATAGGCATGGTGACGCCGCACACTTGAACAACAAAGAGCAAACCAAACTAAATGTCTGAGGTTTAAATAAGACAGGTTCCTCCAAGATCCTCTCTAACGATGTTCTAATCATTTGCACCTGAGCTGGCGCACCTGATTCTAATTTTAGGTATTTGAAGTAGTGAAAAATGTAGGGGTGTACTTACTTTTTCCACATGTGAAATTTGCATTTATGTTTATTTAAATTATACAATGGACTACAAAATGTAAATGTTTCATGATATTTGTTATATTATATCACCTTTATCTACCAATATTGTTGAAATGAAGATCAAATAGCTGTATGTTGAAATATGTTGAAAAAGTCAAAACTTTACATGGGGTGTACTTACTTTTTCATGTGACTGTATAATATGTAGGTTTTATTCAATAAGTAGAAACAAAACCATAAACAGGAAATTAGAATGAAAGTAAAGAAAAAACACAATTAAAGTATAACAGAAAAGGTTAAAATGTACGAATAAGAAGAACTATCACCAGTAAGTAAAATGGAACATCGTTAATGATTGAGTATATCAAGTACTTGTGTGGAAGGCCAAATTAGACATTGTAAAGTATCTCGACAGACTACGATCGATTGTAGCACACGTTTATTGACTCTCCCGATACAGGCCCGATTCACTGCACCGCCATCCGAGCTGGGCCGTAACTTCCGGAAAAACCGAAATAAACCCGCGGTCACGGTGTAGGGATACAACGGTGAATTTTTGCAGCTTCATACATGCCATCCTCCCCTTTAAGTCCAAAATTACCAAGAGCAATACGTGCTAGACTTCCAAAATTGACATTTGAAAAGCAACATTTCCAAAACATGTGAAAATATGTGTGCAAACGATTATGAGAATAATGAAAAAACGTGAAAATAGAACATGTGTCATCGTGAAAATAGAACATGTGTCAACGTGAAAATAGAACATGTGTCAACGTGAAAATAGAACATGTGTCAACGTGAAAATAGAACATGTGTCAACGTGAAAATAGAACATATGTCAACGTGAAAATAGAACATGTTCAAAGATTCAACCGGTCGGGTGCTTTTCTCTCACACATTGAGCGTCGCGGTGTACCAGTGGATACAGAGTCCGAGGTGATTCCTTTGGTCTCCACGAAGGGTGTAGCGTTCGCAGAGGTTTTCGGGGCATCCGAGCCGGCTGGAGCGGCCACGACGATCTCCGGCAGTGGCGGGTCGAACTGTTGTTCCGACTGTGATGATGCTGCAGGATCTATCAACTGACAGTGACGGTAGGTTATGTGGTCCTGATGTCGACGAATTTCACGGCCGTCCTGCAGGCGAATGACGCAGGACAGTGGACCTGGCTTCTCGATGATGTCCCCCGGTAGCCACGTCGCACCTGCACCAAAATTTCGGGCAAACACTGGATCTCCAATGTTGATACAGCGACTGTTGGACGACTTATCGTGCACCAACTTTTGATTAAGCTGGCTCTGATAAACATTTGATGATATGTCTGGTTTGAGATTGTCAAGTGTCGATCTCAAGTGTCGTTTCATCAATAACTCAGACGGAGCTGCACCGGTTGTTGATTGTGGCGTGATGCGGTATTTGAACAGGAGACGAGAAAGCTTTGTTTCCAGGGTTCCCTCCTGAAGTTTCTGCAATCCGGATTTGATGATTTCCACGGATCGTTCGGCCAAGCCATTTGAAGCCCGGTGATGTGGGCTGACAAACTTATGTTTGATGCCGTTCCGACGTGTGAGCTCGGCAAACTCGGAAAAACTCAGAACTGGAAAACCACGAACCGTTATCACTCACGGTCATCCTGGGCAGACCATGAGTGGTGAAACAGCATCTGAGTCTTTCGATGACAATGGCTGACGTAGTACCACGCGTCACATAGGCATCAATCCATTTTGTGTGCACGTCCGTAATGATTAGAATCATGCTGCTGTTAACAGGCCCGGCATAATCGAGATGGAGGTGATGCCACGGTTCGCTGGGCCATTCTCAGGGATACAGTGGCGCTTTCGCAGGTGTATTCCGGGTGCTCTGGCAGGGGTAACAATGTCGAACATGATGTTCGATATCAGCATCAAGATTCGGCCACCACACATAGTTTCTGGCGAGTGACTTCATCTTCACAATCCCAGGGTGACAGTCATGGATTTCATCCATGACCCTGGAACGCAGATTTTCCGGGATCATGACACGACATCCCCAGAGTAGGCAACCATTTTCCACGCTGAGTTCGTTTTTACGTGCTTTAAAAGCCGCAAAAGCTGGGTCACCCTCAGGTAGCAAATGCCATCCAAGCTGTACAGCCTGGACAGTTCTGGACAGAACGGGGTCTGGTCGAGTATGAGTGCGGATCTGGCCGGAATCGACAGCACAATCTTCCAGATGATCCATCAGTGCGATAAAATGGATCCTGGTGTAGGCGAATCATCAACGGATTCTGGAAGGGGTAACCGACTCATGGCATCTGCATTTGTGATAGACGAACCGGGTTTATAACATATGGTGTAGTCATAAGCAGCGAGAAACAGGGACCAGCGGATGATCCTGGGCGGTAGTGTGTCAGATGTCGCCTTAGTTGGACCAAACAGACTGATCAGCGGCTTGTGATCAGTTCGAATCGTGAAATGATGTCCAAGAAGGTACTGGCGAAATTTGCTGATGCCAAAAACGATTCCCAATCCTTCCTTGTCAAGTTGGGAATAGTTCTTCTCTGCCGGGGACAATGTTCTGGATGCAAATGCAACAGGTCTTTCCGTACCATCAGGCATCACGTGTGATAATACACTCCCGACTCCATACCGACAGGCATGCATGTCAGCACAAGATCCTTCTCTGGATCAAAATGAACGAGAACATTGGACGATTTGAGCAGATCCTTCGAGGTCTGGAATGCTGATTGTTCAGTGGATCCCCAGCTCCAGGAGACTCCTTTCCGCCAAAAGCCGATAAAGGGGGCCCAAAACGTCGGTCACATTCGGGATGTAATGACCATAGAACTGAAGCAAACCGAGGTATGACTTCAATTCGGTCACGTCTCGTGGAGCAGGAGCATCCTTGATAGCTCGGACTTTCTCATCTGTCGGGTGTAGACCCTCGGCATCAATCGTATGACCCAGGTACGTGACTGATGGCACCATAAACTTGCACTTGTCTCGACGCAAACGTAGGCCGGAGTCCGAAATCTTCTTTAGAACTCTATCCAGGTTTTGGAGATCTTCCGCGTCCGTACGACCAGTAACCAGAATATCATCCTGGTAACAAACGACGTTGCGTTCGGCGGCAAACAAACTGTCCATGACACGCTGATAAATTCCAGGTGCAGATTTCACTCCAAAACTGAGTCGGTGGTACCTGTACAACCCATGGTGTGTGTTGATGGTAAGATACTGTTTCGAATTCTCGTCCAAGCGGAGCTGTAGATAGGCGGATTTGAGATCGAGTTTCGTAAAAGTCTTGCCTCCGGTGAGACGAGCTTAGAGGTCTTCAATCCTCGGGATTGGATATTTATCCAATGAAGAACACTTGTTCACGGTCATTTTATAATCTCCACATATGCGGATGGACTGGTCCGATTTTATGACCGGAATGATGGGCGCCGCCCATTCGGCATACTGGATTTGCTCGATGATGCCCAGATTTTTAAGATGATCCAGTTCCTTGTCAATCCGCTCCCGCAGGGCGAAAGGGACTGGGCGAGCTCTGCAAAATATAGGATTGGCATCCCGGTCAACACTGAGTTTAGCCGTATGTCCTTTCAAGGTTCCAAGCTCATCCTTGAAGACATCCGGGTACGTATCCAGCACATTTTTGAGTGTGTATGCTGCGGTAGGAGAAACGTTGGCTGCCCGTAGTTGATGAATGCTTTTACACTTAAATTGAATTATGCTCAACCAGTTCCTGCCGAGTAAGGAAGGGCCCTTTCCAGGAATGACGATATGGGGTAGGTGAAACTCATGGTTATCGTAGCCCACCATGATGTCACATGTACCGCAGGGAACAATCTTCTCACCTGTATAGGTGGAGAGTCCATAGGTAGTAGGTTTCAGATGGGGTCGGTCAGCATCACTCCACAGGTTTGTGAAAACAGCATGGCTGATGAGCGAGACGGCCGCACCAGTGTCGACCTCCATTTGCAATGGTCGATTGTTGACGACAACAGTGGCAAGAAGAGGGTCCCGCTTATGGTGAGAATCAATATGAAACAGGTCACACGATTCTGAGTTGTCGGAAACAGAGCTCACCTGGTCAAGCTCAGGTTCCTCCGAACCGGTAAACTGATGAATCTTCTTGTCAGCAGCTTTCTCTTTTCCCGATTTGCGAGTGATGCAAGCTGGAGCAATATGGCCAGTTTTCAAACAGAAATGGCAGGTTGCATCTTTGAACCGACACGTCTCCGGAGGGTGCTTTCCATTGCACCAAAAACATTTGTTGTGTGTTTGAGACCGCACTGTCTTCTGACGAGGAGACTTGTTCCAACGTTTTGGCTGATCATGATCCAACCGATTCACAGCAGGGCTGGTACCAGACGAGCGAGTGGCACCAATGCTTGTCGCATTGCGTTCAGCACTTTCCATGGAAATGGTGGTGTCTCTGGCATTTTGGAACGTCAGTCTTCTCTCAGCAAGCAGGCGTCTACGAGTGCGGTCATCGGACATGCCAACCACCAGCAAATCACGGAGCATGTCATCAATCGTGTCCCCAAACTCACACAGATGTGACAGTTTTTTGAGGTGTGCAATTAAGTCTGCCATCGACTGACCTTGATGCTGTCTGCACATGTAAAAATTAAACCGACTCAGGATGACCGAAGGAGATGGATTACAATGTTCCTTCAAAGCGGCCTTGAGCTGTGCATACGTGAGCTCCTGGATTGTCTGAGGCCGAATCAGGTTTTTAACGAGTGTGAACGTCTCACCCCCGCAAACGGACAGGAAGACGGCCTTCATCCAGGCTTCGGTCGCGATGCCGTTCACCTCGAAGTAAAAAGACAACCGCTCAGAATACGTGTCAAAATCTCCCTCATGAGGGTCGAAAACTGACTACGATCGATTGTAGCACACGTTTATCGACTCTCCCGATACAGGCCCAATTCACTGCAGCGCCATCCGAGCTGGGCCGTAACTTCCGGAAAAACCGAAATAAACCCGCGGTATCCCTACAATGGTTTTAGTAGGGATACAACGGTGAATATTTGCAGCTTCATACATGACAGACATCATGAGCATGACAGAGAGCAAACAGGAGTGAATGAATGAGCGAGAGAGCAAAAGTGTCACAGAGCATCAAAAGGACAATGTTTGATGGACCCATTTATTATTGAAAGCAGAGGACAGGAGGAAGAAGAGTAATGAGAAAGCGGATTGAGATACCTTCAGTATTGTTGTTACTGATAGGCTGGAAAGTGGTGCTGGCGTTCATGGGAGAGATGATGCTGCTTTTGGTTGTTTGCTCTGAAGGTTCAGGGTCAGCATCTTTCCCTTGCCTGTTCTTTGCTGTTTCTGTATGGAATGAGATGGTCTGCATGTAGAACACAGTATGTGTCTCTATGCATCACTCTCACCATTTCTAAGTTTGGCAACAAATAATGTGCACATAACATTCCTACAAAGTCAAAATCACACCATTTACATTATATTTAAAGCCTTCGGTACAGCATAAAATGTTTACTCTACACATTTCTGGTATTAAACAATTAAATGCTATGCTACTAAACAATCACAAATTCACAATATTACAACTTTAATGCAATTGGACAATTACAACTCTTGTGCAGAGTACGCAACAATCGCCTGAAGCTTGGCCTTTAAAGTGAGCCAATACTAGATTATGTACTCTATTGCTCCTCAACTTGAATGTCACCAAATAGCAGTGGAGTTGTAACAGCCTTAACCTTCAATGACATTATGTGGTGCTTACAAGGTAAATTATGGGATTGATCAGGAGAAAATCCATCATCTTAGTGTTCCTTCGGTTTAATCTTACACGCCGAACATGCGGTGACTGCAAACTTTCTTACCGAAAACATGCTGTACGTAAAAATTCATTTCAAGAACTAGGAGAACTCCCCCACTACGATTTTATCAGTGACCAACCATGAAACCATACGGATCGAATCTAAATGGACGAGCGTGTGCAGGTTAAATTTTTTCTAAGGGAAGCTCATCATAAACTAGAGAGCTCCTAGAACACGATACCCCGTGCAGTGTTCAAGTATACACTTCAATTTTAATAAAATGATTTTAAAAGATCATTTAAAGGGGCAGATTGGATCTGATGATCTGGAAGTTTAGCGCGATTGAAGCAGTGTCAATGAGTTATACACCACATTATACACCACCCTATAGAACATGTCCAAGTACTGCTAAACTCGAGGTTCTAGGAAGCATGATGAAGGCGATTTGTGTTATACAGTGTTCATGTTTATAATTCAATTTAATTAAACTAAAGATCGTAAAAGTCGTATAAATTTATTAATTTCGGATTTTACCACAGTTTTACGGAGTATCTACTACATCACCCGATCTAACACCTTACATTAGTTATTTGTGTCTATTGTATGTGTCCATTATGATGTCATTAAAAACAGTAAATGTCCTGTTTTGAATGATTTTCAATTTTGTTTCACTGTCAGGCAGGCAGATAGATTAAAACAAGAATGACCACACTGTGGTCACAAACTGCAACTAAATCCAGTAACGGGCTGATTTGGAAACGCGCATTTAAATCACTCAAAAAAGATGAACAGCGTGATTGCGAAACACACATTTAATGCACTATTTAATAAATTAATTTGACACTCCTTAGTCCTTATCCACACTTATCCACTCCTTATCCCACGGTTATATCAGAGCAAGCTGATTTGTCACACAGACACAGATTGCTTAACCCCAACATGGGGCTGTTCAAAAATTACATATGCTATTTTTCTTAGTAATTTGGATAATGTAACACTTGATTACCATGCGTTCTGATGTAGTTCTGATGTACCATGCGTTCTGACCAGATTGATTAAACCTTACTATTATTTGACATATGATTAGATTTTTCGGTGTCCCTCATCGTGAAGACTCGACCCAAAGAAAGCCAATGGTTTTAGTAATTTTCATCACGTAACGCTTGATTATCGTGTGCTCTGAGGGGCTTGATTAAACCTTACTATTATTCAACATACGATTCGATTTTTTGGGTGCCTCATCATGAATAACACTTGACGCAAACAAAGCCAATGGAATAAACACAGGCAGTGCATAATCAGCAGAGGCCTATAGGCCTAATGTGTTTGGCCCACCACAAAACCAAGATGGTGGCCATATCATTTTGTCTCGGTGGTATGGTGGGTGGAGTCAAGCGACACATGTGGTTGTGGACAGCTGTCCAACCAATGGGTGCACATTTCAAAAATCAACCCCAACACAAACAACTGCAATACAAAGCTCTTGTTGCAGGTAAAAATTATCTCACTCCTCTCTGTGCATGTGCAATCAGGCCAAATTCAGAGCCAAAGTACTGTAAAATGGCAAACTTGTCTTTCTATCCATGATCCAATTTGTGTTCAAAATTTTCAATATAAATAAATTGTTCTTCGGTTATAAACTGATGATCCTAAATTGATAAGACAGATGGACGGAAGTACATGAACCAATTGCTTAACCTCGCTTTCCACTTCGCGTGTGCGAGGTAATGAACAGTGACCTGTCAATATTTCCATTGTCAGCTGAGACACCTGTGTAGTGAAATGATCCATATCTTGATGACATAATAGGTATTGTGATGTTAAGCCTGAAATGTCAAACAATAGTTTACATAGTTGCATAATGCTATCCATACAAAAATCTTAGACATCCATTAACTCTGGATCCACCTCAATTTCATTTGTCATTATCAAGGGGCTGTAAATGAAAGCAAAGTATTATTATGATGTGCGACAACGAAAGATTATTTAATTTTTTTTGCTAACTGTGGCAATGGCAATAAAAGAACACTTCAGCCCCTGCTCAGTGCAACATCGATTGGCAAGTTGCTCAACTATGTAATTGAAGGCCGTTTAGACCTTGCTGATGCATGTCAACACTCATGCAGACAACGTGCCAAACATGCCAATTACAATCACATCTTGCAGTTGCCACTCATAAGATGAGGGGAGGGGGTTGGGGAAAGAAAATGTTCGCCAGCATACATATGTGTGATTGTATAAAACTCAACTTTCATGTCGCCAAATTGAAGTTTCACAAATCAAAGGTAATCAATGTTATATACAAAAGGGCGTATCACAATTTGTATTGTATTATCAGTTGCCAAAATCAAGACTCTCTGGCTCACCTTCACTCCTTCATTTCTCTTTTCTCCCACCTCTGGAACAAACTCCCTCACTCTCTTCAATCCCACTCCTCCCTCCAGGTCTTTAAAACAGCTGTTCACCACCATCTCTTATCTTCCCCCATCCAAAACCTTGATCTTTTCTACTCCCGTTAATTAACCCCCAGATCCAATTTTTTGAAATACCAACTTCTTTCCTGGAAGTTCTGGCAGAGTCCATGTGTTTTACACCTCTCCCACCCACCCCCTCCCCCTGCCTTCCCATGCCTCCTCCCCCCAAGCCCTCTCCCTCCCACAGATCTTCCGATGTCCCTGTTCTCTGCTGTTGTACTTGTGTGCCTCTCTCTCTCTCTCCCCATATTGTCTCCCGCTCCCTTTATTGTATGTTTTGTGTGTCGGTTTTTTTTTTTGTGATTGATGTTATCTCTTACATGAGCCTCGATCTTGTATACAAAAAAAGAAAAGAAAAAAAAGTCATTGATGATGATCTGAGAAATGTTTCATACATTCCGGAAATGAGGAATTCACAGAAATTTCTCATGTCTGAGAGAAACCCACCTTTTTCCAACCGTTTGCACAGCTCCTCTGTCGTTTCCTTTCCAATTTCTGATGGCCTAAATCCAGCTGAAGGCAGCTGCTGTTGTGATCTTGTTGATGATGATGTCCGAGGGGAAACCCTTCGCCAAGAGGTACCTCCTTCAGAATATTCTTCGAGTTTGCATTCTGCCGCTGTCTCATTTTCACTGGTACCATCCTTTGCCCGCACTGGAGAGAGGCGAAGGTTGCCTTCACACTTAACGCTATCAGTGAGTGGTGAAGGCCGATTGGACTCTGCCTGTGGTGCAGCATCTGACGTAAGTGGCACTGGAACTATGACAGGACTCGACTCCCCAGTGTCCTTGTTCACCAAAAAGACAGAGATGGGACCAGACACACTGACGAGATGCATCTGGTAGATCTTTTTCTTCATGTTTCCCTGGGACAACAAAGGCAGCAGGGATATTAAGTACAAGGCCAGAACTCCAGCATAAGCTGTGCAGTGAGCATTTTCCACATAGTTTCAACTTTACATGTTTAAGAAGAGGAAGAGGATGAACTGGGAAAAGAAAAAACACTGTCTAGCATTATAAATCCAGTCACCCTAGCAGTGTGCAAAATACACCGATGATGAGTGATTAAGAACATACCCTTCGGAAAAAACAGAGATAGTTGATAAATCGGACCCCTCCTCCCCAAACTTTTATTTTTTAAAATATTTATTTGCATAGAGAGTCAAGGCTTTTAGAAGAGCTAGAACACTGACTGGATCAGGATGCAACAGAACAAAAGCAACAGAGAGAGTGGGGAAAGACCATCAGCAGGGTTGAAGGACAAAATAGAGGGAGACTTGGACAAATGATTGGTGTGAGGAGGAATGAGGGGTAGAGGAGGACGCATGGGTTGGACAAGATGGATACACACCAAAATTCTCTGGAAGGAAAAACTGGAAATTTTGAAAGGAGAGGCCTTGAGGGTGGAGGGTTAACGAGGGTAGAAAAAGTCATGCTTTGGATTGGGGATGATTTGAGATGTTGGTGAACAGCTGTCTCGAAGACCTGGATGGAAGAATGAGATTGAAGAGAATGTGAAAGTTAGTTCCACAAGTGGGAAAAAAAGAGGAACAAATGAGTGGAGGTGAGCAGTGATCCTGGATTTTGGTAGTTTCACCAGAAGGGGGTCGATGGTGGACTGCGTGCGCCCTGCAGAAACCTGTGAAAGGGGAGAGGGGGAGCATACGAAAAGAGCAGAGGGTGCAAGACCAGAAAGGAGGTGGTAGGAGATATAAACCACCGACTTGTCTACAATGGGAAGTGATAGGCCCATCGACTCAGCTTCATCGCTAGAGGGTCCACAATGAAGCTGGGTCTATGGTCATAAAAACCCAAGCAGCCAATATTCACCATGAGGTGAAAATTACATTTTGGGTGTAAATCTTGCGCTGATCAGCGAGGCAGGTTCATGGTACATTAAGTAAAAATGAAGGTTTATTTTGGATCTAATATAAAACATAATTTGCACAGAAGGACTGTGATGCCAGAACGCTTAAAATTATGCAATTTAAACTCAATGTCGATAATATAGAATGCCATATCTTCCTTCAAGCTTAAACTTAAAGTTTTAAAATGGCAACTATTTTCGGTTTTCAGATGCACTTTGGGGATCATGCAAGATCGAAGCAAAACAAATGGTTCGTTTTCAATAAAGTGACATGACAATTGCAACAAAGGAGTGAGCTAACCTTTTGGAATTGCATGCATTACTGTTTTTATGTGCAAGCATCTATATATATAAAACACAGTTTGTGTGTGTGTGTGTGTGTGTGTGTGTGTGTGTGTGTGTGTGTGTGTGTGTGTGTGTGTGTGTGTGTGTGTGTGTGTGTGTAGAGGTCCTGGGCTGAAAGGATTGAAACCTCGAGGAAGAACGGTGCCCAGCTGATGATCCATGCAGTCGGGAAACTAGTCAGTTGCTTACGGGTTAAAGTTCTTGCTTTAGGTGGAGAAACTATGTTTGAGGTTTACAATTTAAATAAAGTTGAATATGGGATGTTGTAAAATTAACATCATTGACAAAAAACCGTTTGACAACAAATTGACAAATTGACAAAAAAAACAAATTGACAACAATCCTTTAAATTATTTAAGTTTAGGAACAACCGATACTGTACAATTAATTAAGTGTGTGTGTGTGTGTGTGTGTGTGTGTGTGTGTGTGTGTGTGTGTGTGTGTGTGTGTGTGTGTGTGTGTGTGTGTGTGTGTGTGTGTGTGTGTGTGTGTGAGTGAAAGAGAGGGATAGAATTGTAGGGGAACAGAAATGAAAAAACGAGATGTGTGTGATGATTGACATTTCTTTTGGTGAGGCTTCTCCCGCTGATTTGTCATTATCTTTTGGTGGAAAATCCACTATACTGTTTCTCATATGTTTATATGTTTCTTCTATGTTGATGTGATTTTAATGTGTTTGTTAAACTACATTTATATGATATTTTATGTTTGTTCAACGACATTTCAAAACATGAAAATGATGAAATTATACAAAATGAAAGGTAAAGCAGGGCAGCCCCCAGCTGAACTAGCCTCCCTGGGGACTAACCCTCCTCAGAGAATTTGTGTTCCTCGACAAGGTAATGCTGTAGTTAACTCAGATATCCAGGCTGTAGGAGGTGGCCATTCTGGGTTAGCCAATGGGGAACACTTGTCCGAAGTCAAAGTGCGTAAATGTGGGATTTGCAATTGCAAAACTTGTCTTATATTTACCACAAACAATATAATTAATTGTACAGTAACGGCTAGATGTTACAAGTTAAAAGAAACTAAAGAATTAATTACATGTAAAACCTCAAATATAGTTTACCTATTGACCTGTAGCAAATGTGCGATGCAATATGTTGGTGAAACAATGCAGAGATGTAATGTGAGAATGAATGCACATAGGAGCAGCATGAAAAACCCAGATAAGACTACTGGTTGTCCACTACTTACCCATCATTTTACTTCTGGATATTGTGAAAATGCGAGCTTCAGTGTTCAGGTTAGAGAAAAGATAAGCGGAAATGGCCGTAAAAAGAATGGGATGGAAGATAAAACAATCACACAATTACGTAAGCGTAGAGAACTTTTCTGGATTAAAGAATTAAGAACTGCTTCCCCTTATGGATTAAATGAAAGAATGAATGACACATATACACAGCAAAATGGACAAAACATCATCGCTTCTGTTTTTAACACCTTACCACGAGACTCTCAGAGACACAGAGTACATAACTATGGACGTAAATGTCCAATTATAGACACACCACCACAAATTGTAAATGAATGGTTCGATCTTAACAAATCCAATATCTGCACATTACTTAACGGCAGCAGAATTAAGATCAATACCTTAAAAAAAAAAACAACTGAAAGAAGTTTGGCAAATCGTGAACAGATTAATGGAAGAGGACGATCAAGAGGAACTCCCAATCCAACATATGGAAGCAATTCTGGACATGATTGATCATAAAATGTACAAAGAGAAACCTAAAAAAGTGAATCGTAGAAAAGACAATGATATCATCAAAATTATGTTTGATAACAAAGGGGTGGAAATGATAAATATCGAGAAAATACTTCAACATAAGGAAGTGTGGAGTGAACTTCCAGAAACAATACAACAGAGAGAGCGACCAAGAGTTGTGTACACTTTGGGAAATTCAATTCGGGGAAAGATCTTAAACTACAAGGACACTGTACAATCTATAGATGTAGAGGAATGGTTAAATAACACACATCATTGTAATTGTGAATATTCCACATTCAAAGATCCACATCATAAACACGTCATCACAGGTGATCTCAGAATAGTGAAAGATAAAAGATTACATGCATTACTTACAAAGGGACCAAATTATAGAGAAAATAAAAGAATAAACTGGAATAAAGCAATGGAACTTACAATGATGGGACTGGGCGAATGGATGAAAGAACAAATTATTAAACATAAAGTACCAAACACACAAATGGCTTTATGGTTGGAGGAGGTAGAGAAACATGTGAAAAGGAGAGTTGTTGATTTGAAAAGAAAAGTTCGAATCAATAATCCGAAGGCAATTTTCAACAATCCAGAGACACGTGATTGCTTAAGGCAGCTTCAAACACAATATGTTATTGTTCCAATTGACAAAGCAAATAATAATATTGTATTTGTATGTAAAACATTCTACATTCAAACACTTTTGGAAGAATTGGGCTTAGACACGGGAATTTCAAAGACCTACAAAATAAGTAACGAGAACAAAACAGACTCGATACAACACCGTACAAATCACTCAACGGTGAGAAGACTGCTAGTTCCGGATAAACACCATAAATTACCATTCATTTACTGGATCCCAAAAATGCACAAACACCCTTGTAAGATTAGGTTCATCATCGCAAGTAGAGAATGCAGTTTGAAACCTTTGTCGGGCAGTATTACAGCGGCAATGAAACTAATCTATAAATGCTTAAAAAACTACCATGAAAAAGTGAAGTTTTATTCTGATATTAAGAAATTCTGGATCATTGACAATTCCAAACCGGTAATCGACAGTGTCCACAACATTAATAACAAGGGTAAAGCAAAATGTCTTTCAACCTTTGATTTTTCCACATTGTACACAAACATTCCACATGACAAGCTGGTAACTGCATTGGACAGAGCAATAGATAAAGCATTTGCAGGAGGTAGTAGAGTATACATTAATGTATATCAAAACAGAGCACACTGGTCTGTAAAGGATAATCAATATTCATGTAGTTTTTCAAAAAGTAAACTCAAAGAAAGTATTCGATTTCTGCTAAACAACAGTTTCTTTACATTTGGCAACAAGATACTCCAGCAGACAGTGGGCATACCCATGGGTTCAGATCCAGCCCCTTTCTTTGCAAATTTGTTTCTGCACATGTACGAGTTTGATTGGGTCCAGAACATGTGCAGGAATAAATTAACAACTGCACGAAGATGCGGAAACATCTTCAGATTAATTGATGATTTGTTGGCAATTAATGATGGATTTATATTTGAACAGCTTCATGATGATATATATCCAAAAGAACTTGAATTTTAAAAGGAAAACCAAACTTCCACTTCAGTTTCCTTTTTAGAATTACAAATTGATATCCATAATAATAAATTTCACACCAAATTATTTGATAAACGAGATGCATTTCCATTCCACATTGTCCGAATGCCTTTCTTAGACAGCAACATTCCCAAAAAGCTATTTTATGGTACGGTTGCAGGTGAAATAATTAGGACTGTGAGAGCAACCACACACAGCTCTGAACTGGTCAATAAATTACAACAACTAGTCAGACGTATGTTAGCGCAGGGAGCTACAGTCGGTCGATTAAAACAAGTTTTCTTTAAAATCACAAAACGACACCAAATCGAATTAGTGAAATACAATACGAATAGTAAAAATATTATTCATGAGATCTTTATGTAAATACAGTGCAATATAATAATAATATACTACAAATCAATGTTGCTAGGAATCAGTGGTTGCTAGGATACGGCAGCATGCCAAAAACCGTTATAAATGACAATTTGAACATTCTAAGTGTACAATATAATATTATATTACAGTACAATATAATACAAGTACAGTACAATATAATATTATTCATGAGATCTTTATGTAAATACAGCACAATATAAGAATTAAATATACTACAAATTAATGTTGCTAGGAATCAGTGGTTGCTAGGATACGGCAGCATGCCAAAAATCGTTATAATTGACAGTTTGAACATTCGAAATAGAGTTTGATCGAGAGGTAGGTGGTGTGGTCATGCTGTTTGGTCGATTGATGTGTTCAAGGGTAAGATGTGAATGATTTAATGATATTATCATATTATAGAGTGTGTAAGGAAAGTTATAAATATATGATAACACATTAAATCCTATTGCAAGTAAAGTTGGGATAAGTGATGTTGCATTGATGGGTTGACTGACTGCCTGGACGCAACTGAGGTTGTGGATCCACTGATTTACCATCAAATGATGTGGATCCATGATCGAGGTTGTGGATCCGCCGTTTGGAGAGGTCCTGGGCTGAAAGGATTGAAACCTCGAGGAAGAACGGTGCCCAGCTGATGATCCATGCAGTCGGGAAACTAGTCAGTTGCTTACGGGTTAAAGTTCTTGCTTTAGGTGGAGAAACTATGTTTGAGGTTTACAATTTAAATAAAGTTGGAATGGGATGTTGTAAAATTAACAACATTGACAACAATCCTTTAAATTGTTTAAGTTTAGGAACAACCGATACTGTACAATTAATTGAGTGAGTGTGTGTGTGTGTGTGTGTGTGTAAGAGGGATAGAATTGTAAGGAACAGAAATGAAAAAACGAGATGTGTGTGTGTGTGTGTGTGTGTGTGTGTGTGTGTGTGTGTGTGTGTAATGTTACAGATAGACTCCTAAACGGAGAGGCTCACGTGCTTGATATTTGGCACAGACATGGCCATTGAGCCTGGGAAGAACATGGCCGACCTAAAAAAAATTATTTCATAATATTTTTTTACCATATTTTTACCTCAGCGCATTTCAGCGAGGAATTTATGCACGGAATCTGAGGCGGTGGCAGAGCAGCGCGCTGATTCACTCAGAGCGATCACGTGATGTTCCTTGCCGCCATAAACTCACAGTTACGCGTTCGCACGTAATTCAGAGCGAAAAGCGATTGCGTTTTTTCACATTTCAGCGAGGAACATTGCCATTCACACCACATAGGTTTTTTTTTCTTTCATCTTTAGATCCATATTTTTTTTCAGCGAGGAATATTATACACGGAATCTGAGGCGGTGGCAGAGCAGCGCGCTGATTCGCTCAGAGCGATCACGTGATGTTCCTTGCCGCCATAAACTCACAGCAAGTAGCATAGATTTTAGCATGATTAGCATTTAGCATGATTTAGCATGATTTCACATAGATTTTTTTTCAGCGAGGAATATTATACACGGAATCTGAGCCAGTGGCAGAGCAGCGCGCTGATTCGCTCAGAGCGATCACGTGATGTTCCATCCCCGCCGCCAGACCATTGAACATAAAACACAGTTTGTGTGTGTGTAATGTAATGTTACCTCCCCTCTCCCCTCCATCCTCCCCTTCCCCTCCCCCCTTCATCCTCCCCTTCCCCTTCCCCCTCCACCCTACCCCCTCCCTTCCCCCTCCACCCTACCCCCCCTTTCCCCTCCTCCCTCCCCCACCTCCCTCTCCTCCCCCTTACTCCCCTCCCCCTCCTCTCCCATCCCCTCTCTCTCCTCCTCCCCCCTCCCCCCCTCCCCTTCCCCCCCACCCCTCTCCCTCCCCTCTCCCCTCTTCCCTCCCCACCCCCCTCCCCTCTTCCTTCCCCACCCCCCTCTCCTGCCTCCGTCCTCCCCTCCCCCCTCCATCCTCCACTTCCCCTCCCCCCTATCCCTCCCCTCCCCCCTCCATCCTCCCCTTCCCCCTCCCCCTACACCCTACCCCCTCCCCTTCCCCCCTTACCCTCCCCCTTCCACCCTTACCCTCCCCCTTCCACCCTTACCCTCCCCCTTCCCCCCTCCCCTCACCCTCTTCCCCCCTCCCCTCCCCCCTCTTCTCCCCTCCCCCCCTCTCCTCCCCTCCCCCCCCGTTCCCCTCCCCTCCCCTTCCCTTCCCCCTCCCCTCCCCCGCCTGGCAATGCCGGGTACTTCTGCTAGTTTTTAATAAAACTATAATTATGTGCATTCATGTTCTTAAACTTTTTATTAAATTTTCCCCTATGAATCACGAACCGCTGGGAACCGATCCCCCTTTTTTCCATTGAATCAATGCCCCGACATTTGCAGATTCAACGTTTGTGGCATTTTCCAGGAATGTATCCCCTGTGAATGTCGGGGTTTTACTGTATATAGGTGTATAGGTATTTGTTGTTTGGTTATGGGGCCACAATATAAATTGGACGAGATTTTTGCATCTATTGGTAAAAGGCAAAGCATCCATCAGTGTGTGTGTGTGTGTGTGTGTTTGTGTGTGGTTTGTGTGCGGTTTGTGTGTATGTGTGTGTTATCCACTTCCGCTATTCACTTGTACTAACAGGAAGTAGTACACGACACCTCTCATCCATGGATAATTCCCGTATTTCCTATATTTCTGTGAGTCCGATTTGCATTCAAGAATAGAGCAATTATGGTTAACCATTTTCAAATTTCCACTCTGTCGTCTAAATGCTGAAAATTATGGTTAAAAGACAATTTGAATAACACATTTCATGCTAGCAATGGCGGATTAAAAGTGCCCATCGAGCAGAACCGAGACACTAAAAATGCACACACAATGCATGCACAAGGACCTCGTCAGCATTCATACGTCATTTTGAAAGTCCCGTATTATATATGCTTACTGATGTCAAACTCAGAAGCGAAGATGGATGCTAATATGTTGTTAGTTTCAGTCTGAACACTTGTAAATTTAAAGCACAAAAGATACTGTCTAATACTGTCCTCACCATTTCTGGGTATGGCACCTCAAGCTGCGTACCCTCTGGTCCACAAACAGCCAGTAGAGTGTTACCTGCAAGTGTCAGACATTCAAAAGGCACTTGATACACAAAACACACTTTAGAGCATGAGGATATCAAATGACGGACCACAAGAGACTGAATTGAAATTATTAGATGAATGATGGCTCAGGAGGAAAAATGGTACTTACCTCGAAATGAACTACAAAGGTCTTCATATGTGACATACGCAAGCGTTGAAAAAAATGTTAAGGAGAATAGGCTGCATATACATCTTCTATTCATAAATATTGTCTTTATAGACACAATCGAAATAATTGCTGCTATCTTCCTGCTATTGCTAACCTCTTTCTCTGCTAATGATCGTTTGTATCAATGAGTTTCCATGATTGTGGACTTTAGGATGAACCTGATCGGTTTTATCATGTGTATAACAAGTACTTATGACTCCTGTAAATTAATGAGATTGTTTAAGACACAACATTTAAAAAACAAACATGTAAGGATGGTCCTTGCATTTTCTCATGTGACCATCTCTACCTTGATTGCATACTATTTGGCATTGCCATCCCTACATCCTTTTGTATTTAAATTTTTAAATTATTGTTGACACTGTAGTTCAACAAACATTATGGGTTTGGATGTTTGGCATTTTCATCTGAGCACATACTTAACTAAAAAGGCACTCGGGAGGGAGCACACCTCCGCCAGGCTGAATAGTTTACGTGTTGTATCCAATTGATAGGTCAGACTTTGATCAGGCTCTGAACCAAAATGTAGTCGGCTTGTTCTTGTCACCTACCTAACTCAACCACCAAGTTGTCACCTACCTAACTCAACCACCAAGTTGTCACCTACCTAACTCAACCACCAACATGTGGCCCTGAATGGATTTCTCTCATCTCCCCTTCCTGTTCAGGCTGGAGTTCCCAAGGCAGTGTTCTGGGCCCTGTGCTTTTTCTGATCTTCATCAGTGATCTCTCCGACTCTCTGGAAAATCCTCTTTATATCTTTGCTGATGACTCCACTCTCTACCGCCACATTTCCCATCCCTCAGATCGGCAGTCTGCAGCCTCCTCACTCTCTGCACACCTGGACAAAATCACAGACTGGGCAAACAAGTGGAACATGTCTTTCAATCATGACAAATCTCACACTCTTACTATGTCTCTCCGAAAAGACCGACTGGAAAACCCTCCCATCTACTTTCTCAACAATCCTCTCCAAGAAGTTCTGTCGCTCAAGCTTTTGGGTCTCACTATCTGCCATGATCTTTTTTGGGAAAACCACATTTCCAAGCTGCCCTCCAAAGCCAGTCGCCAACTGGGCATCCTCCGTCATGCGAAGTCCTTCCTTGGCACACCTGAGCTCCTCACCACATACAAGGCTTTCATCGCAGCTCAATGGAATACTGTTCTCCCCTCTGGGCTGGTGCTCCTGCCTCACACCTGGCTCCTCTTCACGCTGTTGAAACCAAAGCTTTCAGAATCATTGAAATCTCCTGCGATGAAGCTAACTCCGAGGGCCTTTTGCTCACTCACTGCAGGCTGGTTGGTGGTCTTTCTGTCTTCTACCGACTCCTCTCCGGCCTTGCACCCCCAGCTCTCTCTGTGCTCTGTCCCCCAAATATTCCTACAGGTCGCACAAGATCTGCCAGCAACCCTTTTATGGTTAAACTGCCAAAATCTAGGCTCTCTGCTCACCTTCACTCTTTCATTCCCCTTTTCTCCCGCCTCTGGAACAAACTCCCCCACTCCCTTCAATCCCACTCCTCCCTCCAGGTCTTTAAAACAGCTGATCACCACCATCTCTTATCTTCCCCCATCCAAAACCTTGATCTTTTCTACCCCCGCTAATTCACCCCAGATCCACTTTTTGGAAATTCCAACTTCTTTCCTGGAAGTCTGTGCAGTGTCGATATGTTTTATACCTCTCCCACCTCCCCCCAAGCCCTCTCCCTCCCACAGTTCTCTCGATGTCCCTGCTCTCAAATGTTGTGTTTGTGTCCTTCCCCCTCTCTCCCCATCTTGTCTACCGCTCCCCTTATTTTGTGTTTTCTGTGTCGGTTTGACTTTTTGTGTGATTAATGTTAGCTCCTTCACGAGCCTCGATCTTGTATACAAAAAAAAAAAAAAAAAAACTTTTGGAAATATCATGCTATATGTCACTTTTGGATTTGAATACTTATGTAAATGTGATATTTCAGTTTTATATTTTTAATAAATTTGCAAAACTTTCTAAAATCCTGTTTTCTCTTTGTCATTATGGGGTATTGGGTATAGATTGATGAGGGGAAAAATGAATTTAAACGATTTCAGCATAAAGCTGCAACATAACAAAATGTGAAAAAGTGAAGGGGTCTGAATACTTTCTGAATGCACTGTAGGTAAAAGATGTGAGAGTAAGGATAAAAGCAGCAGCTCCACCAATGGTGAGTATTAAACAAGAGATCCCGAGTGGTCAGATCATTATCATCAATTCAGACATGCCACTTTCCCTCTCCTACTTTCTCTTTGTCATTATATACAAAACATAAAGGATATTCTACGTTGTCTTGATCTTCGCTCACATTTTTCAAGCTCTGCTGCAACCAGCCACGCTGTTGCTCCAACTTCCCCTCTTGTCTCTCCAGATCCTGAATTTCAGCCTGCAAAGCTGCAAGCCGCTCTGACACCTCATGGCTGTTTGAGCCAGGACCCAAACCCCTGCTCAACACACACACACACCACTCTAGTTAAAAACTTAGTGAGCAATTAAAAAAAAGAAATAATGCCCAGGAAAATCAATAATGGTATGAATATCAGAAAACAAACGAAGAGTATAAGGTGCAAGGATGTAAAAATTAAGTTTGGCTCTTAACATGATGTTTAAAAAAAGTTATATTTATTGTCATATTAGCGTGTATCAGCTCGCTACACTCACCTCACCACATGTCGCTGCTACAGAGGCACGGGCTTGTTTTAACTGAGGGTAATGACCTGCTTGAACTTAAGTTGCTCCGCTGACATGATTTACACCAATCATAATACAAACATTTTTTGTTCAAATTTATTTGTAATATTGGTGATATTATTTATTTGTAACTAGCATAAGTACCCGGCGTTGCCGGGCGGGGGAGGGGGTGGAGGGGGGATAGGGGGGGGAAGGGGGGAAGGGGGGGAAGGGCTAGGGGGGTGTGGGGGGAAGGGGTAGGGGGGCGTGGGGGGAAGGGTTGGGGGGGGAGTGGGGGGAAGAGGAGGGGATGGGGGGGGGGGAAGCAGGAGAGGAAGGGGGTTCATATATATGATGGTGGGTGATGCGATCAGGAAGAAGAAGAAGCCGTACTACCAACTTTGTGCACTTCCAGAATTGTTTGATTTATTTGTATTCAAATGTCTGGTGATCGTTTTGTATTTATTTTTGTGAATGTGTGCTTGTATACAACTGTCATTAATTTAAAAAGGCTTAGGCACTATGGAGCGATTAAAAAAAAACAAACAAAAAAAACGATCTTCCTTTTTCATAATTCTTTTTTTTTTTGGCCTAAAACACTCCCAGGCACTCACTGATGAACCTCTGAAAGTTTGACAAAGATCCGTTCAGCCATCTCTGAGAAAAATGGCAACAGACAGACAGACAGACATCTCTCTTATATAGATTTACTTGTAATCTATGAAGGCCCAAGTGGTCTAAAGCTTTAAATGGTCAAGGGTCCTAGCTGGTCTATTGGGTCTTTGGGGTCTTAAAGGTCTTTGGGATATTTGGGGTCTTTTGGATATTTTGGGTCTTTAAGTGTCTTTTGAGTATTTGGTGTCTTTGGGGTATTTTGGGTCCTCGAGATATTTTGGGTATTCAGGGTCTTTAAGAGTCTTCAGGGTCTTTGGGATCTTCAAGGTCTTTTGAATCTTTTGGGTCTTAGGAGTATTTTGGGTCTTCGGGATATTTTAGGGTATTCAGGGTCTTTTGGCTCTTTAAGGCTCTTTTGGTTATTTTGGGTCTTTGGGGTCTTCAGGGTATTTAGGGGTCTTTTTGGTCTTAAGGGTCTTGGGGGACTTAAAGAGTCTTCAAAGTTCTAAGGAGTTTCAGCAGTATAAAGGGTCGAAAGGTATATTTCAACAGTACGTAATTAATAGACACATGTAATTAATAGACAGGAAGCAACAACGTTCAAACAGTACATAATTAATAAATATATAGTCACACGGCTTCACCGCCTTGCGGCTTCAGTGTTTTTCGGTTTTATTCACATCATAAAACAGGATGCCCATCCGTCTGTCCGTCACGAAACTACTCTCTCAGTTTTGGGGCTTGCCCCACCAAACCTTCTGTGGAACGTTTTGGGGTCCCAGTGGATGTCGTAAGGTAGGTAGGAGGTTTCAGAAATTCCTCAATAAAATTAGGATTTTGAAATGCAATTACACGGATCTTGCTCCCAAATCCGGAAGTGAACAGATGAGAAGGTTCGTTGGTTTGATAATGCAGTATCTCAATACAATCGTGATTTAACATTACATTTTGATATGTTAATTGCTATAGTATTAACTTCTAAGCGTGGTGTTGGCTTAGCGGTTAGGGTGCCGGCTTGGGATCCTAGGATCCTGGGTTAAAATCCCGGTTGATCGCCGAATTAACGCCAGGGGGGTTGACTCAGCCTGTCATCCTTCTGAGGTCGGCAAATTGAGTACCAGTTTACTGGTAATTCCCTGTGTGTCGCAAGAGGTGACCAACAGGGTTGGCGGCAGGAAGGGCATCCGGCCGTAAAACATTGCTTCGAAAAGGGTACCACGGTGCCCCAAAAAAGGCCAACCCCCGCTGTGCGGGGAAAAATTGCCTCTAAAGGTGGTTCTATAGTATTAACTTCTGAATGGAATGATGCTGTTTGGAATGAAAATAGAGATATTGAGTTTAAATGAATGAGGAAATGATGTGATAGTTTCTACTTTCTACCATTCATGGATTCGCCATATGCAGATTTGCCATTGACTGGGTATTGAAACAGTCAGACTTGGTACATTTTTTGCCAAGTCCTTCATGAACCTGCTGTCAATGCCTGACATTTGACTGAAGGTGGCACAGGAATGTGGAATTTATTGGTTCATGGTTTAGCATTCATTATCCGTTTCCACATGTCTGTTTGCTTCTGGCCTCCCAACCCCAACCCGCGAATAGCATGCGTACCTCGCTAGTATGGAGATAAAACTGACACACATACATACACACACACACATCAAAGTATGCAGACGGTAGAATAATCCACTGGCACACCTGCAAAAATTTCAATATCTCAGTTTCAGAAAACTAATGGAAACAAGAACCAAAAGCGATCATTGAAAACAAGGAAGTAATGCCCATGAAAGACCTGATGATCCCATCGATCGTGAACATAGTAAACAAAGCAATGCGACCGACCAGGAATATTCGGTACAAAAAAAGAAGAGACCGCATTGCTAATTAAGGTGTCAGTACCCAGCAATTTTAGCCTAAACAATGTAGAAATCAACTGGTAAAAGAGAACAAAGTAGAATGGCACTCAGTAGAGCATCCTTTTAACCTCAAAAATAATTGGTGGTTGAATTCAGTGACCTGATATGCAAATTGTCTCCAATTTTTAAGTTAATCAGATGAAAATTGACAATTTTAGAAATTTGGCCTATGTTGACCTTTTGGCCTATGTTGACCTCAAAAATAGTTGGTGGTTGATTTCAGTAAGCCGATATGAAAATCCTATTCAAATTTCAAGTCAATCAGATGAAAATTAAGGATTTTAGAAATTTGAAAAGGTTGTTGATCTGTGGCCTATGCTGATCTCCAAAATAGTTGGTTGTTGAATTCAGTTAGCTGATATGTAAATGATATTCAAATTTCAAGTCAATTAGATGAAAATTGAGAAACTTGAGAAATTTGAAAAAAGTGGTCGATTGACTTCAAAAGTAAATAAAATTTTGTTGGACCACCAACTCTACCATTTGGTGAAGTTTCGTGAAGATCGGTTTAAAATTGTGACCTGTAGGCAAGAATACGTGAGTGGACAGACAAACACACATGTACGCGCGTGTCGTTGGTGAGGAAAGTATGTTGATCCACTCCGGATCCACCGGAGTGGATCAACATACTTGTCCAAAAAATATTTTTTTGGCCAAGTAACAAACAGACAGACAGACAGGGGTGAAAACATAACTTCCGCCCACCTTCGGTGGCAGAGGTAACAAAAAAAAACAAAATAAACTTCACAGCTTTGCCCATGAATCGTGATCCCTTACCCAAATTGTGATCCCTTCTAGTTCTTCCATGAGCCTTGACTAAGTATACAAAAAAAAAAAAAGGACGGAGGTGGATATTTCGAGCCCTAAGAGGACTCCATTCCCACCTTCTGAAACCCGCATATGTAGATAAGAAGTCAAGGCTAATAAGCAAAGTTGACAAATACAACTTATTTTAACATTACTTGCCAACTTTGTGTCTGTGGACCTACTTCCACTGAATGCTGTTCTTGGATTTCTTCTCAATTAGGCCGATGCCCTCCAAAACATTGGTAATGTCATATATCCTACGCTTCTGTCTCACAGCAAGGGTATCTGCCGCCTGCAAATAGATGAAGCACATGATGGGTTTTGCGGTTATTCACAAATAAATTAAATATGCAGCACCGTGATGATAAATATGGTGTACAGTGTAAAAAGATTGTTTTTAGACTAAAACACCGAGCCAGCCATGTATTATTTATTCTCTGCATATTGCAAATGTTAAACCCTTTTCAAAGCCCCACAGGTAACTGAATTCTCAAATACATCACAGGTGAGTAAACATCCTGGTATAAAACCACCGTTTAGAGGCCATTTTCCCCCACAAAGCGGGGGTTGGCCTTTTCGGGGACCGTGGTTGTTGTTGTTTTTTGGTCCCCTTTTTGAAGCAATGTTTTACGGCCGGATGCCCTTCCTGCCGCCAACCCTGTTTGTCGCCTTTTTACGACACACAGGGAATTACCAATGAACTGGTACTCAATTAGCCGACCTCGGAAGGATGACAGGCTGAGTCAGCCCCCCTGGCGTATAATTCGGCGATCGACCGGGATTCGAACCCAGGATCCTTGGTTATCCTAAGCTGGCACCCTAGCCGTTAGCCCAACACCAGGGACTAAACAAACCAGGACTAAACATCCTGGTATGTGAAATCATTTTTATTTTTAGTAAAGTTCATTAAAGAACAACCAGCTGTTAGAACCTATAACTAGAAGAAAAATCACAACCACATAGGTCTTCCCCCAAAAGAGGTTTGAATGGTGAGGAAATAAATAAAAAATGTACAAATAGATAATACTCATATATATATTGTGAGAAACCCCCGGTGAAACCACCTTTGTTCTCACCCAAATGAGTGCCCCGCCCACCACTGACGTAACCTCCTTGGAGCCTCACGCGATTGGGAGGCGAGTCGGGACGTGATTGGTGGAGGGTCAGAGAGCGCGGCCGCCATCTCATGATACGGACGCAGCTCGGAGGTTCGAGGCCTCGAGGCGAGGGAACTTTCGTTACGCCTCACGACAGCGAGTTTTGCTGATCGTTTATAGTTATGGATTGTACGAGTGAGTGATTCCGGAAGAGAACGAGTGATTCCCGGAGATCGTAGATTGGAACTGTGAGTCCTATATTGCCTGCTTCGTGTTGGAGCTCCTGGCCGACCGTTCCTGGCGGCCTTGTGTGGTATTCCATCCTGGTATCCTTCGAGTCCCGGAGCTCGTCGATTGGAGCCGCGAGGATCTTACCTGCGTCTGGTTGGAGCGTCTGTGGCCGACCGTTCCTGCAGGCTTGTGCAGCCTATTCCATTTGTTACCTTTCATGGTTTTTGTGATCGAGCCAATAAAGCATCGTGCCTTACCCCTAGAAGGCCGATTAAAACACAATTGTGTTGATTACGTCTCTTTTGTCCACTCCGTGGATTACTTGAAGCCCGGACATTCACGTCCGTATTCCGTGCTGGGAACATTTACCAGGCGGGATCGCGACAAATGGGGGCCCGTCCGGGATCATTCAAGTAAGAGCCATTCGATTGAGACGGGAATTCTGCAGTGGACGACATCTTCTGGCATCTGTTCATCGCCTTCTCACCAGCGGACGCCGTCTTGGAGGAACTTTCTCGCCGTAGGACGCTGTCTTGGGCAGAGAAGTGAATAGCCTCGGATCCCTCCAAACAACCGACAAAGAATAAGCGAATAGCCTCGGATCCCTCCAAACAACCGAAAAAAAAAAAAAAAAAAAACGTGAGTATTTGTACGTGGTATTTTTCTCATTGGCAATTTGATGTGCGGGTGATATTGCGTAGTTGTGTCGTATTTCCCCAACAGAGCGTTGTGTTTGAGCGTGTGTTTGAGGTTGTGTTTTGTGCCTGGTCGTATGATAACTCGTAGCCAAGCTATGTCGACCAGGGAAGTGAGAGTTCAACCTGATCATGTTGACAGTCACGTGGGTGGCGAGGTGAGCGACGCAAGCAGCCTTGACCCGGTCACTCAACCCGAGATGTTAGGAAGCGATCCCATCATGACTAAATGCATGCGTTCGCCCTTCTGGACCGGGCTGACTCCGGTTCAACAACTTGACATGTATAACAGGGAGAATGACAGGGCAGAGGCAGAGCGTGCGGCAGCAGCAGAGAGAGAGCGTGCAGCAGCAGAGAGAGAGCATGCGGCAGCAGAGACAGCAGCAGAGAGAGAGCGTGCGGCAGCAGAGAGAGAGCATGCGGCAGCAGAGAGAGAGCGTGCGGCGGCAGCAGAGAGAGAGCATGCGGCAGCAGAAGCTGAACGCGTCAGAGAGCATGAGTTGCGAATGTTGACTGAACGACTGCGGGCAGAGGGGTCTGCTGCAAGAGTCCCGGAAACTGTTCATGTTCGTTTGCCGGACTGGACGGGAGACACGAAGCCAGAAGCGTATCTGGAGATGGCGGAGAAGTTGTTGGCTGCCGGTGGCATTGATGAGAGCTTGTGGGTCGGCCATCTTGTGAGCCATCTATCTGAGAAGGCGAGGGAGGTATATGCGAGGATGGCAACCGAGGACGCAAACAAATACAGGGCATTGAAGGCCGAGATTTTGAATGCCTATGCGGTGTCCGCATGTATTTATAGGAGAAATTTTTTCAGCTGGACTCGTGAGTCCAGTCAAACCTATGAGGAACATTCGCGGGCCTTGTTGGAACAGCTGCAGAGATGGTTCAAGGGGAGCAAGGTGGAGTTACCTCAAGCGGTTGCGGAACTCCTGGTGCGTTACCGTATCGATCAACAGCTTCCGCCTGACTTAGCATTGTTTCTTGTCGACAAGGACACTGTTTCCTTGGCAGACTGCGTCAACCTTATTGATAAACATGTTTTGGCGTGCAAAATGCTGCAAGTCACGCAGTCGCTTCGTAAGACGGAGGAGTCTGCGATCAAGACCGCCCCCCGTCTGCCCGGCGGCTGGATCGAGGGGAAGGGTTCTCCGATGACCTCCACTGGGGGCGCTCGCGAGCCGCAGACCAGGGCAGGGCCCTGGTGCGATTTCTGCAAACGCGTGGGGCACGGTGAAAACCGCTGTTTCTCTAATCCCGCCAGTCCGGCCTACCGAGGCAACCCTCCTGTTAAGTCGGAGGGAGATCAGTGGAACTCATCCGCCGGGCCCTCGCACACGACGGTGGCATCGGTGACCGAGGTCACTGCCACCGGGGCTAATTCCATTCATCCACTGCATCAGGAGTATTCAGGGACAGCCTTAGTGGGTGGCCCCGATTCGATGCTGAAGTTTGAGACCAAATACCTTCGGGATACTGGGGCGACACGGTGTGTTCTCCGGGTGGGGGTAGTTCCGGCCTCTCAGATGCGTTATACCGGCGAGTATACCCTCCTTCGGGGCATTGACCGGGTTCTTGGCCGGTACCCCCTTGCCCTCCTCGAGGTCCGGAGTGACATTTTTAAGGGTCCAGTGACCTGTGTGGTAGTACCCTACTACCCTATACCCGGGGTCTCCTTGCTGATTGGCAATGATGCCATAGCCAGGGAGGAGTCATTGACTCTGACCTGTGGGGGGGTCCCTAGAGCCCAGAGTAAACAGGCGGAGAGAGTGGCGGAGTCAGACATATCTTCACTCTGGCCCGAGGAGCCTAGCGCCTCGACTCCAGTTTCCGACGGTGACGTTGCGTCAGCTGAAGTCCACCCGAGCCTCCCGTCAAGCCAACCTCAGGTGCCGTGCTCCTCAGGGACTGCTCCCGCCATGTCGCGATTCAGCAGGAACGCTAATGCTAAGGTATATGTGGGAAACCTGGGCAATGGAGCAGCGAAAGCCGAGCTAGGGAGGGTCTTCGAACATTACGGACCACTCCGCAACGTATGGGTTGCTCGAAACCCACCTGGATTTGCAGTTGTTGAGTTTGAAGAGCCACGAGATGCTGAAGATTCGGTCAGAGCCCTTGATGGAAGGTTAATTTGCGGATCGCGTGTGTGCGTCGAGATGTCGAATGGCATGTCGCGGCGGCCTCGTTTCAGACGCTCTTTGGTCCGCAGGCCGTTCGACCCGAAAGATCGATGTTACCAGTGCGGTGAAAGGGGTCATTACGCATATGACTGTCGTTCTCGACACCGGAGGAGAACCCGCCGCTCTAGGTCTCGGTCCGTTTCCCTCCTGTAAATGTTTCCCCACCTTGAGTTTGGCTCCCTTGTTTCTCTATTGTGCTTTGGGTGAAGTGTAACTCTTGTGGGGTAGATGTTAATGGGGTGTAGGGTGTTTAATATTGTGTGTGAAAAAAAAAAAAAAACTGGTTCATTGTTTACCCTGTTAACGCCTGTTAATTGCCTGTTGCGTTAATAAGTGCGTTATTGTTGCGTTATTGTGTTGCGCCATTGCGTTGCGTTGTATTGTTGCGTTGTTTCGTTATTGTTGTTAACAAGTGTTAGTAATTGTTAATTGCGTTAATTGCCTGTTAGCAATTCCCGCCATCATCTTGCCATGTGATTTGCACCTACTACAAATACTGGTTTTAAAAACGCCGTCTATTCGACGGGGTTTTTACTTAGGGGGGGAGGACTGTGAGAAACCCCCGGTGAAACCACCTTTGTTCTCACCCAAATGAGTGCCCCGCCCACCACTGACGTAACCTCCTTGGAGCCTCACGCGATTGGGAGGCGAGTCGGGACGTGATTGGTGGAGGGTCAGAGAGCGCGGCCGCCATCTCATGATACGGACGCAGCTCGGAGGTTCGAGGCCTCGAGGCGAGGGAACTTTCGTTACGCCTCACGACAGCGAGTTTTGCTGATCGTTTATAGTTATGGATTGTACGAGTGAGTGATTCCGGAAGAGAACGAGTGATTCCCGGAGATCGTAGATTGGAACTGTGAGTCCTATATTGCCTGCTTCGTGTTGGAGCTCCTGGCCGACCGTTCCTGGCGGCCTTGTGTGGTATTCCATCCTGGTATCCTTCGAGTCCCGGAGCTCGTCGATTGGAGCCGCGAGGATCTTACCTGCGTCTGGTTGGAGCGTCTGTGGCCGACCGTTCCTGCAGGCTTGTGCAGCCTATTCCATTTGTTACCTTTCATGGTTTTTGTGATCGAGCCAATAAAGCATCGTGCCTTACCCCTAGAAGGCCGATTAAAACACAATTGTGTTGATTACGTCTCTTTTGTCCACTCCGTGGATTACTTGAAGCCCGGACATTCACGTCCGTATTCCGTGCTGGGAACATTTACCAGGCGGGATCGCGACAATATATATATATATATTTTTTTTTTTTTTTTTTTTTTTTTTTAAGTAACAGCATTTCTTTGTCCGTCCATTCCTCTGCCAATCACACTCTTTTCGCTGGGACGCGTCATCAGGGAGTTACATCTAGTGTCAGACTAGGCCGCTATGGTCATCACGTCATCCCAGCATGCAGCACTCAACCCGTCCTGTCATTTTCCTGATGGCAGTTCAACACCATAACCCAGATATGCAGTGCCTATAGAAAGTCTACAACCGTTTTTAAAAAATTCACCTTTTGTTGCCTTATGGCCTGGAATTAAATTGCATGAAATCAGACTTTTTCCACCTTGATTTACACATCGTAACCCACAACTTCCAAGTGAAAAAGAAATTCTACAAATTTCAGAAAACGAATTGTAAATACAAAAATAGAATATCTTGGTTGGACAAGTGTGAGTCATCACTAGGTTTGCCATCCCTCCGATGGAACTTCAACTGTGTCCCATCGGCCAGCATTATATGATGGACGTCAAAGACCCTACAGTGTCAATCGCGAAGAGTAGCATGGGCTATCTCTGGCACTCTCGCCAAATTCCAAATTCCTGGAGGAGTGGGGGGGGGGGGGGGGGGGGGGTAGGTTCTCCCATCTCAGCCAAAGAACTCTCTATAACTCTGTCAGAGTGGTCATTGGGTTCTTGATCACCTCTGTGACCAAAGTCCATCTTGCCCGATTGCTCAATTTGGTGGGACGGCCACCTCTAGGAAGAGTCTGGGTAATTCCATATTCTTTCCATTTCCTAATGATGGAGCTCATTGTGCTCTTGTGAACTTGCAACACTCCAGAAATCGTTTTATATATTTCGCCAATTCTATACTTCCTCACAATTCTATCTCGGAGTTCTACGGCCAGTTCCTTGGGATTCATGGTAAAGCTTCTGCTCTGACATGCACTCAACTGCGGGACCTTATATGGAAAGGTGTGTTTCTTTTAAATCATGTCCAATCAATTGAATTGGCCACAGGTGGACTCCAATCAAGTTGTAGAGACATATCAAGGATGATCAAAGGAAATTGTATGTACTTGAGCTCAATTTGGAATGTCATAGCTAAGGTGTTGAATGTTTATTGACACAAGACATTTCAGTTTTTCATTAATTATTTTCAAAAAATTTCTTTCAAAACAAAAATCTCAATTTAATCCATTTTTAATTCAGGCTGTAACACAACAAAACATGAAAACCGTCAAGGGGTGTGAATACTTTCTAAAGGCACTGTACATACGTGTGTGTGTGAAAGCTTCTGTTGTTGGATGCTATCCCCACACGTGGCTGAGTTTCAGATGGAACGAAGACATACCACGAAGACATACCACGAAGACATACCACGAAGACATACCACGAAGACATACCACGAAGTCATACCACGTCTCAAATAAAAAATGAACTTGCAAACACAAGTTTAAAAAGTGCTGGTGATAATGTACTGGCACATTGGTGTGTGTCTTGTGTCTGTATGCATGTGCGTGTCGTTGTTGGTTGTTATGTGCATATGTGGGTTTTCAGAAGGTGGAACGGTGTGAGTGTGAGTGTATGTGTGTGCACGCGTGTCGTTGGTTGTTATGTGCATATGTGGGTTTTCAGAAGGTGGAACGGTGTGTGTGTGCGTGTTTGTGTGTGTTATTCTTGTTCAGGTAGATTGCATCTGTGGCATATTATGCTCTTTTCACTAGTTTCAAATTATGGGATACAAAAAGCCTTTTTAGTACCAGTGCTAGATTAAAAAAAACAACAATTGTAACATACCAACCAATTTACCATATGTGTACAAAATAATATTGTACTATATTTATTTATTTTTGCACTCTGAAATGTTGGAATAATTGGTTGAGATTTCGGATATTAAGAATACTATTTAAACTAGCATGGATGAGTAGTTACAGCATGGATGAGTAGTTACAGCATGGATGAGTAGTTACAGCATGGATGAGTAGTTACAGCATGGATGAGTAGTTACAGCATGGATGAGTAGTTACAGCATGGATGAGTAGTTACAGCATGGATGAGTAGTTACAGCATGGATGTCAGATGAGTAGTTACAGCATGGATGAGTAGTTACAGCATGGATGAGTAGTTACAGCATGGATGAGTAGTTACAGCATGGATGAGTAGTTACAGCATGGATGAGTAGTTACAGCATGGGTGAGTAGTTACAGCATGGGTGAGTAGTTACAGCATGGGTGAGTAGTTACAGCATGGGTGAGTAGTTACAGCATGGGTGAGTAGTTACAGCATGGGTGAGTAGTTACAGCATGGATGAGTAGTTACAGCATGGATGAGTAGTTACAGCATGGATGAGTAGTTACAGCATGGATGAGTAGTTACAGCATGGATGAGTAGTTACAGCATGGATGAGTAGTTACAGCATGGGTGAGTAGTTACAGCATGGGTGAGTAGTTACAGCATGGGTGAGTAGTTACAGCATGGGTGAGTAGTTACAGCATGGGTGAGTAGTTACAGCATGGGTGAGTAGTTACAGCATGGGTGAGTAGTTACAGCATGGGTGAGTAGTTACAGCATGGGTGAGTAGTTACAGCATGGATGAGTAGTTACAGCATGGATGAGTAGTTACAGCATGGATGAGTAGTTACAGCATGGATGAGTAGTTACAGCATGGATGAGTAGTTACAGCATGGATGAGTAGTTACAGCATGGATGAGTAGTTACAGCATGGATGAGTAGTTACAGCATGGGTGAGTAGTTACAGCATGGGTGAGTAGTTACAGCATGGGTGAGTAGTTACAGCATGGATGAGTAGTTACAGCATGGATGAGTAGTTACAGCATGGGTGAGTAGTTACAGCATGGATGAGTAGTTACAGCATGGATGAGTAGTTACAGCATGGATGAGTAGTTACAGCATGGGTGAGTAGTTACAGCATGGGTGAGTAGTTACAGCATGGGTGAGTAGTTACAGCATGGGTGAGTAGTTACAGCATGGGTGAGTAGTTACAGCATGGGTGAGTAGTTACAGCATGGGTGAGTAGTTACAGCATGGATGAGTAGTTACAGCATGGATGAGTAGTTACAGCATGGATGAGTAGTTACAGCATGGATGAGTAGTTACAGCATGGATGAGTAGTTACAGCATGGATGAGTAGTTACAGCATGGATGAGTAGTTACAGCATGGATGAGTAGTTACAGCATGGATGAGTAGTTACAGCATGGATGAGTAGTTACAGCATGGGTGAGTAGTTACAGCATGGGTGAGTAGTTACAGCATGGGTGAGTAGTTACAGCATGGGTGAGTAGTTACAGCATGGATGAGTAGTTACAGCATGGATGAGTAGTTACAGCATGGATGAGTAGTTACAGCATGGATGAGTAGTTACAGCATAGATGTCGGATGAGTAGTTACAGCATGGGTGAGTAGTTACAGCATGGGTGAGTAGTTACAGCATGGATGAGTAGTTACAGCATGGATGAGTAGTTACAGCATGGATGAGTAGTTACAGCATGGATGAGTAGTTACAGCATGGATGAGTAGTTACAGCATGGGTGAGTAGTTACAGCATGGGTGAGTAGTTACAGCATGGGTGAGTAGTTACAGCATGGGTGAGTAGTTACAGCATGGGTGAGTAGTTACAGCATGGGTGAGTAGTTACAGCATGGGTGAGTAGTTACAGCATGGGTGAGTAGTTACAGCATGGGTGAGTAGTTACAGCATGGGTGAGTAGTTACAGCATGGGTGAGTAGTTACAGCATGGGTGAGTAGTTACAGCATGGGTGAGTAGTTACAGCATGGATGAGTCTGTTGCCTGTTGAATGCAGTGACGTCACTACCGGTAGAAGCGAACGTATTTAAACGCCATCACCGGCACAACACGAGCCCTTTAACTCTAACCCACGTGGGCTACATAAACCGAGGTTGTTTTCATTATTCTGCTCTCACTGAAAGTGGAAACGTTCTGCATGAAATTTACAGGCAACGAGCGTTTACTGTTTAGGTAAATGTTACGGAAACCGGTTTAATGATCCTTAATTTTTAAAACCAGGATAATTCTTTTGTGTTGTCAATACCACGCGATTATTGCTATAAAGTATTAGATTTAAAATTAAATTATATTTATAGTTCGGTAAATAAAAATCTTACGATATACGACAAGCGGCGATAAAAATTAAAAAGACAAAAAGAAAAGGTCCCGGGCGACCACCGCATGGTAACTGAGCCCAAACAAACAAAACGTCATGGCGCTGCTGGACGCAAATCGTGAAACAACAACAAAACAACGTGTCGCCAGCGGCAGAGCACGTGAGGTACGGCACCTGCTTGAGGTTGAGGACGCCGTCCTTGGCGCTTTGTAGGAGAGACACGAACCGTGTGGTGAGTAGGCCGAGGCTCTTCTCATGGCGGTTATAGGAGGAAGAAGCCATGTCAGGTCGAGGGTGAGGGAACCGGTTGGGAGAGGGAAGAGGAAGAAGCGGGAAACGAAGATGATAAATGACAACGTGATCGAGTGGGAGTCTTCGCTTCAGTGAGGAGAAGGAATAAACACACTGCAGATCGCGGAAATGGCGGGGTGGGGGCCGGGGAGGGAGGGAGGAAGTGATGATGGAAGGGGTTCGGGTTTTCCCCACTAGGGGGACACGGGAGTCCAGTGGGTAGAACCACTGAATTGAAAATAAAATATAGAACGCTCATTCTCCGTGAAAAGTGTAGCCGCCGTGTCGCCATCTTGGTCAGCACGACTCGACCGATTCGCTTCGCGGATCTCGTTTGTTTTGAACGTGTCCCAGATTTTAAAAGCCAGACAACTGTTAAAATGCCATTTTGTGCGGCAATATTAAACTGCTCCAATCGGTTACGGAAGGGTTGTGGAAAGACGTTTCACAGCTGTTCCAAAGACGTTTAATTCATCGTCCATAGTGCTAAGCTATGGAAGTACATAAAGTCGTTCCATCATGGCATTATTTTGATACGTAATAAAATGACAGCTAAATTCATGTTTTCAATTTTGACCAAAAACAAATCATTGTGAAATAATTCGGACAGACTCTTCGCAAGTTTCATGAAAATGTCCCGAGTTCTTCACGCTCCCAAATTAACAATATTTGTTCTCGAATTTTTTTTTGTGAAAAGGAAGGATAAAGGAAAGTGTTGCAGTAACTGTGACAGGTTTCCTATTGAAAAACGATCGCACAAAAGGTGAAAAAACGCAATCGCTTTTCGCTCTGAATTACGTGCAAACACATGACGGAAATCACCATGTTGGTTATGACTAACTTCCCTGAAAATGTCTGCTGCTCTTCTTCTGCTCCAATCGGCTCTTCTGATCATGTGCTTGTTAAAGTGGACATCTCTCTGACCATTCTCAGAAAGCCTCCTCAGCGTCGACGAGTCTGGCATTTCACTCAGGCCAACTGGCACGGTCTTCAAGCAGCCATCAATCATCTGGACTGGTCTCCCATCTCTACCGCCTCTGACATCAACTCATCCTGGGAATTCTTCCAAAGTAAATTGCTCTCTCTCATGCACAGATTTATCCCATCTCGTCTTCAGTTGTCATACCCTTCCTCCCGTCCATGGTACACGGAATCTTGTGGTGAGGCTATTGCCCAGAAACAACTTGCTTTCATCTCCTGGAAAGCAAATCCAACGGAAGGAAATCTCATTTCCTTTCACAAAGCCCGAAACAAGTGTGTGTCCACCCTCAGGAGAGCCAGGAAACAATATCTCTCCGTTCTCAGGACCGAACTCTCTTATCTGTCTCCCTCTTCCAAATCCTGGTGGCGTCTGGTCAAATCTGTTTCTGGTGTTTGTTCCCCCTCCATCCCCTCCCTCACCTCAAATGGCAACACGGCTGACTCCGCACGTGAAAAAGCTGAATGCCTCAACTCTGTGTTTGCCTCTAAATCTTGTGTCCCAAACCCATCCCTCTCTGTACCCACCGTACCCAGTCGTACCCAGCTGCTCCTGGACTCTGTGTCCTTTCCTCCTGACAAGGTGGAAAAGTTTCTGTCAACCCTCGACTCGGATTCTGCAACTGGACCTGACGGCATCAGCCCACGGGTCCTAAAATCCTGTTCTTCCGCTCTTTCACTCCCTCTTTCTGTTCTCTTCACCCTCTCTTTTGCTCAAGGTCATCTTCCATCTGCTTGGAAATCTGCCAACATCACCGCTCTGCACAAAAAAGGTGCAAAAACAGATCCCAGCAACTACAGACCAATCAGCCTTCTCCCAATTATCAGCAAAGTCATGGAATCCATCATTGCTTCAGATATGAAATCTTTCCTCTTCTCCAATGGCTTGATCTCTGATCATTAATTTGGTTTCAGACCTGGACACTCTAGTCTGGACATGCTGCTTCTGCTTTCTCAACAATGGATGGAGGTCCTCAATGCCAAACAGGAAATTAGAGCAGTCTCCCTTGACATATCACGTGCCTTCGATACGGTCTGGCACCCTGCTCTGCTCACCAAACTCTCCTCTTTTGGTATCCATGGAAATCTCCACGCATGGCTGGCGGACTTCCTCTCTAGTCGTAGTCAACGTGTGGCCCTGAATGGGTTTCTCTCATCTCCTCTTCCTGTTCAGGCTGGAGTTCCACAATGCAGTGTTCTGGGCCCTGTGCTTTTTCTGGTCTTCATCAATGATCTCTCTGACTCTCTTGAAAATCCTCTGTATCTCTTTGCTGATGACTCTACTCTCTGTCGCTCCATTCTTCATCCCTCAGATCGGCAGTCTGCAGCCTCCTCACTCTCTGCAGACCAGGACAAAATCACAGACTGGGCAAACAAGTGGAACATGTCTTTCAATCCTGACAAATCTCACACTCTTACAATGTCTCTCCGAAAGGACCGACTGGACAACCCTCCCATCTACTTTCTCAACAATCCTCTCCAAGAAGTTCTGTCGCTCAAGCTTTTGGGTCTCACTATCTGCCATGATCTTTCTTGGGAAAACCACATTTCCAAGCTGGCCTCCAAAGCCAGTCGCCGACTGGGCATCCTCCGTCGTGCGAAGTCCTTCCTTGGCACACCTGAGCTCCTCACCACATACAAGGCTTTCATCCGCAGCTCTATGGAATACTGCTCTCCCCTCTGGGCTGGTGCTCCTGCCTCACACCTAGCTCGTCTTCACGCTGTTGAAACCAAAGCATTCAGAATCATTGGAATCTCCCGCGATGAAGCTAACTCCAAGGGCCTCTCACTCACTCACCGCAGGCAGGTTGGTGGTCTTTCCGTCTTCTACCGACTCCTCTCTGGCCTTGCCCCCCCAGCTCTCTCTGGGCTCTGTCCCGCAAATATTCCTACAGGTCGCACAAGATCTGCCTGCAACCCTCTTATGGTCAAACTGCCAAAATCAAGACGCTCTGCTCACCTTCACGCCTTCATTCCTCTTTTCTCCTGCCTCTGGAACAAACTCCCTCACTCTCTTCAATCCCACTCCACCCTCCAGGGCTTTAAAACAGCTGTTCACCACCATCTCTTATCTTCCCCCATCCAAAACCTTGATCTTTTCTACCCCCGCTAATTTCACCCCAATTCCACTTTTTTGAAATACCAACTTCTGTCCTGGAAGTCCTTGGTGTCCTTGTGTTTTATAATTCCCCCCCCCCCCTTCCCACGCCTCCTCCCCCCAAGCCCTCTCCCTTCCACACATCTCCCTGCTCTCAAATGTTGTGTTTGTGTGCTTCTTCTTCTCTCCCCATCTTGTCTTCCGCTCCCTCTTTTTATATATTTTGTTTGTCTGGTTGATTTGTTTGTGAAGTAAATGTTAGCTCTTTCACGAGCCTCGATTCAGTATACAAAAAAAAAAAAACAAACAAAAAAAAAACCATCGCCCAGCATCGAGTGCCAACCAAGATGGCGCCCGGTAGCTGCATCTCCACCTGTTTGGTGTGAATGGCAATGGTCATTCTATATATTTTCAGTTCAGTGGGTATAAGGGGGGTCTGTGCACCCCCCTAAAATCAACTTCTAATCAATGTCTCTATATCAGAGCTATGTTAAATGCGTAGAAAACGATTAGCTATGTTAAAAAATTCAAAAGTGTCCCACGTATCATTTAATGCAAATTTATGCAAATTAGTGTCACCATTACAGAAAAATACAATTTTCACTATATCTCAACCAATACTGCAGATAACTGCACAAATAAGATATCTAGACCAATTTTGAGGGTCAAGGATCATGATTAAACAATTCTTGAAGTGACCAGATATCTCCATGACGTCATAATATGCAAATTAGGGCCGCCATTAGCGGAAAATCATTTTTTTGCCAAATCTTGGCCAATATTCCACATAACGCACAAATAAAGTCCCAAACCCATGGGTTTACACCCACTACAAAATGTAAATGTTTCATGATATTTGTTATATTATATCACCTTTATCTGTCAATATTGTTGAAATGAAGATCAAATAGCTGTATGTTGAAATATTTTGAAAAAGTCAAAGCTTTACATGGGGTGTACTTACTTTTTCACGTGACTGTAGGTCTTCAGCCAACCTCATTCATACCTTGATTTTTATTAGTGCCCATTGGTAAGTCAAATTATTTAATACTTTCAAATGATAACTTGGATCGAACGTACTATGTAAATGATATTTTAATTCATCAATTTGAAAATAATATTTCATTTAGTCAAGTACATATCAAAGGTCAGTTAATATCAAGAACATGTCAACAGAAAACAATAAGCAACATATTTTTCCAGTTTGGGATCCAGCAGAACACATTTGAGATGGTAACTAATGATTGGCATTCAATAACAAGTGAATCCTCTTGGATTGCGCTGAGGTTCGGGCATGGAATTTCTAGGAGGAAGTATAATTTGTATGCAATGAAAGTACATGTAATATGGGATCGAGTAAGATCGAGTAAGCTTCACCAGTGCGCGTGCGCGAATTTACGTCACGTCGGCAGCGAGAAGGCGTTCCCCAACACGAACCAATCAGGAACTGCCACGCCCACTTATATGATCTCAGAATTCCTGTGACAGGAATTAGCGTTACACTGGCTGGAAGTCATTCGCTAGAGGCGCTTCCTCAGCGCCAATAATGCGAAGTGATGGGATTTACGTGTGTGGTGAAGGCTATATGTTAATTATGCATATTTTTTCTCTAATTAGGTCATTTGCTTATTAATTTGCATATTGCAAACATCTGAGAGGGCAAATGACAAAACAAGTGTCATAATCAATGTTCCTTGTGAAATTTGCCACATTTTGGTGCCAAGGTCGGTATACTTTGGATGAAGTATGGTCACTGTAATGACGTTTGAACTTTGACCTTGAGTCAAGGTCACTAAAGGTCAACAGAAAAAAATGGCGACATCATTTTTCTGATTAGTAGGACCCAGTAGAATACATTTATAGTGGTTGCCCAAAATTAACATGAACTGCATACGAACTTGAAATTGAGTACATAGCCCCCCCCCCCCCCCCCCCACACCACTAGTTCGGAAATAACTGTTTCTGACGCTATTGCACGAGCTTACACTCTCGGAAGCACGGACAAGTACCAAGACGTCGCTCTCCTTCTTCGTTGCAATATTCTACAGGCTTTCAATGAGTCCAACCAGCTTCTCTGGTTGATCTACTGGACTGTGGAGATCATGAAGAGGTGGACAGCGAAGATGAGGAAAAAGAAGAGGACGAGTTTGCCTTTGATGATTTCATTGAAAGCGAGGATGATGAATGATGGATGTGGTAAAAGTCATTTGGTCACAAATATAGCACCAATATGGTAAAATTGCCATCAAAAGTCCCTCTTAATGTGTGACGTTGACCTAGATATAGTGACAATTCAAATTCTTGGTATTGCAGGCACTTAAGAATTTGCAGGTTAACATGTTACCATGTATACATTTACTTTATCTTTGAGTGCTTTTTGTAATTATCCTTGACCCTCAAAATGGGTCTAGATATCTTATTTGTGCAGTTATCTGCAGTATTGGTTGAGATATAGTGAAAATTGTATTTTTCTGTAATGGCGACACTAATTTGCATAAATTTGCATAAAAATGATACGTGGGACACTTTTTGAATTTTTAACAAAGCTAATCGTTTTATACGCATTTTTTCTGATATAGAGACATTGATTAGAAGTTGATTTCAGGGGGGTGCACAGACCCCCCTTCTACCCACTAGTGACTAGAGTACTCGACTAAAGGTAAGGTTTTTTCTGGTAACAGGAGGCACTGCATCAGCGGCACAGCCGCGCTTCCAGGAAATGATGCAACCAGCAGCAGCGGTTCATTCTTCTTCAACAGTCACAATTATTCCCACGTTCTTGTGGATTGAATTTGAAGCCTGGTGTTTGGTGTTTGGCGGTTTCCCTCCAGGTCCCCCAAAAACCCCTCACACTGCTTGGCTGAGTTCAAGCCCCTGTCATGACGTTGAATTAACACCAGGTGGGTTGACTCGGTCTGTCATCCTTTCCAGGTTGGCAAAATGACGACACCAGCTTACTGGGATGAATGAGTCATTCGCGTATCCTGCGTCGGAGTGGCCACCTGTCCAGGATTATGCCCACTAGCCTTGGAAACTGCTTCGGCAGTCCTAAACGTCTGAAGATGCAAAAAGGAGTGGTCTTCTTCTTCTTGTGGGGTTTGTTGGGGGAAACTTGGCCCAAATCTTTCACCAACCGAATTCCCAGGCCTGACGTTCGACTAAGGTTAGGGCAGGAATCCCTCCACTTCTTTATGATTTTGGCCTAACCCTCCACGTCTTTATGCTTTAGACCTAACCGTCCACGTCTTTATGCTTTTATTAGGCCTAACCCTCCACGTCTTTATGCTTTAGACCTAACCCTCCACGTCTTTATGCTTTTATTAGGCCTAACCCTCCACGTCTTTATGCTTTAGACCTAACCCTCCACGTCTTTATGCTTTTATTAGGCCTAACCCTCCACGTCTTTATGCTTTAGACCTAACCCTCCACGTCTTTATGCTTTTGGCCTAACCCTCCACGTCTTTATGCTTTAGACCTAACCCTCCACGTCTTTATGCTTTAGACCTAACCCTCCACGTCTTTATGCTTTAGGCCTAACCCTCCTCTTATTTATGCTTTCAGCCTAACCCTCCTCTTATTTATGCTTTAGGGCTAACCCTCCTCTTATTTATGCTTTAGGCCTAACCCTCCTCGTCTTTATGCTTTAGGCCTAAGCATCCTCTTATTTATGCTTTAGGCCTAACCCTCCACGTCTTTATGCTTTAGACCTAACCCTCCACGTCTTTATGCTTTAGGCCTAACCCTCCACGTCTTTATGCTTTTGGCCTATCCCTCCACGTCTTTATGCTTTAGACCTAACCCTCCTCTTATTTATGCTTTCGGCCTAACCCTCTTCTTATTTATGCTTTAGGCCTAACCCTCCTCTTATTTATGCTTTCGGCCTAACCCTTCTCTTATTTATGCTTTAGGCCTAACCCTCCTCTTATTTATGCTTTCGGCCTAACCCTCCTCTTATTTATGCTTTAGACCTAACCCTCCTCTTATTTATGCTTTCGGCCTAACCCTCTTCTTATTTATGCTTTAGGCCTAACCCTCCTCTTCTTTATGCTTTAGGCCTAACCCTCCTCTTATTTATGCTTTCGGCCTAACCCTCCTCTTATTTATGCTTTAGACCTAACCCTCCTCTTATTTATGCTTTCGGCCTAACCCTCTTCTTATTTATGCTTTAGGCCTAACCCTCCTCTTATTTATGCTTTCGGCCTAACCCTTCTCTTATTTATGCTTTAGGCCTAACCCTTCTCTTATTTATGCTTTAGGCCTAACCCTCCTCTTATTTATGCTTTTGGCCTATCCCTCCACGTCTTTATGCTTTAGGCCTAACCCTCCTCTTATTTATGCTTTCGGCCTAACCCTCCTCTTCTTTATGCTTTAGGCCTAACCCTCCTCTTATTTATGCTTTCGGCCTAACCCTTCTCTTCTTTATGCTTTAGGCCTAACCCTCCACTTCTTTATGCTTTAGACCTAACCCTCCACGTCTCTATGCTTTAGGCCTAACCCTCCTCTTATTTATGCTTTAGGCCTAACCCTCCACTTCTTTATGCTTTAGACCTAACCCTCCACTTCTTTATGCTCAGACTGTGGCTCTTTGTGTATCGGAGACAGCCGGTCAATCTCGCAGGAGCGACCCCCCACATCCAGGATGGTGTACCTCCACCTTCAGGTGGTGAACGAGTTCGTTCGGTGACAAGAACAAGCTGATCAGATGTTGGTTCAGGTCCAAATCCAGATCCGGCCTATCAGTGTGATACAAAACATAAACTGTTCAGCCTGGTGGGGGTATGCGCTCTACCGAGTGCCATTCTAGTTTTAGACTTGTGGTGGCATTGCTTATTCAAAGCAGAAATCATTCAAAGAAAATTGGTTGTTCAAAGTAAATAGTGGTTGACTGGTTGTATAATGTGGTCCACGGTATCCTTTGCGGAGAGTAGGCGAGATGCCCATGGTATCCTTTGCGGAGAGCAGGCGAGATGCCCATGGTATCCTTCGCGGAGAGTAGGTGAGATGCCCATGGTATCCTTTGCGGAGAGTAGGCGAGATGCCCATGGTATCCTTCGCGGAGAGTAGGCGAGATGCCCATGGTATCCTTCGCGGAGAGTAGGCGAGATGCCCATGGTATCTTTCACGGAGAGTAGGCGAGATGCCCATGGTATCCTTTGCGGAAAGTAGGCGAAATGCCCATGGTATCCTTCGTGGAGAGTAGGCGAGATGCCCATGGTATCTGTCGTGGAGAGTAGGCAAGATGCCCATGGTATCCTTCACGGAGAGTAGGCGAGATGCCTCTGGTATCCTTCAGGGGGAGTAGGCAAGATGCCCATGGTATCCTTCGCGGAGAGTGGGCAAGATGCCCATGGTATCCTTCGCGGAGAGTAGGCGAGATGCCCATGGTATCCTTCACGGAGAGTAGGCGAGATGCCCATGGTATCCTTCACGGAGAGTAGGCTAGATGCCCATGGTACCCTTCACGGAGAGTATGCGAGATGCCCATGGTATCCTTCATGGCTAGTAGGCGAGATGCCCATGGTATCCTTTGCGGAGAGCAGGCGAGATGCCCATGGTATCCTTCATGGCTAGTAGGCGAGATGCCCATGGTATCCTTCACAGAGAGTAGGCGAGATGCCCATGGGATCCTTCAGGGAGAGTAGGCGAGATGCCCATTGTATCTTTCGCGAAGAGTAGGCGAGATGCCCATGGTATCCTTCGCGAAAGGCCAAATTCCAAATTCCTGCCCAACTACTGCTGGGAGGACAATGGCAAACCACCCAGTATAAACCTTACAAAGAAACTTCATTCTGCAGCACCGATACTCTGTGACAGAATATGGTGCATCAGAATCTGAAGAATGTTGTCCATGTGATTAATTTGTACCACGGCCCTTAAACTACTTCATCTATCATGGAAATGACCATCATTTATCACAAATGGCTTTTTCTGGATCATTTTGTCCCAGTTTTGGATTCAAAATTGGACCAACTTTCAAATGTTTCAAATTATGTTACTGAGGAAAACACTATTGATTCTCTTGAAAACCAATATTACCATTTTGCCGACGATTTCTCCCCGTGTTAGAACGATACATCACTTTTGTGAAAGGTCAGACACTGCTAAATCTGTTTTTTTCATCTTCACAAGATATAAGCCGCTGGTCAGCTACCTGGAACACGACGTTCAACACCTGCAAGTCACAAACTCTCACACCATCTCTCCACAAGAAACAGCAATGAAACTATCCAATCCACTTCCAGTGGAAAAGGCGCAGTCCATGGAACTCCTGGATCTCACTATCTGCCATAACCTTTTGTGGGAGGATCATATCATTAAACTGTAGCTGTATCGCTTTCTGCTGATCTGTGTTTGATTAAATGCTGGGCTAATAAATGGAAATTGTCCTTCAATCCTGGAAAAACTAACTGTGTCACCTTGTTGTTCAGGAAGGATCTTCAAATTAACCCACCTGTGAATTCCCATCTTCAGCCACTGGAAGATATCTTCTAGGCCTCACCATCAGCCATGACCTCTCCTGGATCAACCACTTAGCAAAGCTCACCTTCAAAAGTAGTCACAGACTAGGCATCCTCCATCCGTTCATGTCTTTTGTTGGTGAATCAGAGCTACTCACAGTCTAAAAGAGCTTTCTCCATATCTCATTAGAGTACTGCTCTCCCCTAAGAGCTGGCTTCCCAGAATACCATCTGTTTCTCCCGAATTCCGTGGAATCTAAAGCTCTTAACGTAATTGGAATCTCCCGTGACAAGGCAGAAGCACAAGGTTTGTTGCTTTCACATCGCAAACAGTTCGGTAGTCTCTTTGTTTTCTACCTCCTCTTCTCCGATATTGCTTCCTCTGACTGCACACAACTCCTTTGTTCCTCACTTCCATTGTTTATGGAACTGCCTGCCAGAGGCAATTCTTGCGCTCTCTTCCCTTCAGGGCTTCAAGCAGGCAGAGCACTCCCACCTTGTGTCATCCCAATCCTAACCCATTATCTTTATTACCCCCATTGACCTTTCCGAGTCCAATCACCTTACTTGCCAATTTCAGTGTGTCCTCTCCTTATTTTTCTTGCTGGTTGTGCCCAATTGTTGCCCCGGTACCCTACTGTCAATTTAATCTTCCTATTCCAAGAGTCTTGCTCTTTTTGAGAGGAAAATAAAATTTTAGTTCAGTCAACCAATGTCATGGTCCTCTCTAGCTGAGGTATTCCAAGTTGTACCAATCTTATGATGGTGTACAAGGCTTTCATATGGAACTCCATGGAGTTTGGCTCCCCACTCTGGCCTAGTGCTTCCACTTCCCATCTTGTTCTTGATCTCGAGGTGGTCAATTCCCAGGAACTGTCGCTGTCCCACATGTGTTATATTGGTGGGTTCTCTATTTTATACAAGCTTACATTTGGTGGTGATTCATCAATGTGTGTGCCATCTTTCGGATGGACATTAAACTGGGTGTCCTTTCTGCTAGCATTAGTTGAACGTTCAACATCCCACAGTTTCCTTCGCAAATAGTAGGCGAGCTGCCGCCTACTATTTGCGATGGCAAAACTGGCCGGCACACTGGCCAAATTTCAAATGCCTGCCCTGACTTCTTGTGTCAGAGGGGATTGTAACCCTAGCCATAGAAATGGCTTCTGCATAATTGACCTCCATATAGAGCATGGTACATGATGATGATAATGATTACATGTGGTCTCGCTCCTCCTCAACCCTTGCCCTTTCCTACCTCAACCCTTGCCAAGCAACCACAGATCACACACGTTCCTCAAGAAACCCTGTTACTTGTTTTTATGTTATTCCTCCTTTCATCCTTGTATCCTTCTGTATGTCCACCTCCACACCTCTACTTTTGGTAGCCTGCACCCCTGCTGCACTTTATCATTTAGCTCCTTATCCAAAGGCCAAGAAAAAGTGAGAATCCTATCTAATATATAAAGAGGAACGTTTGTTTGTTTGTTTGATTATACATTCGAACCCTGTCGGTACCAATGCAACCAAACCTTGCATTGCCTCCACCGTTCATCCAGAGGAAGGTCGAGGGCTATATTTGGATAAAAAATTTACCCCAGATAAAAGCACACAATTGGACTTCAGGCCTTGATCAGGTCTTGTGCTTCTACACTGGCTGGGTTTTTCCCCAGGAGCGATCGAGTAATATGTATTGTGAAGATCGGATGTTGAGGTTGTAGCGATTTGTTGTCATCAACTCAAGTTTAATATTATTATTGTGCTTACACGTGCACCTGTTATTAAAAAGATTGCTTTACACATGTTTATTGTAACACTTCCATGTTCAGGCCATGAAGGAGAATGTTGCTTACACACCACCAGGATTTTTTCCAGGAGTGATTGAGTAATATGTACGGTATTGTGAAGATCAGATGTTGACGTCATATGTATGCAACCTAATAACGGAAACTGTGTAGTTCCTTGGTACGTTTCTCCCCTACCTCTAATTCTCCCCATCTCGGTACGATCTGCCTGTTGTTCTTTTAACTTTAATCTTCCGCATCATGAAGTTCAGCATGGTAAGATGCCTGCCGGAGCACTGGTGGCTTCACTCACTCTAATAGAGATAGATATGGACTAGGATCAATTTGGGTGCATTGCGTCTCCAGATTTATCATAACACCACCACCACCGTGTACATGCTCCTCTACCTGCAATCCTCCCTGTCTGTTGTGTATAAATTACACCGGCTCAGTCACTGGTGTTAATTACTCGATTTTTATTTATTTCTATTATTTTATTTTGCATTCCCAGGTCATGAAAACGAACTTTGCGTGCAAGTGATCTGCCTTTGAGCTACCAATATTATTCTAACTTAGAGTCAACTTTTAAGGGAACTCTCAAGGGACCACTCTGTTAAGAAATATCTTAACCTACTATAGTTGCATTACAAATGCTTCCAAATGCCACCAGAAAAATATCCCTGATGGGAAGAACCAAATCAGATGCAAAGACTATCGGTAAATACAAATCAAGACTACAGGTCACCTCAGACGCAAGAGCAGACACAGGCCCGGGTTGAGGATCACCGTGCAAGACAAGCAGCCTCCAGATCAGCGGAGACAACAGAGCAGACACAGGCCCGGGTTGAGGATCACTGTGCAAGACAAGCAGCCTCCAGGTTAGCTGAGACTACAGAGCAGACACTGGCTCGGGTTGAGGATCACCGTGCAAGACAAGCAGCCTCCAGGTCAGCTGAGACTATAGAGCAGTCACTGGCTCGGGTGAGAATCACCGTGCAAGACAAGCAGCCTCCACGTCAGCTGAGACTACAGAGCAGTCACTGGCTCAGGTGAGGATCACCGTGCAAGACAAGCAGCCTCCACATCAGCTGAGACTACAGAGCAGACACGGGCTCGGGCTGAGCATCACCATGCAAGACAAGCAGCCTCCAGGTCAGCTGAGGCTACTGAGAAGACACTGGCTCGGGCTGAGGATCACTGTGCAAGACAAGCAGCCTCTATGTCAGCTAAGACTACAGAGCAGACACTGGCTCGGGCTGAGGATCACCGTGCAAGACAAGCAGCCTCCACGTCAGCTAAGACTACAGAGCAGACACTGGCTCGGTCTGAGGATCAGCGTGCAAGACAAGCAGCCTCCAGGTCAGCTGAGAGTACATAGCAGTCACTGGCTTGGGCTGAGGATCACCGTGCAAGACAAGCAGCCTCTAGGTCAGCTGAGACTACAGAGCACACACAGGCCCGGGTGAGAATCACCGTGCAAAACAAGCAGCCTCCACGTCAGCTAAGACTACAGAGCAGACACTGGCTCGGGCTGAGGATCACCGTGCAAGACAAGCAGCCTCCAGGTCAGCTGAGACTACAGAGAAGACACTGGCTCGGGCTGAGGATCACCGTGCAAGACAAGCAGCCTCCACGCCAGCTAAGACTACAGAGCAGACACTGGCTCGGGCTGAGGATCACCGTGCAAGACAAGCAGCCTCCACGTCAGCTAAGACTACAGAGCAGACACTGGCTCGGGCTGAGGATTTTTTTTTTTTTTTTTTTGTATACAGAGTCGAGGCTCGTGAAAGAGCTAACATTTATCAAACAAACAAATCAAACAAACAAGCAAACAAAGTATATAAAAAGGGGAGTGGTCGACAAGATGGGGAGAAAAGGGGAGGAAGCACACAAACACAACATTTGAGAGCAGGGACATCGGGAGATGTGTGGGAGGGAGAGGGCCTGGGGGGGGGGGGGCAGGATAGGTATAAAACGCAAGGACACCAAGGACTTCCAGGAAAGAAGTCGACACCTTAAAAAGTGGATTTGGGGTGAAATTAGCGGGGGTAGAAAAGATCAAGGTTTTGGATTGGGGAAGATAAGAGATGGTGGTGAACAGCCATTTTAAAGACCTGGAGGGAGGAGTGGGATTGAAGAGAGTGAGGGAGTTTGTTCCAGAGGCGGGAGAAAAGAGGAATGAAGGAGTGAAGGTGAGCAGAGAGTCTTGATTTTGGCAGTTTAACCATAAGAGGGTTGCAGGCAGATCTTGTGCGACCTGTAGGAATATTTGGGGGACAGAGCCTAGAGAGAGCTGGGGGAGCAAGGCCGGAGAGGAGTCGGTAGAAGACGGAAAGACCACCAACCTGCCTCTGGTGAGTAAGTGAAAGGCAATCACCATGCAAGACAAGCAGCCTCCAGGTCAGCTGAGACTACAGAGCAGACACTGGCTCGGGCTGAGAACATGCAAGACAAGCAGCCTCCAGGTCAGCTGAGACTACAGAGCAGACACGGGCTCGGATTGAGGATCACCGTGCAAGACAAGCAGCCTCCAGGTCAGCTGAGACTACAGAGCAGACACGAGCTCGGATTGAGGATCACCGTGCAAGACAAGCAGCCTCCAGGTCAGCTGAGACTACAGAGCACACACCGGCTCGAGTAAGCAGCCTCCAGGGCAGTATGTTGGGCACCCTTAGAAGGTGAAGCATTTCGATACAAGTCCAAGCGCATTTTGCAACGCCCAATATCAGTAATTCATACAAAACCATTATGTCAACATTCCCCAATTTGCAGGAAATATTTAATTTAAATACATATTTCATTGCAATTCCCAGGGCAACACCTGATACTTCAGCTAGTATATTACCCGTATATACACATTGCATCCTAGGGAACAATACCTGACCTGCAGCAACATCACCAACTTGTTATCTTATACAACCGATTTTAATAACACATTACATAACACAATGGCAAAAGCAAATTATTGTTGCCCATCTGTAATGTTCTTCCCTGCATAGGAAGGTGACTGATATTATTTAGTTTTGATTAAGAGGCTTGATTAATGCATTTCAGCCTTTTTTAAATTAATGCACTTTACCATAATGGTTGTCATCATTGGTTTTGTTCATAAAATGCATGTTATGGAATATAACCCCTTAGAGTGTTGATTTCTTTCACATCACAAATCATTTTTCAATTGGAATAATGTTTGAATTATCATATTGAAGTTTTCTCATAAAAAAATATTTCACAGAATTTCACGATAGCGACAGGTTTTCTGAAACTTTCTGAAAAACATGCCAAATGACAGCTGACCTCAAATGCCATACGGGATCAGTTTTTGCACACATTTTTATGTAACACAGTGATATTGGTGGATTTCCAAGCAGATGGAAGATGGCCTAGGGTAAATGATAGTGTGAAAAAGGCAAAGAAAGGATGTGCAAGAGCAGCAGGGCAGATGTTTAGGACACGTGAGCTGATGCCGTCCTGTCTAGTTGCAGAGTCAGAGTCAACGCTTGAAAGTCAAACCTTATCTACCTTCTCAGGTGCAAAAGACACAGATCCCAGAAGCAGTTGAGCACGACAGGGAAGGATGGTTGCCGAGAGAGAGAGTGGTTGGGGACACAAGATTTGTTGATTTGTCGGAGTCGGCTGTGGTGCCATTTTAAGAGAGGGAAACAATTGAAAGGGAGCATACACCAGAGACAGACTCAACAAAGCACCACCAGGTTTTAGAGTTGGGCGACAAGTTTGAAAGTTCATTCTTGAGGTTGGACAGATGCTGTTTCCACTAAGAATGGACACACACTTGTTGCAGACTTTTTGGAATGCACTGGAATTGCCTTCGGTCAGATTAGCCTTCCAGGAAGAGAAGGAAAGTTGTTTCAGAGCAACTGCCTCACCACAGGATTCATCAGCGTACCATGGGCGGGAAGAAGGGGAGGATCATTGAAGACCAGATGTGATTAATCTGTGCATGAGAGAGAGCAGTTCCTGTGGAATAATTCAGATAATGAACTGTGACATTGAATTTCCAGTGGTTCATGTTTGTTTTCCTTAAACTTCACTCTTCTGTTACATCCTGTGGATCTATGTGAGAAGTCTTTTGGACAGACAAACAACTAGTGGCAGGAGTGGATTTAGGTGCTATACAAAAAATTGCATAATATTTGCCCTGTTCGTTCCGTGAACGCACAGCATTTGCAATATCTTTACATCTATAGTTTTGTCCTTTCCATCCTCTTCAATGTGCGTATGCAATATGTGATTGCCTCCTTCTACCATGTTTGTTCCAATTATGATTTTGTACAACTATCTTCATTATTTTGTCGAGCTTGCAGCCTCAGCAAGAAAAAGCAAGCCGCAAGATTTGAGACAAGAGAAAGATCATTCTTTATTTGCTGTGTTATAGATGCTTTTATTATCCTTGTTCTTCCACGAGAGGGAACCCCTAGAACGGCTAACAGACTCATCCTTTCTGCAGGATGGTAAGGAAATGCAGTATTGCAGCAGTGAATTGAAATGTCAGTCACACTTCACGTTAAGAAATTTCATTTTACTTTTGAGAACACGTATTACCTTTACAACGATGTCTCGCCCTTCCTCCCTATCACATTAATGTCTTCCTCCTGCTTAGCAACCTCTCGCCACCCTTCATTTCAGCCATCACCTTCAATACATCTCTCTGTAGTTTTTTATGATTATTCTCTAAGTGATATTACAAAACCTCAATCACCTCTATTTGAAAGCCTATGATACGAGCAGTATTATATGAAAAGTCTTTATTTATAACCTCGAAGCTCCAATTCTGTTCCCAATAAATTTTGGAGGATGTAAATAACTTTTCAACCTGAAACAAACTTCAAAATGGATAATGATCTCAATTAAACAAGACCAATAGTCTAATGTAGCTGGCCTTGTTTGATACTTCAGTTGAAGAGGATAGTATGACCTTGGTGGGGATACCAGTTACCTGGCAGCAAATAACATAGTTATTGAATTTTTTTGACTTCAGGTATGGACAGCCGGTTCGTGAATGACTTGGGTAAAGAAATGGCGAATGGCAAACGATGAACCAATAAATTCCACATTCCTGTGCCACCATCAGTCGAACATCAGGCATTGACAGCAGGTTCGTGAAGGACTTGGACAAAAAACGTACACAGTCTGAATGTTGCTATATCCAGTCAATGGCGAAATTGCAAATAAGGAATCTGCGAACATCACGGATGGAAACCCTTACGTCATTTCCTCATTCTACTTTAAACTCAATATCTTTATATTTTCATTCCAAACAGCACCATTCATCATTTCAATCACAAATTAATATAATAGTATTAATATATCAAAATATAATGTTAAATCATGGTTGTATTGAGATATTATCAAACCAGCGAACCGACGCCATCTGTTCACTTCCGGATTCAGGAGCAAGATCCGTGTCGATCGCATTTCAAAATAATAATTGTATTGAGGAATTTCCGAAACCTCCTACCTACCTTACAACACCCACTGGGACCCCAGAACATTCCACAGAAGGTTATTCCACAGAAGTATTATATTTCCTTTTAGTAAAATATGCAACTGTATTGGTTACTAAATGCTCTCCCCCCCTGTCATGTAAGATGTGACCACATCCTCAACTCTGATTGGTGTACGTTTGTGGGGACATACAAACGGACAGATAAACGCTGTTCCAGACCATTGCCATATGGGCTACACCATAAAAAGAAAAAGTTGGAGGGATTCAGCTTCAAAGGGATCCATAAAAAAATCAGGTTTTAATTAATACAACTTTTATTTGTCCGAATAATTGTGCTCTTTCTTACTAATCCAGAATCTAATGGGTATTTTGATTACACTAAGGACATGTTAGCTCCTAATCAATAGATGAACATGAACTCAGCCTCAGATACTTTACAATTCCCCTAATTCTCTTCAATCTTCTCAATCTTCCTAAATTCCCCCCCCCCCCCCCCCCCCCCCCCCCAAAAATACAAAAATTTCATTTCCCATCAGAATTCTGTCAGTATTAGCTCGATCCATATTCATGAAAAGCTAATTGTGGTTTGGATTAACTATGTATCTCGAGCAGCTGCTTGAGTGCCTGTGCCAGACTTCCATCGATTTGGACTTACTAGGGTTAGAAACCACATCCAAAAATGATCCATGCGCATCACTCCATGAATAGTTTATTTGTTAAGCCTTTTTGATATTATGGATTATGTTGAGCGGTGTACTTACCTTGCACATTGTGAACCAATTAATGAAATGCCATTCTGATTACCAAATTTATCAAAGGATTCTGTGGTTGAAATCGAAAAGAGCAATACTTTTGGGATCAGGCATTGCACTCCATTAGATTTTCCCTTAACGATGCAGCTGTGATTGGTTCTTCCACTGCAAACATTATACAACAGTAATTTATTTAAGCCTTAACATACTTATCAGTTGTCTCCTAAGAGGTAATTCCTCTAAAAGGAAAGGCCTTTTGCACTGCTGCCCAGTGCAACTTCATTAATCAGATACATTTTTTTCATGACGATTACCATAAGTTCATGGAAACTATCATTCCCTGTGAAACGGAGGGAAAGTACAAGAGCCCCATTCGCCATCTGCATCATCATCAAATTGATGATTAAAGATGGATGGGCCTTAACTGAATGTATAATACATTAGTGCACACACTCTGGCTCAATAAGCATGTACTATGCACTTTTAAAATTAAAACTACAAAACTACACCTTCCCACACTTTTGATGAAATTGCAACATTACCAAACCAACCCCAACCACTCTCTCCAGGCCCCCAGATGTTCTCTGGAAAAATTCCAGAATCCTTGCATTTGGAAGATTTTGGGATCTTTCAAGTCCAACAACGTGCCTGCGGACAGGTCCTCCGCTTTAATATCCTTCTGATGGATAGCACACACATCGATGCCTCACCAGGGTGACGGTTTATAGCTGGGCCAAGATTTTAACCCAGTCTAGACAGTTCCAGAGCAAGTGCACAAACCTCTAGGCTATCCTGCCAGAAACCCACAAAGACAGAAAAACTAGAAAAACTATATATATATATATATATACATTCAGGGTGTTCCAAAAAGATCCGGACAAAAGTTTTGTGCATACCAATAATTCACTTCAATGTGAGCTCTGTTTGTCGCGCACAGGCAATCAAGGCAGTGCACAATTTTTTGCCATGTTCTGCTCAGTATGTTTGCGTCTATAATGCACATGCATCTGTGATCCGTAATGCACATGCATCTGTGATCCGTAATGCACATGCATCTGTGATCCGAGAATGAAGATTCTGCTGGTTTGCCACCTTGGTGTTATGGAGAAAATCTTTGACAAACCCCTACAAAAAAATCAAGGGCCAGTCGGTTAATCCGTTTTAGCCAAACCAGCAACTTGGAATTGTTTCATTCTGGATGGCTCGAACGAATATGGTCCAATGAGGGGGAGCGCGATCCTGTTGAAAAATGATATCGGGTTGCAGGTCTTCAATCTGTGGATAGCTGAATCCTTCCAACATGTTCATGTTAATTGTTGAGGTCACTGCTGTGTCCTCCACAAAAAACGGGCTCATCAAGTGGTCATGGAGAGGGCCACACTACACATTGACCTTTGCACTGTCGTATATGTGTTCAATGACCACGTGGGGGTTTTCAGAGCCCCAGATCCTCACATTTTGCCGGTTGACCTTCCCCGTTACATGAAATCAAGCTTCGTCTGTGAACATGACCTTTTTGAGGTAATCTTCATCATCCTCTATGTATCACATTCCACATCAGAAAACCCAAGTAGAACTCCACAAAAAACATGCATCACACACACACACACACACACACACACACACACACACACACACACAACTGTCTATTTATAGTAGATGCATGTCCCTTCAATAATGTACCACAGTTTGTGATTTGACTTCACTCTTTTCTCCAATATTCATAAAAACAATATAGAAAACGTAGAGCTATTGCCATAAAAAATAAAATTTATATTATTACCCTCGCCAGAGGAGAGGGTATTGCATGTGAGTCTGTTTGTTTGTTTGTCTATTTGGCTGTTTGTCTGTTTGTCCGCACAGAATAAATATGATTTTCTCTGCAACCGTTGGTCCGATCGACAGGAAATTTTCACCATCGGTCAACTCCACATGTAGAATGTTTTAATAGGTACCTCCATTATGACGTCATAATTCGACAAGTACAAAACTTCATCCGATCAAGATGAAACTAATTGAGCATCCTGTAGGCATAAATTGGCGGAGGAAAAAATTATTGATGACGTCATAGGTCACGTGGTTCGGCTGCCATCTTGGAAAAACCGAAAAACGTTGCACCTCGATATATCCGAAAGCGCTGCATAGAAAAAATTGAGACATGGCTCATTGTAGAGAACTCTCCATGGGGAATAAAATATGTTAATGATGATGTCATAGGTGCCTCCATTATGACGTCATAATTTGACAAGTACAAAACTTTATCCGATCAAGATGAAATTTCTTGAGCATAATCTAGGAATAAATAACTTTAGAAAAAAATTAATGATGACGTTGAAGGAGCTGCGCTCCAACGCTAGTCGAAAGAATTGACGCGACCAAAGACGGAATTCGTCCGAGTTGCTTTATTGAAACAAAACAGCTCAGGTATTCTGACACCAGCCCGTTTATCGAGCAGCAATATATATACACATTTATGTCGGGAAGTTTGCCCGGCAAAAGCTATACCGGGCATGCCCGGGTGTCAAGGGCGAGCCTTGGAAAGGCGAGTCTGGACCTGCCCGGGCGTGTTTGGCTGCGGCCTGGCAAGTCGAGGCTGGGCGTGCCCGGGCGCTCTGGACGAGCACTGGAAAGGCGAGAGCGGGCATGCCCGGACGCTCTGGGCGAGCCCTGGAAAGGCGATAGCGGGCATGCCCGGACGCTCTGGGCGAGCCCTGGAAAGGCGATAGCGGGCATGCCCGGACGCTCTGGGCGAGCCCTGGAAAGGCGATAGCGGGCATGCCCGGACGCTCTGGGCGAGCCCTGGAAAGGCGATAGCGGGCATGCCCGGACGCTCTGGGCGAGCCCTGGAAAGGCGAGAGCGGGCATGCCCGGGAAAGACGAGACCGGGCGTGCCCGGGAGGTTCGGGCGTGCCCGGGAACAGTGAGTCCGGGCATGCCCGGGAGAGGCGCGTCTGGCCGTGTTCTGGCCGGTGCAAGGCGATTGTGTGCATCCAGCGGTAACCGCTACAACGTCATCGGTCACGTGGTTCGGCCGCCATATTTGTTTTAACACTAAAGCCTTAAAAACAACTGAAAATACATCCTGGCGAGGGTTTGCAATCTCTGATTGTTCTTTTTCTTGTTAAAGGACTGTAATGACTTCATTTGACATCTCAGTGTGAGTGCATTGTATTGGGCTCAAAAAAACAACATACTCTCGCTATAACTAGGAGAAATGAGGTTAGTAAGGTTGAAATGTTTTACCTGTTAGCTCTAACGTTACCGCTGCTGCTGCTGGTGCTGCTGCTTCATTCTCGGTTTTGCTTTTGAAGAAATTAGTAAACTTTTTGTAAACTTTTCTGCAATTTCTTCTCTGCTTTATTTTTTTTTCGTTTTTCTGCCCCTCTTCAATAATTTAGTTTCATTGCTTTTGGTTAACTTTACCGAGGTAGGCCATAAAATTATGTCAGCTCGATTGACGACATGTGTGCATTATTTTTGATTTTTTTTTTTACGACCGAAGAATAGCACGAACTAGATCGATCACGTGTCGATGTGTGGGCGTCAATAAAAAAATACAACCTACAAATGCGAGTGGAATAGTTCATTTGAGAAGGGAAGGTAAACATCTGGAACTAGTTGGTGTTGGAAATACAGTAGATTAAACCACTGTCATATTTTTCATTCAATAGGCCTGGTGTTGGCCTAGCGGTTAGGGTACTGGCTTGGGATCCTGGGTTTGAATCTCGGTCAATCGCTGAATTAATACCAGGTGGGTTGACTGAGCCTGTCATCCTTCCGAGGTCGGCAAAATGAGTACCAGTTCACTGGTAATTTCCTGTGTGTCGCAAGAGGTGACTAACCTGGTTTGGCGGCAGGAAGGGCATCCGGCCATAAAACATTGCTTCAAAAAAGGGGACCACGGTGCCCGAAAAAGGCCAACCCCTGTTCTGCGGCAAAAAACGGCCTCTAAAGGTGGTTCACCCTAGGTTATGTAATTGATGGATTCTTCAGTCGGTCATATAGTATATCACTCCCACTGGCCGTTGGGGCCTCTCCAGCGTGGGGGCACTGGACAATTGCCCAAGCTGCCCCATAGGTAAGACTACCCCTGTTTATAACAATGTCAGTGTATGTATGTGTATGTGGCTCCTCCATAACTCCAAAATGATGAAACCTAGCGGCCTGAAACGTTGCATGCATACGAAGCAACTCCAAGGGGGTGCATGAATGAAATCTGGGTATTTGGGTACATTTACGCACCCCTTTTGAAGATAACTATGGGGGTGCTCATTACAACAAAAAACAAAAACGAATCTTACCAAGATGGTGGCTCACCATCTTGGTCTGCCCACTTTCACATCGCAGAAGCCGCCATTTTGTTTATGCCTTGACTTGGAAGAGGCCGCACAGGCCCTGCTGTACATTTGTAGACTGAACAATGCGTCTTCTATCATTAAATTAAGGTAACGTTTTGAGGAAACAAAGGTACATTTTTATTACAGCTCATGCAGAGGAAATGATTCAATGGATGTTTTGTTCGCAGCAATCACGGCAGCGGTCTAACATACACTGCCCAATGAAGGTACAGTCTCATAATGCAGAGGAAAGAAAATAGTGGTCTTTAATATAAAAACAAGTACAACAAGTACAAAAAGTTTTAATTAAAACAAAAGCCGCGTCGATGTTACACAATGCCTAGATGCAGCTGTGCCTATAACGTCGATGTTATAGGCACAGGACATTCCTATTGATTCGATTACTTGATGTTATTTTTCTGCAAAGTGAAAATATATCTCGGCAATTTCCCATGTGTGGCGACGAATTTTTAATATATCTCGGCATTTTCCCATCTGTTATTTCAGGCGGTGTATGACTGACCATGCCGCGATTTAAAATATATATATCTCGGCAATTTCCCGTGTGTGGCGACACGTGAACGAAGCTATGCTCCTCTCTGCACATTATTGTGACGACGTATAAATTAAATATTTCATCGTGACGATTGTCATCAAATGGACGAATTTTTAATATATCTCGGCATTTTCCCGTCTGTTATTTCGGGCGGTGTATGACTGACCATGCCGCGATTTAAACAAAATATATATATCTCGGCATTTTCCCGTCTCTTATTTCGGGCGGTGTATGACAGACCATGCCGCGATTTAAAAAAAAAAAATCTCAATGGACTTGAAGTTACAGGCCTTTGAGAATTCATTTCGTTCTATAAAGGGCAACTTTCATCGGATTTTCTTCCCGTTTTTTTTCAACCGAGTCTAAAACTATGTTAGCGACTGTGAAGAATGAAACGATATATCGAATTTGATTTGAAATAAAACTGTGTGAGAGAGGAAGACACCACGGGCCTACAAAACAGGCCTCAAAGCTATGCGAGTTAATAAAATGGTGGATATTTGTTTATATGAAGCCTCTCCCAAAATGGGTGGAGCTATGGTTCCCAGAATGGGTGGAGCTTCGAGGTTTTGTCTTCTCTGCAAGAACAACAAGAAGAAGAAGAACAAGAAGCAGAAGAAGAACAACAACAACAGCAGAGGGCACTCTATGAGCAGCGTCTGCGACGCGGCTAAAAAGTTTTAATTAAAACAAAAGCCGCGTCGATGTTACACAATGCCTAGATGCAGCTGTGCCTATAACGTCGATGTTATAGGCACAGGACATTCCTATTGATTCGATTACTTGATGTTATTTTTGTGCAAAGTGAAAATATATCTCGGCAATTTCCTGTGTGTGGCGACGAATTTTTAATATATCTCGGCATTTTCCCGTCTGTTATTTCAGGCGGTGTATGACTGACCATGCTGCGATTTAAAAAAAATATATCTCGGCAATTTCCCGTGTGTGGCGACACGTGAACGAAGCTATGCTCCTCTCTCCACATTATTGTGACGACGTATAAATTAAATATTTCATCGTGACGATTGTCATCAAATGGACGAATTTTCAATATATCTCGGCATTTTCCCGTCTGTTATTTTGGGCGGTGTATGACTGACCATGCCATGATTTAAACAAAATATATATATCTCGGCATTTTCCCGTCTATTATTTCGGGCGGTGTATGACCATGCCGCGATTTTTAAAAAATATATCTCAATGGACTTGAAGTTACAGGCCTTTGAGAATTCATTTAGTTCTATAAAGGGCAACTTTCATCGGATTTTCTTCCCGTTTTTTTTCAACCGAGTCTAAAACTATGTTAGCGACTGTGAAAAATGAAATGATATATCGAATTTGATTTGAAATAAAACTGTGTGAGAGAGGAAGACACCACGGGCCTACAAAACAGGCCTCAAAGCTATGCGAGTTAATAAAATGGTGGATATTTGTTTATATGAAGGCTCGCCCAGAATGGGTGGAGCTATGGTTCCCAGAATGGGTGGAGCTTTGAGGTTTTGTCTTCTCTGCAAGAACAAGAAGAAGAAGAAGAACAAGAAGAACAACAACAACAACAGCAGAGGGCACTCTATGAGCAGCGTCTGCGACGCGGCTAAAAACATTTTGTTTTTCACCTGACTTTTCAAGACTCAAGCAAGTACAGGTGTTCCTTACTTGGAGTTTCCCTATGTTTCCATCTTGACCACCCAATATATCTTCTCCTGACCCCTATCCATTTGTCCCCACACGAATTGTTTGCCCAAGTCTCCCTCTATCTTAACCTTCAACTCTGCTGTTGGTTTCCCCCTTCCTAAGGTTCCTTTTTGCCCTGTTACGTCCTGTTCCATTCAGTGTAATAGCTCTTCCATGAGTCTTGACGATGTACACAAAAATATATCAGTGACCATTTTGTTTTATCTTCACCAGACTCCTGTATTGGCGCTGTCCTTCTTATGCCTTCTCTCCTAATGAACCACTCTTTTATTACTCCCCTCGCTATCCTGCGAGTGGCCCTTATCCCTGCTATCACCCTACCCTGACTGACCGTCATGGTTTCCATTCTTGCCGTTAGCTCCGTATGGACCGCATCCATTTTGCACTCCAGCCTGTCAGCACGAGCCTTCAGCCCTGCTTGGCCCACATTACTTTATAGCTCTGTCAGCCTTCACTTCAGCCTTCTGGGTCTCAATTATAGCCATCTTGGCTGAAAATTCTGGCTTATTCCCGTTTTTGGTCCCATCTCTCAATGGTGAAGAATCACTTAAAAAAATTAAAAAATATCTTGTCCATATCCGGATCTTCACCAAAATCTAATTCATTTGTCTGTGTCACACACCAAAACCAGTCCACCAAATTTCATCCGAATCCGTCCACAACCTTTTTGGATGTCCTGTTCACAGACAGACAAACAGACAGACAGACAAACAGACATGCAAGGGTGAAACACATAACCTCTGTCACCTTCGATAGCACAGGTACTTATACTGTACAATATTGCATTTTGAATGGCATGACTAGTCAATTTTGGTCATAATGCGATTAGGTTAATTTTAAATATGCATCATTTTTAGTTTGTCTTTTAGCTTGCATATCATTATAACCTAGTGTTCTTGAATATAAAGCTCTCACAGAATCTACTCCTCAAATAAATAAAGCATAGCCTATCATGACGTAACCCTGGGACATATACGATATCTAATCTACTTACAAACCCAAACCTGCAACTAACCGTGTCCCACTGGTAACCACCTACGCTGCTACCTCATCCCAATTGCCAAGTATTCTGAATAAGGCCCTTCCTCTCCTCCATTAATCAGAAACACTCGGCACCACATTTCCTCAACCTCCACTGACATCATTTCGACGTGGTCGGACACTCAGGGACCTCTTGGTAAAAGCAAAGCACCCACAGCCCCACAACAAACTAGGATCCCTGGCTTCTATAAATGCACAGCAAACAAATGCATTATTCACAAGCATTTACTAGAAGGAAACAAATTTTGTAGTTCTAGCACTGGACAAAAATTCCCCATCACCTCCTATAAAAATAAAAAAAACCACCTTTAGAGGCCATTTTTCCCCGCAAGCGGGGTTTGGCCTTTTTCGGGAACTGTGGTTGTTGTTGTTTTTCGGTCCCCTTTTTGAAGCAATGTTTTACGGCCGGATGCCCTTCCTGACGCCAACCCTTTTTGCCGCCTTTAACGACAAACAGGGAATTACCAGTGAACTGGTACTCAAATTTGCCGACCTCGGAAGGATGACAGGCTGAGTCAACCCCCCTGGCGTTAATTCAGCGATTGACCGGGATTCGAACCCAGGATCCTAGGATCCTAAGCCGGCACCCTAACCGCTAGCCCAACACAACACCTCCTATATGAACTGCAAATCTACATGGGTCATATACCTAATCACTTGCCAAAAGTGCAACAAACAATATGTTGGAAAAACTGAGAATACACTCTACACACGATTTAATAACACCCGGTCAGAAATCAATAACTTCCACACCAGTCAGGGCAAATCTCTACCTTACACGATACACTTCAATCAACCGGATCACTCTATAAATGACATTCAGATCTCTGCCATTGAATCAATCACAAATCGATCACACACCACGATTCTGAAACGTGAGTCCTTTTGGATACATAAACTTCGGACAAAAATCCCTCATGGCATAAATTTTGATGATTAAAGCATGTTCCTACATCAACCCAATCAAATTGTTAACCGTAACCCATTCATTCATTCATTCATTCATTCATTCATTCATTCATTCATTCTACCTTTGTATGTCATTTATATAAATATATAAATATATTATATGAATATAAATGGCATATGAATATATGCTTTTATGTTTATGTATGTATGTATCCCTATATTTGTATATGCACGTGCACCGGAAATGTAACGCAAACCGTAACTATAAGCTGCGCTTCACTTCCGTTGAACTTGGGGCCGGTGAGTGAGCTTTGGCGTGGCTCTTCCTTCTGTATGCATTTTCTACACATATCACACATCTTACACACATATCACGGCACATACTTGACTGATATACATGCCTGCTGTTTTTGTAGACTCACCCGAAAGACCTTTGTTGGTCGAAAGCTTGTCGAATTAAAGATCGAAGCCCTGAAGCTACGTCCGCGTCTTATTCAATCTCCCGATTATTTATTCAATGCAAATGAGACGCCCTGCTCGTACTGTGGAGTTTCTACTATTTCTCACAGTTATATATATATATATATATATATATATGTATATATATATATATGTGGCGGACACAAAAGCCCACTGGCGTGGTGACATCATTCCGCGCACCAAGTGGGCGGTGGCCACGCCCGAGGGGTAGGCGTGGCCTCATGATATACACCGGGCGCGCAGCCCGGAGCGCGCCAGTGTTACAGTGAGCTCCTGAAATAAAGACGCTTATAAGTTACCGCTTGTCCGCTTCCTCCTTGCTCGCAAGCAGCGCGCGTAACGCCGCGCTTTATATATATATATATATATTTATATATATATTGTGAGAAACCACCGGTGAAACCACCTGTTCTCACGACCGATTTGGTGCCCCGCCCACCGCGTGACGTGGCATCCTTGGAGCCTCACGCGATCGGGGGGGAATTCGGCACGTGATTGGTGGAGGGGTCAGAGAGCGCGGTCGCCATCTTATGCGACGCACACGGCTCGAAGGCTCCGAGTGGGAAATATCATAAGGGTTTTCCTTGAAGCCTCCGGACAGCCGAGTTGGGCTGGTCGAATACCGTTCTGTATTTTACGAGCGAGGAACTCCAGAAGAGAACGAGTGATTCCCGGCTTCGTGTTGGAGCTACTGGCCGACCGTTCCTGGCGGCCTTGTGCGGTATTCCATCCTGGTACCCTCCGAGTCCCGGAGCCCGTCGATTGGAGCCGCGAGTGATCTTACCTGCGTCCTGTTGGAGCGTCTGTTGCCGACAGTTCCTGCAGGCTTGTGCAGCATATTCCCTTTTGTTACCTTTCATGGGTTTTGTGATCGAGCCAATAAATAATCGTGCCTTACCCCTAGAAGGCCGATTAAAACACAATTGTGTTTATTGCGTCTCTTTTGGTTCACTACGTGGATTACTTGAAGCCCGGACATTCACGTCCGTATTCCGTGCTGGGATACATTCCACAGACGGGATCGCGACAAATGGGTTGCTCGTCCTAGGATCATTCAAGTAAGAGCCATTCGATTGAGACGGGAATTCTGCAGTGGACGACATCTTCTGGCATCTGTTCATCGCCTTCTCACCAGCGGACGCCGTCTCGGAGGAACTTTCTCGCCGTAGGACGCTGTCTTGGGCAGAGAAGTGAATAGCCTCGGATCCCTCCAAACAACCGACAAAGGATAAGCGAATAGCCTCGGATCCCTCCAAACAACCGAAAAAAAAAAAAAAAAAAACGTGAGTATTTGTACGTGGTATTTTTCTCATTGGCAATTTGATGTGCGGGTGATATTGCGTAGTTGTGTCGTATTTCCCCAACAGAGCGTTGTGTTTGAGCGTTGTGTTTGAGGTTGTGTTTTGTGCCTGGTCGTATGATAACTCGTAGCCAAGCTATGTCGACCAGGGAAGTGAGAGTTCAACCTGATCATGTTGACAGTCACGTGGGTGGCGAGGTGAGCGACGCAAGCAGCCTTGACCCGGTCACTCAACCCGAGATGTTAGGAAGCGATCCCATCATGACTAAATGCATGCGTTCGCCCTTCTGGACCGGGCTGACTCCGGTTCAACAACTTGACATGTATAACAGGGAGAATGACAGGGCAGAGGCAGAGTGTGCGGCAGCAGCAGAGAGAGAGCGTGCAGCAGCAGAGAGAGAGCATGCGGCAGCAGAGACAGCAGCAGAGAGAGAGCGTGCGGCAGCAGCAGAGAGAGAGCGTGCAGCAGCAGAGAGAGAGCGTGCAGCAGCAGAGGGAGAGCGTGCGGCAGCAGAGAGAGAGCATGCGGCAGCAGAGAGAGAGCGTGCGGCAGCAGCAGAGGGAGAGCGTGCGGCAGCAGCGAGAGAGCATGCGGCAGCAGAGAGAGAGCGTGCGGCGGCAGCAGAGAGAGAGCATGCGGCAGCAGAAGCTGAACGCGTCAGAGAGCATGAGTTGCGAATGTTGACTGAACGACTGCGGGCAGAGGGGTCTGCTGCAAGAGTCCCGGAAACTGTTCATGTTCGTTTGCCGGACTGGACGGGAGACACGAAGCCAGAAGCGTATCTGGAGATGGCGGAGAAGTTGTTGGCTGCCGGTGGCATTGATGAGAGCTTGTGGGTCGGCCATCTTGTGAGCCATCTATCTGAGAAGGCGAGGGAGGTATATGCGAGGATGGCAACCGAGGACGCAAACAGATACAGGGCATTGAAGGCCGAGATTTTGAACGCCTATGCGGTGTCCGCATGTATTTATAGGAGAAATTTTTTCAGCTGGACTCGTGAGTCCAGTCAAACCTATGAGGAACATTCGCGGGCCTTGTTGGAACAGCTGCAGAGATGGTTCAAGGGGAGCAAGGTTGAGTTACCTCAAGCGGTGGCGGAACTCCTGGTGCGTTACCGTATCGATCAACAGCTTCCGCCTGACTTAGCATTGTTTCTTGTCGACAAAGACACTGCTTCCTTGGCAGACTGCGTCAACCTTATTGATAAACATGTTTTGGCGTGCAAAATGCTGCAAGTCACGCAGTCGCGTCGTAAGACGGAGGAGTCTGCGATCAAGACCGCCCCCCGTCTGCCCGGCGGCTGGATCGAGGGGAGGGGTTCTCCGATGCCCTCCACTGGTGGCGGTCGCGAGCCGCAGACCAGGGCAGGGCCCTGGTGCGATTTCTGCAAACGCGTGGGGCACGGTGAAAACCGCTGCTTCTCTAATCCCGCTAGTCCGGCCTACCGAGGCAACCCTCCTGTTAAGTCGGAGGGAGATCAGTGGAGCTCATCCGCCGGGCCCTCGCACACGACGGTGGCATCGGTGACCGAGGTCACTGCCACCGAGGCTAATTCCATTCATCCACTGTACCAGGATTATTCAGGGACAGCCTTAGTGGGTGGCCCTGATTCGATGCTGAAGTTTGAGGCCCAATACCTTCGGGATACTGGGGCGACACGGTGTGTTCTCCGGGCGGGGGTAGTTCCGGCCTCTCAGATGCGTTATACCGGCGAGTATACCCTCCTTCGGGGCATTGACCGGGTTCTTGGCCGGTATCCCCTTGCCCTCCTCGAGGTCCGGAGTGACATTTTTAAGGGTCCAGTGACTTGTGTGGTGGTACCCTACTACCCGATACCCGGGGTCTCCTTGCTGATTGGCAATGATGCCATGGCCAGGGAGGAGTCATTGACTCTGACCTGTGGGGGGGTCACTAGATCCCAGAGTAAACAGGCGGAGAGAGTGGCGGAGTCAGACATATCTTCACTCTGGCCCGAGGAGCCTAGCGCCTCGACTCCAGTTCCCGACGGTGACGTTGCGTCAGCTGAAGTCCACCCGAGCCTCCCGTCCAGCCACCCTCAGGTGCCGTGCTCCTCAGGGACCGCTCCCGCCATGTCGCGATTCAGCAGGAACGCTAATGCTAAGGTATATGTGGGAAACCTGGGCAATGGAGCAGCGAAGGCCGAGCTAGGGAGGGTCTTCGAACATTACGGACCACTCCGCAACGTATGGGTGGCTCGAAACCCACCTGGATTTGCAGTTGTTGAGTTTGAAGAGCCACGAGATGCTGAAGATTCGGTCAGAGCCCTTGATGGAAGGTTAATTTGCGGATCGCGTGTGTGCGTCGAGATGTCGAATGGCATGTCGCGGCGGCCTCGTTTCAGACGCCCTTTGGTCCGCAGGCCTTTCGACCCGAACGATCGATGTTACCAGTGCGGTGAAAGGGGTCATTACGCATATGACTGTTGTTCTCGACACCGGAGGAGTACCCGCCGCTCTAGGTCTCGGCCCGTTCCCTTCCTGTCAACGCTTCCCCCAACTTGAGTTTGGCCCCTTGCCTCTCTATTGTGCTTGTGTGAAGTGTAACTCTTGTAGGGTAGATATTAATGTGGTGTATGGTGTTAACTATTGTGTGTGGAAAAAAAAACCAAACTGGTTCATTGTTAACCTGTTAATGCCTGTTAATGGCCTGTGCGTTAATAATTGCGTTATTGTTGCGCTATTGCGTTGCGTTGTATTGTGGCGTTGTTGCGTTATTGTTGTTAATAAGTGTTAATACTTGTTAATGGCGTTAATTGCCTGTTAGCGATTACCGCCATCATCTTGCCATGTGATTTGCACCTACTACAAATACTGGTTTTTAAAAAACGCCGTCTATTCGACGGGGTTTTTACTTAGGGGGGGAGGACTGTGAGAAACCACCGGTGAAACCACCTGTTCTCACGACCGATTTGGTGCCCCGCCCACCGCGTGACGTGGCATCCTTGGAGCCTCACGCGATCGGGGGGGAATTCGGCACGTGATTGGTGGAGGGGTCAGAGAGCGCGGTCGCCATCTTATGCGACGCACACGGCTCGAAGGCTCCGAGTGGGAAATATCATAAGGGTTTTCCTTGAAGCCTCCGGACAGCCGAGTTGGGCTGGTCGAATACCGTTCTGTATTTTACGAGCGAGGAACTCCAGAAGAGAACGAGTGATTCCCGGCTTCGTGTTGGAGCTACTGGCCGACCGTTCCTGGCGGCCTTGTGCGGTATTCCATCCTGGTACCCTCCGAGTCCCGGAGCCCGTCGATTGGAGCCGCGAGTGATCTTACCTGCGTCCTGTTGGAGCGTCTGTTGCCGACAGTTCCTGCAGGCTTGTGCAGCATATTCCCTTTTGTTACCTTTCATGGGTTTTGTGATCGAGCCAATAAATAATCGTGCCTTACCCCTAGAAGGCCGATTAAAACACAATTGTGTTTATTGCGTCTCTTTTGGTTCACTACGTGGATTACTTGAAGCCCGGACATTCACGTCCGTATTCCGTGCTGGGATACATTCCACAGACGGGATCGCGACAATATATATATATATATATATATATATATATATACATATATATATATATATATATATATATAACACAGTTTGTGTGTGTGTGTGTAATGTTACCGATAGACTCCTAAACGGAGAGGCTTACGTGCTTGATATTTGACATAGACATGGCCATTGAGCGTGGGACGAACATGGCCGAACTCAAAATATTTGATGATCCATATTTTTTATTCATATTTACCTCAGCGCATTTCAGCGAAGTACCCGCTAATCTCAGCCGGTTCCAGAGCAGCTCGCTGATTTGCTCAGAGCGATCACGTGATGTTCCATTCCCGCCCGCCAGACTGATTCGCTCAGAGCAATCACGTGATGTTCCATCCCGTCACACGTCACTTCACCTTTTATGCGATCGTGTTTTGTATCGATTTTGTGCGATATGAATTAAATGTCTTTGAAACAGCTGTGAAACGTCTTTCCACAACCCTTCCGTAACCGAGATCCGCGAAGCGAGTTGGTCGAGTCGTGCTGACCAAGATGGCGACACGGCGGCTTCACTTTTCACGGAGTATGAGCATTCTATATATTTTCAATTCAGTGCGCCCGTGATTTGTAGCATAGACATGACCACTGGGCCTTCACGGTGTAATTTGTGCGAGGCTTTTGTCCGAGTGAGCTTGAGTCGAGAGGGCGAATGTACGGGTTGGGAATGTACGGGTCTCCCTTCCCCCGCCCAGCAACGCCGGTACTGGAGGACGTCACAGGATCGGTGAGTCTCCAAAATCCACTTCGTGCTGTTGCGAATATGCAGGACTATGTCCGATTGTTGTGCTGCTCTCCGACCATGAGAACTGCAACGTCATTGTTGACTGGCCATCCCCTTCCCTCCCCCTTCCCCCTCCCCCCTCCGTCCCCCCTTCCCTTCCCCCTCCACCCTACCCCCTCCACCCTACCCCCTCCACCCTACCCCCTCCACCCTACCCCCTCCCCTTCTCCCCTCCCCCTCCCTTTTCCCCCTCCCCTCCCCCACCCTTCTCCCCCTCCCCTCCCCCACCCTTCTCCCCTCCCCCCTCTTCTCCCCTCCCCCCCCGTTCCCCTCCCCCCTCCGTTCCCCTCCCCCCTCCCCTCCCCCGCCCAGCAATGCCGGGTACTTCTGCCGGGTCGCCCCTCCCCCTCCCCCCTTCCCCTCCCCCTCCCCCATCCCCCTCCCACCCCTCCCCCCTCCCATCCTCACCCTCCCATCCCTCACCCTCCCCATCCCCCCCTCTTCCCTCTCCCCTCCCCCTTCTCCTCCCCCCTCCCCCTCCCCCTCCCTCTCCCCCTCCCTCCTCCCCTCCTCCCCCTCCACCCTCTCCCACCTCCACCCTCTCCCCCCTCCCTCCCCTCCCCCCTCCCCTCCCCCCTCCCCTCCCCCCTCCCCTTCCCCCCTCCCCTCCCCCCTCCCCTCCCCCCTCCCCTCTCCCCTCCCCCCTCCCCTCTCCCCTCCCCCCTCCCCTCTCCCCTCCCCTCTCCCCTCCCCCCTCCCTCCTCCCCTCCCCTCTCCCCTCCCCCCTCCCTCCTCCCCTCCCCCCTCCACCCCTCCCATCCCTCCCCCTCCCCATACCCATCCCCCCCTCTTCTCCCCTCTCCCCTCCCCCTCCCACTCTTCTCCCCTCCCCTCCCCTCCCCCGCCCGGCAATGCCGGGTACTTCTGCTAGTATATATATATATATATATATATATACACATATATATATATTGTTATGGTTTTTAGAACCTTCACTAATTAGTAAATTTTAGTAAATGTTCCCTTATAAATGATCCCCTGTAAATATCCCCATCAATTGGCTTTATTAAAGATCGCACCCTAGTTAGTCCATGTACAACACGTAGAGAAGCATAGGACCTCTATGTAGTTATTTCATTTATATGTGTTTCAGTTAACGATCTGTTCCCAATAGTTGAATCTGCGTTGCATTAATCAAATAAGATAGGCCCCTTTCAATTTCCCCAACCATCGCTCCCGCTCTTCAAAAGTGCAGTAACTGCAGGATAGCGTTCGCTGCCGTTTGCATTGGGCTGTTTGCTGGCACCAAGCCGCCATTACGCACGCGGTCTCAAGCCGAGGAAAAAGGGGGCGGAACCACAAGAACAAGGTGTGGCACGTCGACTCACCATCAGAGGTGGAGCCAGCGAGCCCTTGCCAGCCAACCAGCGCCGAGGTGAGCCGACCGGTAGGCGTGTCATCGGAGCCGGCGGCTTGATTTCTACACGGACAATAAAAGCGGCTGCGAGGGACTGCTTGAGGGGATGAGGTGAGGAGGTGAGAAGGAGATCAGAGGAGGTGAGAAGGAGTTCGGGTCGATAACCTGGAGCAGAGCTGGGAGTGCGCCACGGACTGCTTTTGGTATGAGCTGCGCCACAAACTGCTGATGGTAACGGACTGCGCAGGGGACCGTTGATGATACGAACCTTGTTCGAGAGAGGGAGAGAGAGCGTTGGCATGAGCCACATATTACGTACGCCGTATCCCAGTTTCCCCGATATATGCAACGTCCGCTCACGGTCCACGATATGCGCTCGCTGCCTGCCAGGGTTTCCCGCCACGACGCGAGTCCATTCCTGGAGCCAGACCTCAACGCCCTACCATCTGCCTGGACCCTTCTCCTCCTTCCAGCCATTCCTTCCTGCCATTCCCTGTCGTGTTAGTCTGTTTGTTTGTCGTGGGGTTATAATATAAGACTGTTTTAAGGCTTGCCCTGTGTATCTGCTTCTTCCTCTTCCTGTACAGTCCTACCTTTCGTTTCTTCCTTGGTTTTGGTTTTGTAGATAGTGAATAAACCTGTGTTATTTCTTACCCTTTACTTTGGTTTCATTCTCCCCCGATCGCTATAGTCCCTTCCTCCCATTGAGTACCTGTGGCACGATTCGGCCAACGCTCGGAGTCGGGTTTAGTCTCTTGGTAATGGCCGGAGTCGCAGCTCGCTTCGCTCGGCGCAATCCAATCACGCTGTGGCCTGGGTGGGAGTATTTCCTCGCTTACGGCCGGTGGTGGTAATTAGGTTGTAAGACGGGTTGGGCTTACAACCCTACTCACCACCGACCGGAATTGACGTCATACCCCCAGGACCGGTCGGACGGCCAGCTTAACAGGACAAGGGGTTTTACCCCCCCCCCCCTTGCTAACGGGAGTGCCATCCCCCGGATCCGTAACAATTGGTGTCAGGAGTGTGGGATTGGACCCGAACCAAATTTTTAACCCATCTTAAAAATTTGGTCAAAAATTTACGAGCGGCCAAAATTTTTATTAAAACATCTACATTTTTACATCGTGCCATGGATGATCAAGGCGATCAGGTGCCGGTAGGGGAGAATGAGCAGGTAGAGGCAACCCAGGACCCCCAGGGAAGAGGTGGGAGTAATGCGGGAGGAAAGCAAAGAAGGTGCGGTAGCGGGGGTTGCAGGCACACAAAATGGCGGCCTCCCGTACATGACGGCGATAGCCGGGCCCGCAGTGCCAATGGACTGGGGCCTTTTTATGATGCATTTCAGTGCATCTATGAAGGGTGACAGTAAGGGATTGGATGCAATGATGGCTACCCAGGGGATCGACATGGGAAAAATGAGGCACGAAGCAAGGTACAACCCGGATGGATTTAAGGAGCAAATAAACGCCACGATGAAAAGAATAGAGAAGGACATTGGGCGTGAGTTGGGCAGAAGGTCCCAAGGGTACGCGACGATGTAACGTGACTTGAGAAGCGCGGATTGAGCGAAGCTGAGCAAGGGGCAGGTAACTGGACCGGGGTAGAGATCGTGACACGGGGTGTGAAAAACCCGACGGCCGCCGAATTGGACAAGGCAAATTCATGTGAGCCCGCGGTCGTCGAGCTGAATAACGAACAAGTACAAAAAGTTTTAATTAAAACAAAAGCCGCGTCGATGTTACACAATGGCTAGATGCAGCTGTGCCTATAACGTCGATGTTATAGGCACAGGACATTCCTATTGATTCGATTACTTGATGTTATTTTTGTGCAAAGTGAAAATATATCTCGGCACTTTCCCGTGTGTGGTGACGAATTTTTAATATATCTCGGCATTTTCCAGTCTGTTATTTCAGGCGGTGTATGACTGACCATGCCGCGATTAAAAAAATATATATCTCGGCAATTTCCCGTGTGTGGCGACACGTGAACGACGCTATGCTCCTCTCTCCACATTATTGTGACGACGTATAAATTAAATATTTCATCGTGACGATTGTCATCAAATGGACGAATTTTTAATATATCTCGGCATTTTCCCGTCTGTTATTTCAGGCGGTGTATGACTGACCATGCCGTGATTGTAAAAAAATATATCTCGTCAATTTCTCGTGTGTAGCGACACGTGAACGAAGCTATGCTCCTCTCTCCACATTATTGTGACGACGTATAAATGAAATATTTCATCGTGACGATTGTCATCAAATGGACGAATTTTTAATATATCTCGGCATTTTCCCATCTGTTATTTCAGGCGGTGTATGACTGACCATGCCGCGATTTAAAAAAAAAAAATCTCAATGGACTTGAAGTTACAGGCCTTTGAGAATTCATTTCGTTCTTTAAAGGGCAACTTTCATCGGATTTTCTTCACGTTTTTTTTCAACCGAGTCTAAAACTATGTTAGCGACTGTGAAAAATGAAATGATATATCGAATTTGATTTGAAAGAAAACTGTGTGAGAGAGCAAGACACCACGGGCCTACAAAACAGGCCTCAAAGCTATGCGAGTTAATAAAATGGTGGATATTTGTTTATATGAAGCCTCTCCCACAATGGGTGGAGCAATGGTTCCCAGAATGGGTGGAGCTTTGAGGTTTTGTCTTCTCTGCAAGAACAACAACAAGAAGAAGAAGAACAAGAAGAAGAACAACAACAACAGCAGAGGGCACTCTATGAGCAGCGTCTGCGACGCGGCTAAAAAGAAATAATCGAAATTGGGTTGGAAGAGACGCCGGACTTAGAGGTAAAGCACTTGCGGGGTGAAGAAATGGATAATGCACAAAGTCTGGATTCGCATCATGATGCTGTGCTTATTAACCCCAATAAAGATTTGCAGGTGGTGGAGGAACGAAGAAGAAGAAGCGCCCAGGTGAGTCGGCCTGTATATTGTGCGGGGAGATTTTGCAGGAGGATGTTTGGCGCAAAAAGAATTTTCGCGCGCTTGGGGTCGCGACGGCACCCGGGCGCTAGTGAAAGGTCCGTGGTGAGATGTAAGAGTGTGAATGAATGCACAACAGAGTGTGATAGTGGGAGTGATTGTGAAGATTGCGAAACAGAGTGTACGGAGTGTGACACGGAGAGTGAGTTGGTGGTGGCGCGGGTGTGGGAGGGCACATCGGAGCGCGTGATGGGGAGTGTTACAGAGGATGTAACGGGAGAGTGTGCGCAAGAGTTGGCGCGAGAGTGTGCGGTGATGATTGGGTGTGCAGAAGAGTGCACACCCGTGGTGAGTGTTACGGAGGACGTAATGGGGGAAGAAAGGTGTGGAACAGAGTGTATGAGTGATGAATGCGATACAGAGTGTGGAAGTGGGAGTGAGTGTGACCAGGAGAGTGAGATGGATGGAGAGAGTGTGTGAGAACGCACACCTGAGTTGGTTGTGGCGCATGTGCGGGAGGGCACATCGGAGCGCGTGAGTGGGTATGTGCAGAGGTACGCACCCGTGAGTGTTATGGAGTACGTAACAGGGGAGTGGTGTGCAATAGAGTGTGCGAGTAGGAAGAAGGCGCGCGAGGGGAGTGGTGCGTAACAGAGTGCGTAAGAAAGGGGTATGCACGAGCAAGTGCAATAACAAAGTGTATGGAGACACCTGGATGTGTGAGGAGGAAAAGGAACGAGTGGTGTGAGCATGTACGGGGAGCATCAACGTTAAACGGGACAGCGTTCAGACCGATGTTTAGCCAAAGCGAGCTCCCAGTCTGTGCCGGGCTTCGTGTACTGCGGGAACCGGCGGGGATCGGTGTCGCGTCGCTCCTGTTCAGAGCGTCGTGCACGATTCGGGCCGGGCCCCGCCCCGCACGGTCGAGTCCGCACTTTTCCGGGCAAGGCGACCGGCCCGGTTCGAGGGGACGTAGGAGGGGTCGGAACGGCGCCCCCTTGTGGTGGCGGCGTTCCACCCGGGCAAGGTTGGCCCTCCGCGCATGGGAGCGAAAGGCCCCGCGCCGGGATGGTGCTTTTAACCTTGGCCCAACCAAACCACCTCCCATGAATCGAATGCCCGACGGACCCAACCTGCAGGAGACCAAACCACCCAAATTCATTGCTCGGCTTTGCGAAACAGAGCTTTGAAAATGTAATGACGTACCGAGGAGGCTCAGATATAGTGGACTGAGGATGATAGTGTTATTGTTTGAAATTGATAGGGAATTGGCTTGGAATTACTTGTGATTCGAAATTGGGGATAGTGAATATGATTGGCAAATTTGATGGGCAAAAATGATTGGCAATAATGATTGGCAAATTTGATTGGCAAAAATTGGATGGGCAAAATTGATAGTGAGAGATGCCCGATGTAGAGGGATGGTAAATCCACCATCCCTCACATCCAATCAGGGCACATGAGCATTAGTTTATGGGGTGGCTGTGCAAACTAGCCCAGGAGGGTTAGGATAAATTGATAGGAATTTAGAGAAAGATGACCATAGGTAACTGTAGAGTTAAGTAGCGACATGTACCTGTAGAGGGGACGTAGCAGATTAGTGGATTATAATGACGTGGGAGCGCTTAGTATAAGGGAAGACTGGGGAGCGCGAGTTTCAGAAGGGAGTAGTCAGCCTAGATGATGCAGTGTGTGTGCAGGAAGTTCTTTGTGGTGAGCATGATGATTGGCATGATTGTGCATTGAGCAGAGTATGGTGAAAGGTGTGATTGTGAGTTGTATTGAATGAATGGTCCTGGTGGAGAGACGGGTGCAAGTGCCACCAGGTGTACAGGTGACACCAGGTGTGTGGGCACAGGTGTGCAAGCGAAGCACAGGTGTATGGAGAATGGTTGTATGGAATAGCTAGTATGGAGTAGATGGTCTGGAGTGAATGGAGCATGGAGTGAATGGAGTATGGAATAGATGGTATGGAGTATGGAATGGATGGTGTAGAGTGAGTAGTGTGGAATACATGGAGTGGAGTGGTTGGTGCGAAAGGAGTGGATGGGGAAGATGGACCCCTTTTATGAATACCTGGGGAGGGTAGTTTAAAAGTAGGTAGAGGGAGTAGGTAAATTGTGGTGGATATTGGCATCTGTGGTGCGTGTGGTGGAATGGTGTTTGGATGGGTGCATTAGTGGAGTGAAATGGCTGGGCGTGTGGCCTGTTAGTGAGTGTGATTGGTTGAGCACTCCGCCACTGTTAGTCTGTCGGCCAGGTGAGGCCGCAGGTAGGCTCTGGGAGCCAGTAGAGTTGTTCAATGGGGCCCGAGGATCCAGAGGACGGACCCGGGTAGCCCGACGCCAGAGAGGGCGGTAGTAGGGTGAGAGCGCCAGAGGGCCTTCCCCAGGTAGGTTAGGGTAAGGAGCTGGTAAGCTCAGAGGCAATTGCAGTGGCGGAGGTGTGCAGGTGAGCGGACCTGCTGGGAGCGCCACACGACCAAGCCCGGAAATTGTGCGAAAGGCACAGGGTGAAGAATCGGGGGAGTGAGACCCCAAATTGGTGAGCACCACAGTTTGGTCAATGGGAGTTCGGTTCTTAGAACCACATAGTGTAAGATGGCCAATGGTTTGGCAGGGAAAGACCCCGGGTAGAGTAAGAGTGTTAAAGTCAATTAGAGTATAGTTAGGATTGAAATCCCTTCGCACAATATGCAGCCACTCACCTGAGGTGATGACAGGACTCCACACCACGTTTGTTTTTTTTGTTGCAAATGTTTGGAATGGTGAGACGCATCATGACGTGGGGGTGACATTGTGCTTGTTGTTCCATCTCTTCCTCCTTCGGAGGAATTGATGAGAAATTGGGCTTGATGGCAAATTTGGTTAGAGAGATAGTCGACCAATTTGGATTCGGGGAGATATGGGGAGACAAGATGATAGCGACGAATTTGTAAATGTGTAGAATTTTGTAAATACGGGGTAAGGGCAAGGGTAGGGTAGGTGACAGGGGGGGTGACGTACGGTAGGGACGAGCTTTCTCCGCTCGCTCCCATGCGCACCTCACCTTGCATTGCCTTGTTTTGATGTGTACCCTTGCGACCTTGCCCCGATGCTTGCTGTGTCCTTTCCTTCCACACTCACGGCTTGTTCTTTTGGGTCCGGGGGGGGGGGGGGGGGTGGAGTGCGCAGGTAGCCGCACTTGAGTGCCTGAGCCGCCGCTGCACAGCCTGCCTGGACCGGTACACCACCTTATGGACCGCACGACCTGCGGCCTAGCACCACTTTATGGACCACATGTTTTGTGGCCAAGCACCACACTGATGAACCCCACTTTTGGGGCCTGGCTCCTCTGCTGGGACTGGCCATGATGGCCAGAGAAGAGTTTGCTTGTGGACCACGGTGAGGTGGCCCCTTTTGCCATACAGGTGGACCACCCTTAGTTGGTCCCTGTTGGCCATAAATAAAAAGTGGACGCGTTGTGTGCCCTTTTTGTTATTTTCAAATAGACAGCAAGCCACAAGAACAAGTCGACATCAAGAACGACAACATCAGGAAGCATCGGCCAGCAGAGCAGGGGAAGCAAGAGACAAGGTCATCAGTTTGTTTTTATGTGTGAAATGAGCACTGGATGGTGCTTTGTGTGTTTTATGGTGCTTTGGTGCTTATTGGTGCTGATTGGTGCTTTGGTGATTTGTAATGCTCTTGTGCTCGGGGGTGCACTGCAATATCAATTGTGCATCCCCGGACATTTGAGTATGGTGTATCTGTGCAGTGCAGTGCATGCTCTTCCTCTTCTCAAAAGTTCATCTTTCTGTCTCCCAAAAGACAGGTCCTGGGTTTGCAGTGTACATAATTAGTGTCTTGTAAATGATGCTCCCCACCAGCTAAATGTATAGTTTGAAGACAATTCCGTGATTCGGTTATTCTGTGGGCGTGAGTCTGTTAGGTAGGATGCAACGTAGCAGGCGGGATATACTTAGTTGTTTTAAAACTGTCGCACTCAAGGGTAAGGTTAATAGTAGAGGGTTACGACACCTGAATGTCACATTAAGTAAAGTTATTTCAGGCCGGGACGGCCCTAGAGGAAAGACGGGTGCTGTGTTACGGTTTTTAGAACCTTCACTAGTAAATTTTAGTAAATGTTCCCTTATAAATGATCCCCTGTAAATATCCCCATCAATTGGCTTTATTAAAGATCGCACCCTAGTTAGTCCATGTACAACACGTAGAGAACCATAGGACCTCTCTGTAGTTATTTCATTATTATGTGTTTCAGTTAAGGATCTGTTCCCAATAGTTGAATCTGCGTTGCATTAATCAAATAAGATAGGCCCCTTTCAATTTCCCCAACCATCGCTCCCGCTCTTCAAAAGTGCAGTAACAGCAGGATAGCGTTCGCTGCCGTTTGCATTGGGCTGTTTGCTGGCACCAAGCCGCCATTACGCACGCGGTCTCAAGCCGAGGAAAAAGGGGGCGGAACCATAAGAACAAGGTGTGGCACGTCGACTCACCATCAGAGGTGGAGCCAGCGAGCCCTTGCCGGCCAACCAGCGCTGAGGTGAGCTGACCAGTAGCCGTGTCATCGGAGCCGGCAGCTTGATTTCTACACGGACAATAAAAGCGGCTGCGAGGGACTGCTTGAGGGGATGAGGTGAGAAGGAGTTCAGGTCGATAAGCTGGAGCGGAGCTGGGAGTGCGCCACGGACTGCTTTTGGTACGAGCTGTGCCACGAACTGTAATCGGCGCTGGCGGTGTTGTCTGGTCAGGCGTGGCTTTCTCAGGGGACGCCTGGCACGATAGCCTGCTTGAACCAGTCGTTGGTTGACTAGCCTTCTGGATACAGGCACATTTGTCAGTTGCTGCCACTCAGCCCTAAGCCGATTAGCTGACTTGGTATGGCCATTGCGGACTAACCGGTGCAGCTGGCGATCATCCCTCCTTGTGGTTCTGCGGGGACGTCCTGGCCTCGGTATTGGAGTAGGGACACCCCTCTGAGCATTTCGTTTCAGGATCTTTGACACCTGAGCTTGAGTGATGCCATACTGCTGAGCAATAGCACGCTGTTTCATGCCGTAATTTCGTAAAGCCACCACTCCATGACAAACAGCATTGTCGAGTTGACGGACCATCTCCAGAGGAAGCGGCAATAACTTTTGGAGATGTGCAGCAGTTGTTTTCCACTAATACAGAACGCAACAACCCTTGTATACCCGACTGTGAAGCCAATCATCAAATGCACCTGTCTGGTCATTTTGCCACGCCACCTGTGATATAATCCTGTTGTTGACTTCTTGCTGCGACAGACAATCAGTGACATGGTTCTTTTAACAAATAAATCACCAAAGTGTAAAAGAAACTCACCAGATTGATATACTGAGTCAAGAAAGTAAACCCGTCAAGAAAAAAAAAAAATTCCATATTAAATGCCAAGTCTGTATATATATATATATATATATATATATATATATATATATATATATATATATATATATATATATATATATATATTGAGGCTGTTCTATAAATGTTATTTTTCTGCACTGTCCAAGGCCTGAGGAGCTTCTACATGTACCACAAGTAGGAGAATTAAGAGACAACTATATGTGCTTCAGCATAGAGTCCAATGACTTTAGCAGACAATGGATTTATCTCCAGGGATCCCAGCATAATGAGATGTTTGCTTCGATGGGGACACCATGCAGGCAAAACCAGAATTGATGAATGTGTGATCCTCCAGGAAATGTGAAAAAAGAGTTGGAATAAAAAAAATCTGAAGACAGATCCGACCTCTAAAGGCTATTCAAGAAGACAACGTGCAGACATTGTGCAAAGATGATCCATTGTATTGCACGGGAAAGATTCATTTCGATGAGTCTCCCGGTAGAAAAATATGAATATCGTCACAATAAAAGGCTGCTCTTTGTTAATCAAAACCAAATTAAAAATTTATAAACAACTGTGTAGCTACCATGTGCCTAGACTTCGTGTATGAACAATAGAAGCAAACAGCAGTTATCATGACGTAACCCGAGGCAGGCATGTTTGCCGAGAGATCTCCCCGAGTTCAGTTATTTCTAATTTAACCTTTTGCCTCCAAATAAGCAAATTAACGCACATTGGGTTTGGCAAAAGAAAACTGGTTCTCCGGCTCGAATTAAAATTTCTCACTCGAATCCCCCAATTGCAGCATTGTCACTAATTTATGAGAGCACGTGACAACAATAGCAATAATTGTTGTGATTTGATAACCCAGAAAGCTTGGTGGCAGCAACAAAGAAAAGCATGCCTTATACTTGGCACTTATGGTGGTCTGCCGACAGGAGGCAATCTGTCATGGTGAATATCCTAAGGCTTTATTAACGGCCTCTATTGCTCACTCGCAGTGCGACTGCAGACTACCACACCCTGCCTTTACCAATTTGCTCCATTGCTTTGTTCTGTGTTCTCTGGCCATTGCTCTTTCCACTCCTGTTACGAGAGAGAGGTGCTTATCAGCATCCGCAGTCCTCTCTCTCAGTGATTCTGACGGAGTATGTTATTTGGCTCCCACTGTGCAGACTCTCACTCTCTCTCTCTCTCTCCCCCCACCTCTCCCCCCACCTCTCCCCCCACCTCTCCCCTTCCCCCCTTTCCCCTCTCTCCTCTCCCCCTCTCCTCTCCCCTCTCTCCCATTCTCACATTGCTATCCAAAGTGTGCACAAACCACATGAACCTATTGTTTGCCTAAACCAGCAGCAACACACATACTGACGATGAAAACGCTAATTCACAGTCCTTCTTCGGAAACAGCTCTGCTTTCCCTCCAGAAAGCGTTAATGGGTTTCTGAAAAACCAACGTTCGAAGCAGTTACTTAACCGTTGAGCGACTTGTTCGTAAGTTGCCATTGTATGTGGGGAGTTCCAAAATTTCGGGGACCAGCAGGACAAACAGCACCAATGTTGGTTTACCAAATATGTAATTCAAATGTAATTAGTGGGACAATTATTTCCTTTGTAATTACATTTAGGCTGCTTATTTGAAAATTTAAGACACAAAATAATGTTGTAGCTCCCTCAGCAACATGCAGGTATTCGTTTGTTGCAGGGGATTGCAGACCCATTAACCATCTCCACATGTAGTGAGGGACCAGCAGGCCAAACAGCACCAATGTTGGTTTACAAAATATGTAATTCAAATGTAATTAGTGAGACAATTATTTCCTTTGTAATTACATTTAGGCTGCTTATTTGAAAATTTAATACACAAAATAATGTTGTAGCTCCCTCAGCAACATGCAGGTATTCGTTTGTTGCAGGGGATTGCAGACCCATTAACCATCTTCACATGTAGGGAGCCTTCGACTTACTGAGGAATTAATTCCATCAACTAATTCCGCAACCCTTACGCTTGCAGCTTTTATCGATGAATGTGAATAATGTTGCCAGCTAGGGGGCTTATGGCATTTTAGAGTGTGATATATTTTCCAATCCTACCTGGTATAATGTGCAGTTGTACATTGGAAATGATGTATTGGTAGTTGCTTACTGTGTGGGGAACTTCAAGGGTTAAAAACTGAAGTTACATGGGAGATGTAGGGGGTGGGGGCACCTATTGGGTATAGTTATTTATTACAAAATGTCCTGCCAATTTACTCTCTTGGTGCATTGCTGAGCTCAGCATAAGGGAATGTATTGATGAGAATTACATGTGGGTGCTTGTTCATTGTTTTGTTTCAGGTTTAGCTACAAACTACGCCCGACATCCTTGAGGTAAGGGAGAAGCATGTCTGATTTCCCTCCCCGCGGAGTATCCACAGTTATGTTGCCTCCATCATGGTCCATGGAAATATCCTGGAAACATTCGAGAAAGTTCTGGAAATATGGACAAGAGGAGAATACCATATTGAAGCCAGGTTGGACCCTGGATTGCCTCGTTCTAGCTCGAGAAAGCGAATCAGTTATGCAAGTCCATCCTGAAGCAGTGGACCTCTTCGCAGACCCCAGGAAAAAGTGGGATCCTTTCGGGAAGAGTTCTGTTGGGGAGTAATGCATTCATCTAATTACATTGCTCGATTACGACTCGTCAACATGAGAAATCTTCATGGATGGTAATCGATTACAATTAATCGTGATGTTAGCACGCAATTTGATTAGGCAATGGGGGTTCGACGTTAGCATGCAGTGTTTGATCTGAAAATGAGAACAAGTACAAGAGAGTTTATGAAACTTCACCAACCAGGATTTTTTTTTTTTTTTTTGTATACAAGGTCGAGGCTCGTGGAAGAGCTAACATTGATCACAAAAAAGACAAACTGACACATAAAACACATGATAAAGGCAGCGGGAGAACAAGATGGAGGGCAAGGACATCGAGAGATCTGTGGGAGGGAGAGGGATTGGGGGGAGGAGGCATGGGAAGGAGGAGGGGGGGGGGGGTGGGGGGGGGGTTGGTTTATCAGAGAGTATTCTCATTATCAGATTTATCTCATTATCATTCATTTATCATTATCATTTCATTCATATTTATCATATTTATTTATCATTATCATATCATATATCATATCATTTATCATTATTCATTAGATTTCATATTTATCATTATCATTTATCATTGTAGCGACCCATGGGTCCCCCAAGCGAGACCAGCAGCAGAATCTCCTTGCTCCAGCCGGTGACGTCACCGGTGGACAACCTCGGCGCCGGGGTGGCTGGTCACGTGACCACCAAAGCGTGCCGCGCGTGCGGTTATAATCCTTTGCACCTGTCGGTCACGTGACCACCGAAACACGCCTCGCCTGAGAGGCGTGGCTTTCGGTTTCGGTTATGCTTTCTGGTTTTGGATATATATGCAGCCTGATAAACGGGCTTTTCAGAGTTCCCGAGTTGGTTTTTACAATAAACATCTTCTCGGACGAGTTTGTGTCTTGCCCGTCACTTCGTCCGTCTCAAGCAAGAGCCCGGCTCTTCATTGGTGACCCCGAACTTACAACGCGCGATGGACACCGCAGTGTCCCTCAAACTGCCCACCTTCTGGGAAGCACATGCCGCCGTCTGGTTCGCGCAGGCGGACTCCCAGTTCGCCCTGCGTGGCATAACGGAGGACGCCACTCGATACCATTATGTGGTCGCCGCGCTTGGCTCCGCGACCGCCGCCCGCTGCCTGAGCTTCCTCCAGAACCCACCCGCTGACGGCAAGTACGACGCCATCAAGGCACTTCTGCTGGGCGCTTTCGCCCTCTCCCCGGCTGAGCGCGCACGACGCCTGCTCGACCTTCCTGAGCTCGGCGATAAGCGCCCGTCCGAACGCATGGATTACATGCTCGCGTTGCTCGGCGAGCACCCCTCGGATTTCCTGTTTCAGGAGCTCTTTCTTCGCCAGCTCCCGGCCCAGGTCCGGGTCGCCCTGGCAGGTACGACCATCGTGAACCCCCGCGACCTCGCCAAGGAGGCCGACAAGATCGCTTCGGCAAGCCAGCTCGCCGGAGCGGCGAGCCAGCTCGTCGGGGTGGCGGCCGGGAGCCTTCCCGCCCAGCCGCCCGGTGCCCGCGACGCAGTTTCCTTCCCGGAGGCCGCTGGGCATGCGCAACTGGCAGCGGCGACGCCGCGTCGCCCGGGCCCGACGCGTCGACCGGAGCCCCCGCCGGACCCGGCCTGGTGTTATTTCCACGCCAGGTTCGGGTGGCAGGCCCGATCATGTCGGCCCCCGTGCACGTTCGGCAAGTCGGGAAACGGGCGAGCCGGCGTTCCCTACCAGCAATGAACGCCGGTCGTTCTGGAAACCTGCTGTTCATCGCGGACCGAGCGTCGGGACGGCGCTTCCTCTGCGACACCGGCGCTCAGCTGAGCGTCATTCCCGCTTCGGCGGAGGACAGGTGGGCCGCCGTTTGCGGCCCCCCCCTTAGTCGCGGCCAACGGCTCCGCCATCCGCACCTTCGGCCCATGCACCGTCACCCTCCACTTCGGCAGCCAGCTCTTTCACTGGGAGTTCGTGACGGCGGACGTCCCCATGGCTTTGCTCGGGGCCAATTTCCTGTGCGCCCACGGGCTGCTGGTCGACGTGAAACGCCGGCGTCTCATCAACGCCGAAACTTTCAGCTCCCTGGCATGCGCCTTGAGCCGTGCCGTGCCCACCGAGTTTTCCTGCGCCCTCCCATTGGCGGACGACTTCGCACGCCTCCTTGCGGAGTTCCCGGCCCTCACACGACCGACGTTTTCGGCCACCGTGGTGCGCCACGGCATTGAGCATCACATCCCCACTGCGGGCCCGCCGGTGTACACCCGGGCTCGCCGTCTCGACCCCGCCAAACTCGCCGTCGCCAAGGCCGAGTTCGCGGCGCTGGAGCGCCTCGGCATCGTGCGGCGCTCCGACAGCGCCTGGGCCTCGCCGCTGCACATCGTCCCGAAGCCGGGGGGCGGATGGCGGCCATGCGGCGACTACCGCCGCCTCAACGACGCCACTACCCCTGACAGGTACCCCGTCCCGCACATCCAGGATTTTTCCGCCCGGTTGGCGGGGCGGACCATTTTTTCAAAAGTGGACCTGATTCGGGGCTACCACCAGGTGCCCGTCCGCCCGGCCGACATCCCAAAGACGGCCGTGATTACACCTTTCGGCCTCTTTGAATTCCTCCGGATGCCCTTCGGCCTCAAAAACGCGGCGCAGGCGTTCCAGCGCCTGATGGACGGCGTGCTGTGCACCTTGCCATTCCTCTATACCTACCTGGACGACATTCTCATCGCCAGCACGTCCAGAGCCGAGCACCTCCTCCACCTCCGGACGCTGTTCGGCCGCCTCAGCGAGCATGGATTTTTTTTTTTTTTTTTTGTATACAAGATCGAGGCTCGTGAAAGAGCTAACATTAATCACACAAAAAGACAAACCGACACACAAAACACAAAAAACAAGGGGAGCGGCAGACAAGATGGGGAGAGAGGGGGAAGGACACAAAAGAGAGGGGGAAGAGGGGGAAGGACACAAACACAACATTTGAGCGCAGGGACATCGGGAGGACTTGGGGGGAGGTGGGAGAGGATTAAAACATATGAACACTGCAAGGACTCTGGGGTGAATTACCGGGGGTAGAAAAGATCAAGGTTTTCGATGGGGGAAGATAAGAGATGGTGGTGAACAGCTGTTTTAAAGATCTGGAGGGAGGAGTGGGATTGAAGGGAGTGGGGGAGTTTGTTCCAGAGGTGGGAGAAAAGGGGAATGAAAGAGTGAAGGTGAGCAGAGAGCCTAGACTTTGGCAGTTTAACCATAAGAGGGTTGCAGGCAGATCTTGTGCGACCTGAAGGAATATTGGGGGGACAGAGCACAGAGAGAGCTGGGGGAGCAGGGCCGGAGAGGAGTCGGTAGAAGACAGAAAGACCACCAACCTGCCTGCGGTGAGTGAGTGAAAGGCCCTCGGCGTTGACTACATCGCAGGAGATTCCAATGATTCTGAAAGCTTTGGCCTCAACAGCGTGAAGCCGAGCAAGGTGTGAGGCAGGAGCACCAGCCCAGAGGGGGGAACAGTATTCCATTGAGCTGCAGATGAAAGCCTTGTATGTGGTGAGGAGCTCAGGTGTGCCAAGGAAGGACTTCGCACGACGGAGGATGCCCAGTCGGCGACTGGCTTTGGAGGCCAGCTTGGAAATGTGGTTTTCCCAAGAAAGATCATGGCAGATAGTGAGACCTAAAAGCTTGAGTGACAGCACTTCTTGGAGAGGATTGTTGAGAAAGTAGATGGGAGGGTTGTCCAGTCGGTCCTTTCGGAGAGACATTGTAAGAGTGTGAGATTTGTCAGGATTGAAAGACATGTTCCACTTGTTTGACCAGTCTGTGATTTTGTCCAGGTCTGCAGAGAGTGAGGAGGCTGCAGACTGCCGATCTGAGGGATGAGGAATGGAGCGACAGAGAATAGAGTCGTCAGCAAAGAGATAGAGAGGATTTTCAAGAGAGTCAGAGAGATCATTGATGAAGACCAGAAAAAGCACAGGGCCCAGAACACTACCTTGGGGAACTCCAGCCTGAACAGGAAGAGGAGATGAGAGAAACCCATTCAGGGCCACACATTGACTACGACCAGAGAGGAAGTCCGCCAGCCATGCGTGGAGATTTCCATGGATACCAAAGGAGGAGAGTTTGGTGAGCAGAGCAGGGTGCCAGACCGTATCGAAGGCACGTGAAATGTCAAGGGAGACAGCTCTAATATCCTGTTTGGTGTTGAGGACCTCCATCCATTGTTGAGAAAGCAGAAGCAGCATGTCCAGAGTAGACTGACCAGGTCTGAAACCAAATTGATGATCAGAGATCAAGCCATTGGAGAAGAGGAAAGATTTAATATCTGAAGCAATGATGGATTCCATGACTTTGCTGATAATTGGGAGAAGGATGATTGGTCTGTAGTTGCTGGGATCTGTTTTTGCACCTTTTTTGTGCAAAGCGGTGATGTTGGCTGATTTCCAAGCAGATGGCAGATGATCTTGAGCAAAAGAGAGGGTTAAGAGAACAGAAAGAGGGAGTGAAAGAGCAGAAGAACATGATTTTAGCACCCGTGGGCTGATGCCGTCAGGACCAGTTGCAGAATCAGAGTCGAGGGTTGACAGAAACTTTTCCACCTTGTCAGGAGGAAAGGACACAGAGTCCAGGAGCAGCTGGGTACGACTGGGTACGGTGGGTACAGAGAGGGATGGGTTTGGGACACAAGATTTAGAGGCAAACACAGAGTTGAGGCATTCAGCTTTTTCACATGCGGAGTCAGCCGTTAAGCCGTTTGAGGTGAGGGAGGGGATGGAGGGGGAACAAACACCAGAGACAGATTTGACCAGACACCACCAGGATTTGGAAGAGGGAGACAGATAAGAGAGTTCGGTCTTGAGAATGGTGAGATATTGTTTCCTGGCTCTCATGAGGGTGGAAACACACTTGTTTCGGGCTTTGTGAAAGGAATTGAGATTTCCTTCCGTTGGATTTGCTTTCCAGGAGACGAAAGCAAGTTGTTTCAGGGCAACAGACTCACCACAAGATTCCGTGTACCATGGACGGGAGGAAGGGTATGACAACTGAAGACGAGATGGTATAAATCTGTGCATGAGAGAGAGCAATTTACTTTGAAAGAATTCCCAGGATGAGTTGATGTCAGAGGCGGTAGAGATGGGAGACCAGTCCAGATGATTGATGGCTGCTTGAAGACCGTGCCAGTTGGCCTGAGTGAAATGCCAGACTCGTCGACGCTGAGGAGGCTCTCTGAGAATGGTCAGAGAGATGTCCACTTTGACAAGCACATGATCAGATGAGCCGCCAAGTGTCACTTCGGTCATCAACCCAGCCAAGTGTCACTTCGAGATGTCCACTTTGACAAGCACATGATCAGATGAGCTGCCAAGATCATCAACCCAGCCAAGTGTCACTTCGGTGCGGCGACGATCGACTTTTTGGGCCACCGCATCACCCGGACCGGCGCCGTGCCTCTGCCGGCCAAAGTCGAAGCCATCGCCGCTTTCCCGCGCCCCCGCTCCGTCAAGGCGCTGCAGGAGTTCCTCGGCATGGTGAACTTTTATCACCGCTTCGTGCCCCGAGCTGCGCAACTCATGCGGCCCTTGTATGCCTCCCTCCACGGCCAGCCGGCGAAGCGCGACGTCATCTGGTCCACGGACATGGACGCTGCTTTCACCGGCGCGAAACGGGCCCTCGCCAACGCCACGCTACTGGCCCACCCGGTACCCCAGGCTCCCATCGCCCTCACCACGGACGCCTCCGACTACGCCGTGGGCACGGTCCATGAACAATGGGTAAACGGGGCCTAGCAGCCGCTCGCATTCTTCAGCCGGCAACTCCTGCCCAACGAGTTAAAGTACAGCACCTTCGACCGCGAGCTCCTCGGGCTGTACCTGGCCGTCCGCCATTTTCGCCACCTCCTGGAGGGCCGCCCGTTCACGGCTTTTGTCGACCACAAGCCGTTGGTTTTCGCCATGGCCAAGGTCACAGAGCCGTGGTCGGCCCACCAGCAGCGCCACCTCTCCGCCGTGTCGGAGTACACCATGGACATCCGGCACGTCGCCGGGAAAGACAACGCCGTGGCCGACTGCCTTTCTCGAGCCGGCGCCAACGCTGTCCACCTCGGCGTCGACTTCACCCTCATGGCAACGGACCAGGCCACCGACGGCACGGTGCAGGCGCTCCGGGTGGCGGACACGGGCCTCCGCTTGGCCGACGTCCCCTTCGCGGACACAGTCCTGCTGTGCAACATCTCCCAAGGCCGACCTCGCCCCGTTGTGCCGGTCACCTGGAGGCGTCGCATTTTTGCTTCGCTCCACAGCCTCTCTCACCCGGGCCAGAAGGCGTCCCAGCGGCTGGTGGCGGCGCGTTTCGTCTGGCATGGGCTGCGACGGGACGTCCGCGACTGGGCCAACGCCTGCACACCCTGCCAGCGGGCCAAGGTCCACCAGCATACCCAGGCTCCGCTGGCTCCCTTCACCGTGCCCGAGCGACGGTTCGACCACGTCCACGTGGACCTGGTGGGTCCCCTTCCCCCATCGCAGGGGTTCACCCACCTGCTTACCATGGTGGACAGGACCACCAGGTGGCCGGAGGCCGTGCCCCTCACCTCCACCACCACCGCTGACGTGGCCCAGGCGTTCATCACCACCTGGGTCGCGCGTTTCGGCACACCGGCGGTCATCTCGTCGGACCGCGGCCCACAGTTCACGTCCGAACTATGGGGCGCGATCGCCCGCACATTGGGCGTTACCCTACACCGCACCACGGCTTACCACCCCCAGGCCAACGGGTTGTGCGAGCGGTTCCACCACTCCATGAAGGCCGCACTCATGGCCGGCCTCCAGGACGACGGCTGGGCTGACCGGCTCCCGTGGGTCCTTTTGGGCCTACGCACGGCCCCCAAGGAGGACCTCCAGGCATCCACCGCCGAGCTGGTGTACGGCCAGGCCCTCCGCGTACCGGGCGAGTTCATGCCCGACGCCACCAGCCCCTGGTCCGCCGTGCGCCAGCGCACGGACTTCCCGGAGGCCGCCCGACGTTTCGCCCTGGTGCCCATGTCCCGCCACGGCGACCCCCAATCCTACGTCCCCCCAGCACTCCGCTCGGCGGAGTACGTCTTCGTGCGCCACGATGCGCACCGGGGGCCGCTCCGACCACCATACGACGGACCCTTCCGGGTCCTACGACGGGACAACAAGTCCTTCATCGTCAGCATCGGCGGCCGGGCGGACCGGATTTCGCTGGACCGATTCAAACCGGCCCACATGGACGTCGGCCAGCCGCCACGGCTGGCTCTCCCACCGCGGCGCGGCCGCCCCCCATCCACTGCACCCCCCATCCAACCACCCGCCACCACACCGGACCCCCCCCCCCCCCCGCGACTGGCCAGGGGTCGTTTAGGGCGGGTCATCCGGACCCCCCTCAGGTTGACCTTCCTGGATCAAGTCCATTCTGGGGGGGCGTGTGTAGCGACCCATGGGTCCCCCAAGCGAGACCAGCAGCAGAATCTCCTTGCTCCAGCCGGTGACGTCACCGGCAGACAACCTCGGCGCCGCGGTGGCTGGTCACGTGACCACAAAAGCGTGCCGCGCGTGCGGTTATAATCCTTTGCACCTGTCGGTCACGTGACCACCGAAACATGCCTCGCCTGAGAGGCGTGGCTTTCGGTTTCGGTTATGCTTTCTGGTTTTGGATATATATGCAGCCCGATAAACGGGCTTTTCAGAGTTCCCGAGTTGGTTTTTACAATAAACATCTTCTCGCACGAGTTTGTGTCTTGCCCGTCACTTCGTCCGTCTCAAGCAAGAGCCCGGCTCTTCATCATTATCATTATTTCAATTTCCAATCATTATCATTATTCATTTATCTCATTATCAGGATTCATTTATCAGACTATTCCCCTGCTAAACATACACAGTCATCCCAAAAATGTAGTAATGCCTTCATGTTTTCGCTGTATAAATATTAGGGATTTTAGGGAATAAAAGGCATTTTACGACATGTCGTTTGACATGCTCTTCATTCGGAAATTTTATGTTACTTGAAATTTGATTGCATCATCATCATGCTATACCATGCAAAGAGCATTGTTTTTATTTGGCTATCAATCCCAGTCAGGTCACCACTCCGGCTCAGGAAGTCAGGTCAGAAATTTGGAATTTGGCCACGGTGCCGGTAATAGCTCGCCTACTCTTCGGGAAGGACACCGTGGTAACGTCCACCAACTAATGCAGGCAGATGAGACACCAGTTTAACATCCATCCGAGGGACGACACACGCATTGATGAAACGCCCAGCCTGTGAAAAACCGGGATGACTGTTTATAGCTGGGTCGGAATTCAAACCCAAGCAAGACAGCTCAGAGGCGAATGTGCATACCTCTAGGGCCGAGGCAATTTTATCTCACCGAGTACATTAAATCATCCAAAGAGATGAATATCACAAGGTGACAAGTCCGCACAGTATGGGGGATGATTTAAAAATTCACAACCCATCCCTGCTGGAATAGTAGTGGTCGCATTTGCAGTGTGAAGGTTATCGTGCAGTGAAGTGATAACTTCAGACAGCATATACCTGCCCATTGTGTATGGATTGCTGTCTCACTTCATTGTGCAGCAAGACAATGTCGCACTGTGGTGATGATTGTTTATTTCCATGAGGAAATAATATTATACATGAATGAAGCAGTCAAAGTCCCAAAACACTACTGCTACCAGCTTTCCACCCGATGGTTGAAGCCTCTATTTTTGGTGAAGACCAACAATGTCTCCACACCATTCTGCCTTGCTTGGCCTCTGAAATGAAATTATGGATCCAGCTCTCATCAGATCACTCTTCACTCTTCTTTAAAATCTTTTTTTCACTTCACATCACTCTTCTTTAAAAACAATACCGAAAGTCTATCAGCGGCGTAGTCAGGCTTGTAAAATATTATAAACCACAAACACACCTGATTCGCTTTTTAAACAATCGCTAATGCTGTTTATGTACATTAAACAAAGAAATTTGGAGGATTCCGGACATCCGTGAGGTACGTTTTACCTACAGAACGGAGGGAAGATCTACTGTAATCTATATACCCCACAAGGGTTGTGTTAATAACATGCTATCAAAAAACCGAGGCGAATGCCTTACTTCCGCAGTTGTTAGTACCGTACACCGCTTATCATTGATTCATGAACGATGCACCACTTCAATCCATTAACTTTGCATTCACGACATTAGGATTAAAGTGTTATGGTAATATTTACTATATTATTATTATGATTATTATGAAAACAATACTACTGAAACGTTACACCACTGTATTAAGAAACCTGGGCTTAACTTGTCCGAAGCGGCTCAAAGGTGAGGGATGAAGCCTAAGGCCTATACGTACCGTATTGTTGGAAGAGTCATAACGTCTATGCTTTTGATATTTGATGATCATTTTAACAATCGGTTTGTTTGTGTTTCACACTGTATGAAAATCGTAAAGGTAGATCATGGTGATTGTGATATATGACAGGTTCGACGATATGTTCGGCATGAACGAAATTGGAATCAAAATGCCGGAGTGTGGGGAATCAGCTGCCGTAATGCCGTAATGACAACAGACGTAATCACATCACCCTGTCATGTGACCAGATACTCAGCTCTGATTGGTATACATTCGAGGGGACACACATACATATAGACGGACAAACACTGTTCTAGAAGGCTTTTCCCGATGGGCTATGCCATAATAATCTTCCCCCAGTAGGATTACAGTAGCTTTTTTGCAATGGAAACACTGGTTGCCTTTTAATCAAATGTGAGGCTCTTTGGTACCTTCCTAGCACTAACCTGATTGAATTTCAAGGAAGAATGAATTATTGTTTTCACATTTCCAGCACTGTCTTCCATCTAAGTCCTCTGCAATATAATCTACAACGTTCAGGAGGATCTCCAAAGTTCACCATTCAACACATCTAATCTAGTGAAAGCTTTGGGTTTGCACGTGATCTCTCAATATCACTGACCAATTAGTGGCCATATTTGAACTTATTTCAGGCTATTGCTCACCAATTCATTGCTATCTCTTGCCAATCCACGAGCGTCTCTCTCCAATTCACGGCCATATTTGATCTTATTTCAGGCTATTACCCCCTAATTCACAGCTATCATTGGCTAATTAGCAGCCATTGCTCGCCAAATTGCAGCCATCGCTCACCAATTCACGCCAATAAATGAACTTATTTCATGCTATTGCTCCCCAATTCACTGCTATCACTCGCCAATTCGCGACCATAGCTCGCCAATCCACGGCCAACGCTTGCCAATTCACGGCCATCGCTCGCCAATCCATGGACATCTCTCTCCAATTCATGGCCATATTTGAACTTATTTCAGGCTATTGCTCACCAATTCACTGCTATCACTGGCTAATTAGCAGCCATTGCTCGCCAATTTGCAGCCATTGCTCACCAATTCACGGCCAAACATGAACTTATTTCATGCTATTGCTCCCCAATTCACTGCTATCAATCACCAATTCACGACCATAGCTCGCCAATTTCCGGCCATCGCTTGCCAATTCACGGCCATTGCTCACCAATCCACGGCTGATGCTCTCCAATTCATGCCCATACATGAACATATTTCAGGCTATTGCTCACCAATTCACTGCTATCGCTCGCCAATCCACGGCAGTCTCTCTCCAATTCATGGCCATATTTGAACTTATTTCAGGCTATCGCCCCCCAATTCACAGCTATCAATGGATAATTTAGCGGCCATTGCTTGCCAATTCATGGCCATCACTCACTTCCCAATTCACTGCTATCGCTCGCCAATTCACTGCTATCACTCGCCAATTAACTGCTATTGCTCGCCAATTCGTGAACATGGCTTGCCAATTTATGGGCATAGCTCACTCTCCAATTCACTGCTATCGCTTGCCAATTCACTGCTATCGCTCGCCAATTCACTGCTATTGCTCGCCAATTCGTGAACATGGCTCGCCAATTTATGAGCATAGCTCACTCCCCAATTCACTGCTATCGCTCGCCAATTCACTGCTATCACTCGCCAATTAACTGCTATCGCTCGCCAATTCGCGAACATGGCTTGCCAATTCATGGGCATAGCACACTCCCCAATTCACTGCTATTGCTCGCCAATTAACTACTATCACTCACCAATTCGCGAACATGGCTCGCCAATTAAATGGGCACAGCTCACTCCCCAATTCACTGCTATCGCTCGCCAATTAACTGCTATCGCTCGCCAATTCGCGAACATGGCTTGCCAATTCATGGGCATAGCTCGCTCGCCAATTCACTGCTATCGCTCGCCAATTCACTGCTATCGCTCGCCAATTCACTGCTATCGCTCGTCAATTCACTGCTATCGCTCGCCAATTCACTGCTATCGCTCGTCAATTCACTGCTATCGCTCGCCAATTCACTGCTATCGCTCGCCAATTCACTGCTATCGCTCGCCAATTCACTGCTATCGCTCGCCAATTCGCGAACATGGCTTGTCAATTTATGGGCATAGCTCACTCCCCAATTCACTGCTATCGCTCGCCAATTAGGTGCTATCGCTCGCCAATTCGCGAACATGGCTTGCCAATTCATGGGCATAGCTCGCTCGCCAATTCACTGCTATCGCTCGCCAATTCACTGCTATCGCTCGCCAATTCACTGCTATCGCTCGCCAATTCGCGAACATGGCTTGCCAATTCATGGGCATAGCTCGCTCGCCAATTCACTGCTATCGCTCGCCAATTCACTGCTATCGCTCGCCAATTCACTGCTATCGCTCGCCAATTCACTGCTATCGCTCGCCAATTCACTGCTATCGCTCGCCAATTCACTGCTATCGCTCGCCAATTCGCGAACATGGCTTGCCAATTCATGGGCATAGCTCGCTCGCCAATTCACTGCTATCGCTCGCCAATTCACTGCTATCGCTCGCCAATTCACTGCTATCGCTCGCCAATTCACTGCTATCGCTCGTCAATTCACTGCTATCGCTCGCCAATTCACTGCTATCGCTCGCCAATTCACTGCTATCGCTCGCCAATTCACTGCTATCGCTCGCCAATTCGCGAACATGGCTTGTCAATTTATGGGCATAGCTCACTCCCCAATTCACTGCTATCGCTCGCCTTTTACACATTCACATTCTGCATTTACTTTTTACACATTCTACAGTAAAACGTTAACACCAACCTTGCACCACCATCACACCCTCATCATTACTCTCAATTTAATGTCTTACATAATGGGCTTACTTTTACTCGGAAGATAAATCTGGGAAATGAACACGGTTAACGAAAAAAACACTCATGTATTCACAAGAGCAAGTGAGAAATTAAAGCATGACGTGTAATGTCAACCTGTTCCGAGCAGATTTGTATTGCAGAATTGGAGCTGCATGGATTGGGAAGGCTACCGAAAGAAGATTGAATTTTCTGGTTGGAAATTTCAATCTTTCTTTATCCACTGTGGTGAGAAAAAGGAGGAATATTCTCGTGCAATGGAGTGCTGTGCTTCCCGAGGAAACTAAACAATCCTCAATTCCTTCTAAACTGAACATTCCAAAAAAGATATGGAGTTCAGATTACATTTTTAACATTATCAAGCTTCCATATACGTATATATGTAAGCACTACACTTCCAACTTAAACAACTTTTAGATTCTTAAAATTGGACGGTGGAGCGATTTGACAAATGGGTTAAAGGAGACGATAAATGATAACCCCAAACATAAAACTGGGTGAACCATAATGCAGGGAACTTTGATTTAGTGACCTGTCTGCTCACGAGCAATCAGAGTTTGAAAATAGACATTCGGGTTTTAGCATGAAAGCAGAAAGAAATGGCAGAAGAAAATACCAATATTGATACAACCTCGTGATAGGTGTTATGAGCTAAGGGGTGATAGGCATTCCAGAGTATAATATGTTTTGTAATATTTCATGTAGATTGTGCATTTATGTAGAAAAATATGTATTAGGAATTGTTTACCATTGTGAGAGTTTCCAGGGCTAAACACTGAATCCCCATGGGCGAATAAAGCTTGAAATTGTTGCTCGAGTTTTGCATTGATCAGCAATAGGTTTAGTGAAGTATAAGTATTAATTAAGTTATCCTTTCTCTTTTATCTCTTTGTGTCCATGGATGCATTCAGTATGATTGAATAATTTTTTGATAATGACATAGGTAACTAACTATTGTTTCAAGGCAGCTGTGTGAACATAGCTGCAAAGGAAATATGCTGCAGTTCATCGATAATTCATGAAGATGCATCATAGCTTTTGCATGACCAAACCATATGCAATCTCCTGATGGGGAAAGGAGGCATCTGTGCCTCGCACTGTAAAACTCACATGTATTGTAGTAAATACAAATCGAAAAAAAATTTTCATTTGTTTGTGCGTTTTGGGTTTGTTTGTGTGTTCTGTACGTTATTCTTATTCTTTCACGGCCAAATTGTAGCACCGAGAGGCCCCACATTTTGGTATAGGAACTTCAGAATCTGGGCAAGATTTTAAGACCCCCCCCCCCCCCCCCCACCCCTTTCCCACCACATCTCAAAATTACCCCCTCAAGGAAAATCTCTGTATATATGTTTTCGTAATTCTGAAAATCATAGAAAAAAAGGTTGAATCAATCTACACCAAATTTTGTAAACATGCTGGGGATACATAGGGTCAGATCATTGGTACGACTCTCCACCCCACCCCCTCCGAAAAAGGTGCTGCATAGAAATACACTATGTAGGGATTCTGCCACCTGTTGGTGGTGTAGATTGAGGCAGGGAGGGGGGTGTGGTGAGGTGTGGGGAAGTTGGTGGGATGAGAGGGAATGTGGAGGAGGTTAGTAAGGGGATGGGACATTGGGGCAGAAAGTGAAGTGGGGAGATACCTGGTCGCCACTTCAGTTTTGGAGTGAGGATGGAAAGGAATGGTGTTGCCGGGGTCTTCAGGGCATTAGGATGGAGGAGCAGGAAGTGCAAAACTAACCGGGAAAAATGGACACACTTGATATCAATTTAATGTCCCATGGGTCAGATGGCATGGCCGGTGAATCAGAACACACACGTACAGAACAGAACAGCAATGTTAAATAAAACAGCAATGTCATAATGTGGTGAACAGTAAGAAATTGTCACCCTTGTCATCCGCTGGCGATTAGCATCTCTTCTGGCAGAGACTGCCTCTGCTGTTTCTGCAGCATAAGTTCTTGTCATTCGCTGGTGATTAGCATCTACCCTGGCAGGGATAGCCTCTGCTGTTTCTGCAGCCTGGAGCCTTGTCATTCGCTGGTGATTAGCATCCCCCCTGGTAGCGATAGCCTCTGCTGGTTCTGCAGCCCGGAGCCTTGTCATTCGCTGGTGATTAGCATCCCCCCTGTTAGAGATAGCCTCTGCTGTTTCTGCAGCCTGTGCCCTTGTCATTCGCTGGTGATTCGCATCTCCCCTGGCAGAGATAGCCTCTGCTCTTTCTGCAGCCCATGCCTTTGTCATTCGCTGGTGATTAGCATATCCCCTGGCAGAGATAGCCTCTGCTCTTTCTGCAGCCCATGCCGTTGTCATCCGCTGGTGATTAGCATCTCTCCTTGCAGAGATAGCCTCTGCTGTTTCTGCAGCCCACACCCTTGTCATCCGCTGGTGATTAGCATCTCTCATGGCAGAGATAGCTTCTGCTGTTTCTGCAGCACAAGTTCTTGTCATTCGCTGATAATTAGCATCTCTCCTGGCAGAGATAGCCTCTGCTGTTTCTGCAGCACACGCTCTTGTCATTCGCTGATAATTAGCATCTCTCCTGGCAGAGATAGCCTCTGCTGTTTCTGCAGCCCTCACCCTTGTCATTTGCTGGGGATTAGCATCCCCCCTGGTAGAGATAGTCTATGCTGTTTCTGCAGTCAACGCCATTGACATCCGCTGGCGATTAGCATCTCTCCTGGCAGAGATAGCCTATGCTGTTTCTGCAGCACACACTCTTGTCATTCGCTGGGGATTAGCATCTACCCTAGCAGAGATAGCCCCTGCTGTTTCTGCAGCACAAGTTCTTGTCATCCGCTGGCGATAAGGATCTCTCCTGGCAGAGATAGCCTCTGCTATTTCTGCAGCACACACTCTTGTCATTCGCTGGTGATTCGCATCTCCCCTGGCAGAGATAGCCTCTGCTCTTTCTGCAGCCCATGCCTTTGTCATCCGCTGGTGATTAGCATATCCCCTGGCAGAGATAGCCTCTGCTCTTTCTGCAGCACATGCCTTTGTCATCCGCTGGTGATTAGCATATTTCCTGGCAGAGATAGCCTCTGCTGTTTCTGCAGCACACGCTCTTGTCATTCACTGGTGATTAGCATCTCTCCTGGCAGAGATAGCCTCTGCTCTTTCTGCAGCCCGCGCCCGTGTCATTCGCTGGTGATTAGCATCTCATCTGGCAGAGATAGCCTCTGCTGTTTCTGCAGCACACGCTCTTGTAATTCGCTGGCGATTACCATCTCTCCTGGCAGTCACCAGTGCATCATACTGCGACCTCCTTAAAAAACATCTGAAACCAGCAATCAGATCAAAACGTCGTGGACTACTCACTAACGGTGTTTTGCTGCAGCATGACAATGCTCGGCCCCCTACTGCCCATGCTACAGCTGCAACAATCGAGGACCTGCATTTTGAGTGTCTTCCTCATCGACCCAACTCGCCAGACCTCGCCCCTCCAGACTACCACATCTTTGGGCCACTTAAAGAAGTGCTTGGAACCATTTTCCGATCCGACGAAGAGGTCCAAGAGGTGGTGCATGAATGGCTACACAAGCAGCCAAAATATTTTTTCCAAGAGGAATCCAGGCCTTAGTAAAGCACTGGAAAAAATACATTGAACACAATGGAGATTATGTTGAAAAATAACACAGTTGTTACACACGTACATGCAATAAACAAGTTGTGAAAAATATTTTTAGGTTACTTATTGAATGCCCCTCGTGTATATATATATATATATATATATATATATATATATATATATATATATATATATATGGTATGGCTGGATTTGGAGAATGCATATGGGTCAGTTCCGCATGCCTTGATCAGGTATGCCATGGATTTCTTTTGGGTGCCACGGAGATTTAGGGATTTTTTGATGGCATATTATGATCAGTTTTGGATACGGTTTGCGACACAGTCCTATGTAACAGAGTGGCAGAAGTTGGAAATGGGGATCCCGATGGGATGTACCATCTCCCCTATTTTGTTTGTGCTGGTTATGGAGTTGTTGATACGTGCGGTGAGTGGACATGGGAAAGAAGTGGAGCGAGCCCCTGGTCAGAGGTTGCCATCAATGTTTGCTTTCATGGATGACCTGACAGTTGTCCAACAGTCCGCTGATGCAGCAGTGGAGGTACTGGGACGACTGGAAAGGTTGATGTGGTGGGCAAGAATGGGATTTTTTTTTTTTTTTTTTTTTTTTTTTTTGTATACAAGATCGAGGCTCGTGAAAGAGCGAAAGCAACAAAAAGAAAAAGCAAGAAATTTAAAGCAAGAAAGTCGAGGAGTGTGGTAGTGAGACGAGGAGTGGTGGATAACATGCACAGGTTTGAGCTGGGAGGGGAGGTGGTTCCATCATTGGTAGAGGCCCCTGTGAAGAGTTTGGGAAGATGGTATACAGTGGAGTTGAATGATGTGGGAAGAGTGGAGGAGGTGAGAAACAAGCTTTTGAGAGGTTTGAAGAGGTAAGTTGAAGGTAAGTTGAAGGTTTGCCAGGTAAATTGAAGGTATGGTGTTTGAAGTTTGGATTGATGCCACGAATATTGTGGCCATTGATGATGTATGATATTGCAATTGGGCATGTGGAGAGGATGGAGGTTGTGGTGAGTGGGTTAGTGAGGAGGTGGTTGGGAGTGCCACGCTGTTTGACGAATATTGCCTTTTATGGTCAGGGTGGGAAAGTCCAGTTTCCCTTGACATCATTAACCGAGGAGTTTAAGGTGGTGAGGGTGCGGTAGTTCATGATGTTGAGGGATTCAAGTGATGCGGTGGTAAAGAATGCTCTCCCAGAGAAGAATGGAAGTCGGAAGTTGAATGCAAGAGCAGAGGTGGGCGAGATGGAGGAGCGGTTGCAACAGGAGGAGGTCATGGGGATGGTACAGCATGGGAAGCATGGCTTGGGGTGGATGAAGCATGAGCGATGGGGAAAGGCATGTGTGAAAGAGAGGAGGAAGATGGTTGAGAGGGAGGTGAGAAGAAAGGAAGAGGAGGGGAGATATGTGACAGCAGTCGGACAGGCACAGCAAGGTGCTTGGACTAAGTGGGAAGGTGTGCGGGTTAGGATATTGAAGTGGCAAGAGATTTGGAGGATGGAGCCAATATTGTTGAATTTCCTGTTGCGGGCAACTTATGATGTGCTTCCGTCACCAGTAAACTTGAGATTGTGGGGGTTGTTGCAGGAGGAGAGATGTTATTTGTGTGGAGGTGTGGGAATGGTGCAGCATGCACTGAGTGCATGTTCAGTCGCATTGGCAGCAGGACAATACAGGTGGCGACATGATCAGGTGCTGGCGGTGGTGGTGCAGATGGTGCAACAAGAGGTGCTGAGGTCGAGAGAAAGAAGAGTGGAGAAGGAGACTGATGGGGGAGAGGTGTGGTTTGTCAAAGAGGGCCAAGTGGTAAGAGGTGGAAAGAGGAGGAGGTGGAAAGCAAGAGCGCTGTCAGATGCTTGTGATTGGCAGGTGGTGGCAGACCTAAAGCCACAATTGGTATTCCCAGAGGAGATCTGTGTGACAAGGTTGCAGCCTGACATTGTCATTTGGGCAGGTGCAACAAGACAGGGGGAATTGTCTGTACCTTGGGAAGAGAACATGGAGGAGGTGCACGAGAGGTAGAGAGGAAAGTACAATGAGCTGGAGGCAGAGTGCTGGGAGAATGGTTGGCGAGTTTCGTGTCAGCCATTTGAGGTGGGGTGCAGAGGGTATATTGGCAATTCCTTTTCTGCATTTCTTGCTAGGCTGGGAGTGTGTGGGACAGAAAGGAGGATGTGTGACAAGGTGGCCCAGGTTGCCTTGAAAGGCTCATTTTGGATATGGAGGAAGTTTATGGAGGCACGTCGAACGGTGTAGGTTGGTTGTGTTTTTTTTTTTTTTTTTTTTTTTTTTTTGGTTACTATTATTATTTCTTATTTTGTGTATATGAATGAGTGGGTGAGGGTGTGTGTTTTTTTGCATGAATTAATTTTTGCATGTGTGTTTTTGTATGTTGAGGGGTGTATGTTGTAAGGGTAGGTGGTTGGTTGGTTGGTGTTGTGTGTGTGTGTGTGTGTACAGTCACGTGAAAATGTAAGTACACCCCATGTAAAGTTTTGACTTTTTCAACATATTTCAACATACAGCTATTTGATCTTCATTTCAACAATATTGACAGATAAAGGTGATATTGTGGCGGACACAAAAGCCCACTGGCGTGGTGACATCATTCCACGCACCAAGTGGGCGGTGGCCACGCCCGAGGGGTAGGCGTGGCCTCATGCTATACACCGGGCGACCAGCCCGGAGGAGTTCAGTGTTACAGTGTAGTCTTACAATAAAGACGTTTATATGTTACCGCTTGTCCGCTTCCTCCTTGCTCACAAGCAGCGCGCGTAACGCCGCGCTTTACTGGTGACCCTCGACGTTGGATCTGCCGTAGCGATCCTTCCGAACACGACGCCATTGCAATGGCCAACGACAAGGCAATGGCGATTAAACTTCCCGAATTTTGGGAGGCCCAGGCCGAAGTCTGGTTCGTTCAAGCCGAAGCCCAATTTCAGCTTCGGCGCCTCACCAACGACGACCTGCGCTACTGCCATGTCGTCGCCTCCCTCGGGCCCGACACGGCCGCTCGAGTTGTGTCCGTCCTTCGCCACCCACCGGACGGCCACAAGTACGAGGCACTCAAGCGGCTACTCCTAGCCACGTTCGGCCTCACGGACGACGCACGGGCGGATCGCCTCCTGGATCTCCCCGAGCTCGGTGAGACGCGCCCATCGGTCCGAATGGACCATATGCTGTCACTGTTGGGCGACGAAGCCCCCGGTTCGCTATTCCGGGCGCTTTTCCGTCGCCAACTTCCAGCGCAGGTTCGCCTCGCGTTGGCCGGGACCGGGCTAACGGAACCCCGAGCATTGGCGGCCGAGGCGGACAAGTACTTCGCCGCTTCAGACACGCGGGCGAGCGTTGGCGTGGCCGTCACGGCCTTCGACGCTGATGTTCCACAGCATCATCTTCTACAGCACGCTGAGGTTCAACAGCATGCTGATACGCACCTCGTGAACGCCGCCACGCCCCGCCCACCGCCGCGGCGAAAACCGCCACCGCGGGGAAACCCGTCGACTCCACCGGCCTGGCGGAGCCAGCCGCGCTCCTCCAGCTCCACCACCTGGTGCTGGTTCCACGCCAAGTTCGGCCACGAAGCTCGGCGGTGTCATCCGCCGTGCTCCTTCAACGGGTCGGGAAACGCCCGGGCCGGCGCTCAATTGTGGCGATGAGCGCCGTCCGTTCGAGCAGCCTGCTGTTCATAACGGACACCTTCTCCGGGCGCCGTTACCTGTGCGACACGGGAGCACAGGTGAGTGTCATTCCCGCCGGCACGTCAGACAAGCACGCCGCGGGTGGGGGCCCCGCGCTGCTTGCCGCGAACGGGACGCCCATCCGTACGTACGGAAAACGCTGCCTCTCTCTGCGGTTTGGAGGGCAGGTTTTCCGATGGACGTTCGTCACCGCCGACGTGCCCATGGCACTGCTTGGCGCGGACTTCCTGTGCGCTAATGGGCTCCTGGTCGACGTCAAGCGCAGACGGCTTGTCCAGGCCGAGACGTTCAGCTCGCTCGCATGTGCGTTGCCCAGCTCAACGAGCGGCTTGCCAAGCGGCTTGCCGAACGATTCGGTTCCGGCCACGTTGGTCTGTACGCTTCCGGCAGCGGACGCATTCACCCGCCTCCTCGCCGGCTTCCCGGCCCTCACGCGGCCCACCTTCTCGGCGGGGGCCGTCAAGCACGGGGTGGCCCATCACATCCCCACCGTCGGGCCACCGGTCTACGCCCGGGCACGCCGCCTCGAGCCGACGAAGCTGGCGGTGGCAAAAGCGGAGTTCGCTACCCTGGAGCGACTCGGCATCGTTCGGCGCTCAGAGAGCGCTTGGGCGTCGCCGCTGCACATCGTGCCGAAGCCTGGCGGGGGGTGGCGACCGTGCGGGGACTATCGCCGTCTCAATGACGCCACGACTCCCGACCGCTACCCCGTCCCCAACATTCAGGACTTTTCCGCCCGTTTGGCGGGCAGGTCCTTCTTCTCGAAGGTGGACCTCATACGCGGCTACCATCAGGTCCCCGTCAGGCCGGAGGACGTCCCGAAGACGGCGGTCATCACGCCATTCGGACTCTTCGAGTTCCTGCGCATGCCCTTCGGTCTGAAGAATGCGGCTCAGGCGTTCCAGCGACTGATGGACAGCGTCCTGCGCGACTTGGATTTTGTCTACGTCTACCTGGACGATATCCTCGTCGCCAGCGCGTCCCGCGAAGAGCACCTACGCCACCTCCGCACGCTCTTCGAACGCCTGGGCCAGCATGGCCTGATTGTGAACCCCGCAAAGTGCCGGTTCGGCGCCGCCACAATCGATTTTCTGGGGCACCGTGTCACCAGGCACGGAGCCGTCCCCCTGCCGGCCAAGGTGGAGGCGGTGAAGGGGTTTCCGCGCCCCCGCACGATCAGAGGGCTGCAGGAGTTCCTGGGCATGGTGAACTTTTACCATCGGTTCCTGCCCCGTATCGCCCAGCTCCTGCGCCCCCTGCACGAAGCTCTCCGAGGTAAGCCGGGCAAAGGCGACGTTACCTGGACCGAGCAAATGGACACGGCGTTCACGGGCGCGAAGCTCGCCTTGGCTAACGCCACCATGCTCGCGCACCCGGCGCCCGATGCACCGATCGCCCTCACCACCGATGCCTCGGACTACGCGGTGGGCGCGGTGCACGAGCAATGGGTGCGTGGAGCTTGGCAACCGCTGGCGTTCTTTAGCCGGCAGCTTCGCCCGCCCGTACGCCGTTACAGTACCTTCGACCGCGAGTTGCTCGGACTTCACTTGGCGGTCAGGCACTTCCGCCATCTGCTCGAGGGCCGGGCGTTCACTGCCTTCGTCGACCACAAGCCGCTGATCTTCGCGATGGGCAAGGTCACCGAGCCGTGGTCGGCCCGGCAGCAGCGTCACCTCTCGGCCGTGTCCGAGTACACGACGGACATCCAGCACGTCGCGGGGAAGGACAACCCGGTTGCGGATTGCCTTTCCCGGGCCGTCGCCCACGCAGTCCACCTCGGCATCGACTATGCCCGGATGGCAGCGGACCAGGCCGCTGACCCCGACGTCCAGGCCTTGCGGACCGCCGTCACGGGCCTCCGCGTCACCGAGGTGCCGTTCGACGGCGCGGGCGCGGCCCTCTTGTGCGACGTCTCCCTCGGGCGTCCTCGCCCCATTGTGCCCGCGGGCTGGCAGCGCCAGGTGTTTGACGCCATCCACGGCCTGTCCCACCCGGGCGCGAGGGCCTCCCAAAGGCTGATCGCCGACAAGTTCGTCTGGCATGGCCTCCGGAAGGCCGTCCGCGGCTGGGCCAGGACATGCCTCGCGTGCCAGCGCGCCAAGGTGCACCGGCACACCCAGGCCCCGTTGGCCCCGTTCACGGTGCCGGAACGCCGGTTTGACCACGTCCACGTGGACCTGGTGGGACCTCTGCCCCCCTCGCGGGGTTTCACCCACGTCCTCACCATGGTGGACCGCACCACCCGGTGGCCGGAGGCCGTGCCCTTAGCGTCGACAACGGCGGCCGATGTCGCGCAGGCTTTCATCGCCACCTGGGTCGCCCGGTTCGGCGCCCCCTCAGACATCTCATCCGACCGCGGCCCCCAGTTCACCTCGGAGCTCTGGGGGGCGGTTGCGCAGGGGCTCGGGGTCCGGTTGCACCGAACCACGGCCTACCACCCCCAGGCTAACGGCCTGTGTGAGCGATTTCACCGCTCATTGAAGGCCGCGCTCCGGGCCACCCTCCGCGACGGCGGCTGGGTCGACAGGCTCCCCTGGGTCCTGCTGGGCCTCCGGACGGCGCCCAAGGAGGACCTGCGCGCATCCGCGGTGGAGTTGGTCTTCGGGCAACCGCTGCGGGTGCCGGGCGAGTTCCTCCCCGACTCCACGGCACCATGGTCCGCGGCACAGCAGCGCTCCGCTCTGCAAGAGACCGCCCAGAGGTTCGCCCCGGTGCCAACGGCATGCCACGGGCACCCACCGACGCACGTCGCCCCGGAGCTTCGCACGGCGGAGTACGTCTTCGTCCGCCACGATGCCCATCGGACACCACTGCGGCCCCCGTACGACGGGCCTTTCCGCGTGCTGGAGACCGGGGCGAAGCACTTCACCCTGGACATCGGCGGTACTCCTGACCGCGTTTCGGTAGACCGCCTCAAGCCGGCCCACCTCGATGTGGACCATCCACCGCCAGTGGCCCGACCCCCACGTCGGGGCCGCCCTCCTGCGGGCGGACCCCCGGCACCGCCCAGCCCCGCCGCCACGGCGCCCCCCGGTCCTGCACCCATCCCAGGGGCAGCCAGGGGCATCCCACCTGGTATCCCTGCACCCCGGACGCCGCCGATCGCCAGGGGGCGCTTCGGCCGGGTCATTCGACTGCCCCACAAACTGGCCCTCCAGGTGCGCGGGAATTCTGGGGGGGCGCGTGTGGCGGACACAAAAGCCCACTGGCGTGGTGACATCATTCCACGCACCAAGTGGGCGGTGGCCACGCCCGAGGGGTAGGCGTGGCCTCATGCTATACACCGGGCGACCAGCCCGGAGGAGTTCAGTGTTACAGTGTAGTCTTACAATAAAGACGTTTATATGTTACCGCTTGTCCGCTTCCTCCTTGCTCACAAGCAGCGCGCGTAACGCCGCGCTTTAATATAATATAACAAATATCATGAAACATTTACATTTTGTAGTCCATTGTTTAATTTAAATAAACATAAATGCAAATTTCGCATGTGGAAAAAGTAAGTACGAAAAAAAGTAAGTACGGGTGACACCGTCACAATTTCGGTCTTCGAGGCCGGCCGATAGGCACAGTGTGACCGGAAGGGACGAGGTTCTCCTGACCACGTGGCCCTTGACTTGGTTTGTCCGCACAATGTCCCATGTTTGATCTCCCTCCTCCCAACCCTAACTCTGTCCCATGTTTGATCTCCCTCCTCCCAACCATAACTCTGTCCCATGTTTGATCTCCCTCCTCCCAACCCCAACTCTGTCCCATGTTTGATCTCCCTCCTCCAAACCCTAACTCTGTCCCATGTTTGATCTCCCTCCTCCCAACCCCAACTCCGTCCCATGTTTGATCTCCCTCCTCCCAACCCCAACTCTGTCCCATGTTTGATTTCCCTCCTCCCAACCCCAACTCTGTCCCATGTTTGATTCCCCCTCCCTCCTCCCAACCCCAACTCTGTCCCATGTTTGATTCCCCCTCCCCCCTCCCTCCTCCCAACCCCAACTCTGTCCCATGTTTGATTCCCCCTCCCTCCTCCCTCCTCCCTCCTCCCAACCCCAACTCTGTCCCATGTTTGATTCACCCTCCCTCCTCCCAAACCCAAATATGTCCCATGTTTGATCTCCATCCTCCCAACCCCAACTCTGTCCCATGTTTGATTCCCCCTCCCTCCTCCCAACCCCAACTCTGTCCCATGTTTGATTCCCCCCTCCCTCCTCCCAACCCCAACTCTGTCCCATGTTTGATTCCCCCTCCCTCCTCCCTCCTCCCAACCCCAACTCTGTCCCATGTTTGATTCACCCTCCCTCCTCCCAACCCCAACTCTGTCCCATGTTTGATTCCCCCCTCCCTCCTCCCAACCCCAACTCTGTCCCATGTTTGATTCCCCCTCCCTCCTCCCAACCCCAACTCTGTCCCATGTTTGATTCACCCTCCCTCCTCCCAAACCCAAATCTGTCCCATGTTTGATCTCCATCCTCCCAACCCCAACTCTGTCCCATGTTTGATTCCCCCTCCCTCCTCCCAACCCCAACTCTGTCCCAAGTTTGATTCCCCCTCCCTCCTCCCAACCCCAACTCTGTCCCATGTTTGATTCCCCCCTCCCTCCTCCCAACCCCAACTCTGTCCCATGTTTGATCCCCCCTCCCTCCTCCCAACCCCAACTCTGTCCCATGTTTGATTCCCCCCTCCCTCCTCCCAACCCCAACTCTGTCCCATGTTTGATTCCCCCCTCCCTCCTCCCAACCCCAACTCTGTCCCATGTTTGATCCCTCCCTCCTCCCAACCCCAACTCTGCCCCATGTTTGATCTCCCTCCTCCCAACCCTAACTCTGTCCCATGTTTGATATCCCTCCTCCCAACCCCAACTCTGTCCCATGTTTGATCCCTCCCTCCTCCCAACCCCAACTCTGCCCCATGTTTGATCTCCCTCCTCCCAACCCTAACTCTGTCCCATGTTTGATCCCTCCCTCCTCCCAACCCCAACTCTGCCCCATGTTTGATCTCCCTCCTCCCAACCCTAACTCTGTCCCATGTTTGATATCCCTCCTCCAAACTCCAACTCTGTCCCATGTCTGATCTCCTTCCTCCAAAACCCAACTCTGTCCCATGTTTGATCTCCCTCCTCACAACCCAAACTCTGTCTCATGTTTGATCTCCCTCCACCCAACCCAAACTCTGTCCCATGTTTGATCTCCCTCCTCCCAACCCTAACTCTGTCCCATGTTTGATCTCCCTCCTCCCAACCCTAACTCTGTCCCATGTTTGATCTCCCTCCTCCCAACCATAACTCTGTCCCATGTTTGATCTCCCTCCTCCCAACCCCAACTCTGTCCCATGTTTGATCTCCCTCCTCCAAACCCTAACTCTGTCCCATGTTTGATCTCCCTCCTCCCAACCCCAACTCCGTCCCATGTTTGATCTCCCTCCTCCCAACCCCAACTCTGTCCCATGTTTGATTTCCCTCCTCCCAACCCCAACTCTGTCCCATGTTTGATTCCCCCTCCCTCCTCCCAACCCCAACTCTGTCCCATGTTTGATTCCCCCTCCCTCCTCCCAACCCCAACTCTGTCCCATGTTTGATTCACCCTCCCTCCTCCCAAACCCAAATATGTCCCATGTTTGATCTCCATCCTCCCAACCCCAACTCTGTCCCATGTTTGATTCCCCCTCCCTCCTCCCAACCCAAACTCTGTCCCATGTTTGATTCCCCCCTCCCTCCTCCCAACCCCAACTCTGTCCCATGTTTGATTCCCCCTCCCTCCTCCCTCCTCCCAACCCCAACTCTGTCCCATGTTTGATTCACCCTCCCTCCTCCCAACCCCAACTCTGTCCCATGTTTGATTCCCCCCTCCCTCCTCCCAACCCCAACTCTGTCCCATGTTTGATTCCCCCCCTCCCTCCTCCCAACCCCAACTCTGTCCCATGTTTGATTCCCCCTCCCTCCTCCCAACCCCAACTCTGTCCCATGTTTGATTCACCCTCCCTCCTCCCAAACCCAAATCTGTCCCATGTTTGATCTTCATCCTCCCAACCCCAACTCTGTCCCATGTTTGATTCCCCCTCCCTCCTCCCAACCCCAACTCTTTCCCAAGTTTGATTCCCCCTCCCTCCTCCCAACCCCAACTCTGTCCCATGTTTGATTCCCCCTCCCTCCTCCCAACCCCAACTCTGTCCCATGTTTGATCCCCCCTCCCTCCTCCCAACCCCAACTCTGTCCCATGTTTGATTCCCCCCTCCCTCCTCCCAACCCCAACTCTGTCCCATGTTTGATTCCCCCCTCCCTCCTCCCAACCCCAACTCTGTCCCATGTTTGATCCCTCCCTCCTCCCAACCCCAACTCTGCCCCATGTTTGATCTCCCTCCTCCCAACCCTAACTCTGTCCCATGTTTGATATCCCTCCTCCCAACCCTAACTCTGTCCCATGTTTGATATCCCTCCTCCAAACTCCAACTCTGTCCCATGTCTGATCTCCTTCCTCCAAAACCCAACTCTGTCCCATGTTTGATCTCCCTCCTCCCAACCCAAACTCTGTCTCATGTTTGATCTCCCTCCACCCAACCCAAACTCTGTCCCATGTTTGATCTCCCTCCTCCCAACCCTAACTCTGTCCCATGTTTGATCTCCCTCCTCCCAACCCTAACTCTGTCCCATGTTTGATCTCCCTCCTCCCAACCATAACTCTGTCCCATGTTTGATCTCCCTCCTCCCAACCCCAACTCTGTCCCATGTTTGATCTCCCTCCTCTCAACCCCAACTCTGTCCCATGTTTGATCTCCCTCCGCCCAACCCCAACTCTGTCCCATGTTTGATCTCCCACCTCTCAACTCCAACTCTGTCCCCTGTTTGATTCCCCCCTCACTCCTCCCAACCCCAACTCTGTCCCATGTTTGATTCCCCCCTCACTCCTCCCAACCCCAACTCTGTCCCATGTTTGATTCCCCCCTCCCTCCTCCCAACCCCAACTCTGTCCCATGTTTGATCTCCCTCCTCCCAACCCTAACTCTGTCCCATGTTTGATCTCCCTCCTCCCAACCCCAACTCTGTCCCATGTTTGATCTCCCTCCTCTCAACCCCAACTCTGTGCCATGTTTGATTTCCCTCCTCCCAACCCCAACTCTGTCCCATGTTTGATTCCCCCCTCCCTCCTCCCAACCCCAACTCTGTCCCATGTTTGATTCCCCCTCCCTCCTCCCAACCCTAACTCTGTCCCATGTTTGATTCCCCCCCTCCCTCCTCCCAACCCGAACTCTGTCCCATGTTTGATCTCCCTCCTCCCAACCCCAACTCTGTCCCATGTTTGATCTCCCTCCTCCCAACCCTAACTCTGTCCCATGTTTGATCTCCCTCCTTCCAACCCCAACTCTGTCCCATGGTTGACCCCCCCCCCCCTTCTCCCAACACCAACTCTGTTCTCCCCTCCTAACCCTCCACCCAACCATAAAAGTAAATGGGCATTCCCACATCGAAAGAGTGGAATATTTTGCCTCCCCTATCATGCCTCTCTTTCTCTTTCTGACCATTGAACTAATGTTTATGACCATTGAACTAATGTTTATGACCATTTAACTAATGTTTATGACGATTGAACTAATGTTTATGACCATCGAACTAATGTTTATGACCATCGAACTAATGTTTATGACCATTGAACTAATGTTTATGACCATTGAACTAATGTTTATGACCATCGAACCAATGTTTATGACCATTGAACTAATGTTTATGACCATCGAACTAATGTTTATGACCATCGAACTAATGTTTATGACCATCGAACTTATGTTTATGACCATCGAACTAATGTTTATGACCATCGAACTAATGTTTATAACCATTGAACCAATGTTTATGACCATCGAACTAATGTTTATAACCATTGAACCAATGTTTATGACCATTGAACTAATGTTTATGACCATTGAACTAACGTTTATGACCATCGAACTAATGTATATGACCATTGAACTAACGTTTATGACCATTGAACTAATGTTTATGACCATTGAACTAATGTTTATGACCATCGAACTAATGTTTATGACCATCGAACTAATGTTTATGACCATCGAACTAATGTTTATGACCATCGAACTAATGTTTATGACCATCGAACTAATGTTTATGACCATTGAACTAATGTTTATGACCATCGAACTAATGTTTATGATCATCGAACTAATGTTTATGACCATCGAACTAATGTTTATGACCATTGAACTAATGGTTATGACCATCGAACTAATGTTTATGACCATCGAACTAATGTTTATGACCATTGAACTAATGTTTATGACCATCGAACTAATGTTTATGACCATCGAACTAATGTTTATGACCATTGAACTAATGTTTATGACCATCGAACTAATGTTTATGACCATTGAACTAATGTTTATGACCATTGAACTAATGTTTATGACCATTGAACTAATGTTTATGACCATTGAACTAATGTTTATGACCATTGAACTAATGTTTATGACCATCGAACTAATGTTTATGACCATTGAACTAATGTTTATGACCATTGAACTAATGTTTATGACCATCGAACTAATGTTTATGACCATTGAACTAATGTTTATGACCATCGAACTAATGTTTATCACCATCGAACTAATGTTTATGACCATTGAACTAATGTTTATGACCATCGAACTAATGTTTATGACCATTGAACGAATGTTTATGACCATCGAACTAATGTTTATGACCATCGAACTAATGTTTATGACCATTGAACGAATGTTTATGACCATCGAACTAATGTTTATGACCATCGAACTAATGTTTATGACCATTGAACTAATGTTTATGACCATCGAACTAATGTTTATGACCATTGAACTAATGTTGGCAATCTGTGCCGTGATTTATTCTTTTATTTTTATTATAGATTCATTACAAGAACATCGTGCAGCCTTTTTGATTTGAACTCGAATGCACGTGCGTTTTCTGGGTCAGTATCCCATCATCTTCATCTTCAACCTCATTGACATAAGGGACATCTTGTATGTTACTCTAGTCTAGTTTATTGCTTGCATGATGCATATGTTTCTGACAGTTTAAATTTTTAGCTCTCAATCTTTTTTTCAATGTATGCTTCATTACCTCCGCCACCAAAGGTAGATGAAGGTTATGTTTTCACCCCTAACTGTCAGTTTGTTACTTGCGAAAATCGAGGGTTTTTCATATATATTGGTTGTTTGTTTGTTTGTCTGTCGGAACAGGATATCTCCAAAAGTTGTGGACGGATTTGTACGAAACATGTTGGACCGGTTGTGTGTTTGACAAGGACAAATCGATTCAATTTTGGTAAAGATCTGAATATGGATTCGGATATGAGAATTATTTTATATTTAATTGATTCTTCACCATTGAGTGATCGGGCTAAAACCGATATATAGCAGGATATCTCAAAAAGTTATGGACGGATTTGGACGAAACTTGGTGGACAGGTTGTGTGTGTGACAAGGACAAATCGATTCGATTTTGGTGAAGATCTGAGTTTGAATTCGGATACGAGAGTTATTGAATTTTAAGTGTTTTTCACCATTGAGGGATCGGGCGAAAAGCAATATATGATATTTTAAAAAGTTATGGATGACTTATGACTAAACTTGGTGGATGAGTTGGTTAGGTGACAAGAACAAGCTGATTTGATTTTGGTTCAGGTCCGAATCTCTATCCGGCCTATCAATGGGATACAAAACGAAAACTGTTCAACCTGACGGAGCTATGCGCTCTACCGAGTGCCATTCTAGTTGTTAATGTGTTCATTTTTGTTCTCTTTTTGGAAATCTTCATGATTTTTCAATTGATTGTAAATTTAGTTATGCTAAACATTTTGAAATGCAGATTTTTCACAGTTGTTATTTTTGATGTGGATTTATATTCATGTATTTTATTAGTCATTTCTTGTAAACCAAATACCTTTTAGTCTTTGGACTTTTTATTTTGTTTTTGGTATTAAAACTGAAAAAACCAAAATCGCCCTGGGGATGTCTGCCCCACTGCTCTCCTCCCCACACTTACTACCATAAACTAATACATTAGAGTAATGTGAAGTTTGTATGCCATGTGACCTCCTCCTATGTTAAAGTACATTTCATGCCCTTCTATACATATATATATATATATATATATATATATATATATATATATATATACGTATATATACAGACTTGGCATTTAATATGGAATATTTTTTTTTTCTTGACGGGTTTACTTTCTTAACTCAGTATATCAATCTGGTGAGTTTCTTTTACACTTTGGTGATTTATTTGTTAAAAGAACCATGTCACTGATTGTCTGTCGCAGCAAGAAGTCAACAACAGGATTATATCACAGGTGGTGTGGCAAAATGTACGGACAGGTGCATTTGATGATTGGCTTTACAGTCGGATATACAAGGGTTGTTGCATTCTGTATTAGTGGAAAACAACTGCTGCACGTCTCCAAAAGTTATTGCTGCTTCCTCTGGAGATGGTCCGTCAACTCGACAATGCTGTTTGTCATGGAGTGGTGACTTTACGAAATTACGGCATGAAACAGCGTGCTATTGCTCGGCAGTATGGCATCACTCAAGGTCAGGTGTCAAAGATCCTGAAACGAAATGCTCAGAGGGGTGTCCCTACTCCAATACCGAGGCCAGGACGTCCCCGCAGAACCACAAGGAGGGATGATCGCCAGCTGCACCGGTTAGTCCGCAATGGCCGTACCAAGTCAGCTAATCGGCTTAGGACTGAGTGGCAGCAACTGACAAATGTGCCTGTATCCAGAAGGCTAGTCAACCAACGACTGGTTCAAGCAGGCTATCGTGCCAGGCATCCCCTGAGAAAGCCACGCCTGACCAGACAACACCGCCAGCGCCGATTGCAGTGGGCCAGAGAGCACCGTCAATGGCAGCCAGGACACTGGAATCACATGACCTTCAGTGACGAGTCCAGATTTTTGGTCTATCGTCAAGATGGCCTCGTTCGAGTGCGCAGACAAGTGCATGAAGCCTACAACAAAGATTGTATCGTGCCAAGAGTCCAAGCTGGAGGTGGTGGGGTGACCGTTTGGGCTGCTTTTCATGCAGGGGGGAAAACTGACCTGGTTGTTCTGAATGGAAACCTGAACCAGTTCAAGTACAGGGCCATTCTGGAAGAAATATTGCTTCCATTTGCTCGTGCAGCCTTTCGAGGAAACTTTGTCTTCCAAGATGACAATGCACGGCCTCATCGTGCTCGCATGATCCAACACTTTCTTGCTGACCGTGGTGTAGAGCATATGGAGTGGCCTGCCATGTCCCCGGATATGAATCCGATAGAGAACTTGTGGGCAGAATTAACGTGTCAAATCGACCACTTGGACCTGCAGCCGACCTCTGTGCGTGAATTGCAGCAGGCTATTGTCACTGCATGGCAAGCGATTCCTGTGCAAACCTTGGCAAACTCGTGAACAGCATGCCTCAACGTGTACCTGCTCTCCTGAATGCTCGTGGGGGTTACATGAAGTACTGAACTGTAATTTTACTGTCCGTAATCCCAGTCGTAATTTAACTTTTGTTTTTGTTAAAAAATTTTTTGGCTAATGTGCAAAATAAAGAGATACTTCTGGAAAACGTACAGAAGTTTAACACAGTACTGTCCGTGAATTGAGTTCGATATCAGTTTGCATCACTTTCAAGGATCAATTTATTTGCTTCGAAATGTCAAATGTGGTTTTTGTTTCTTTTAAAGGTCACATTAACAAAATCTAGAATAATTTCAACATAATTCCAATGAACTTTTGGTTCTAAGACATCTTGAAAAGTAAGTTCACCCCCACAAAAAAAAATATTCCATATTAAATGCCAAGTCTGTGTATATATATATATAGCACACACACAACTATGTTCCTTTTTGCAGAAGGGCATATTCTATGACAGGTTCTAAGCAAGTGTATACAAAGTCGCAAGGCTTTCCTTCATTCTGGCCTTGTAGCTTTGCCAAAGCCATGTTTCATTCAAAATGTCAGACGTTCTAACAGTTGCGATTTACATCAAAGTCACGGTTTTAACTCCTCAAGGTGTGCAGTTCGACATATTTCAAGGTTTCAATTTCCCTGTGATATTTTGGCAAGTTGGCATGCAAGAGAAGAGAAATGTCAAACGATATATATATATATATATATATATACACGTCATTTGCTGTGTTTCATTCTGAAAGTGAGCTACAAAATCTGACACTGGAGCAGCATGATCACGTGACACCGAGGGCTCTTGCTTCTTGCGACACCAGGTCAGCCCTTCCTGCTGTAAGAAGAAAATGCTTTGATGAAAGAACAAGGTCATTTGAGGGTAAATTTCCTACATTAAGCAACATGTAATAATACTTTATAACCTTTCATATTATTTAAAGTGCTATGTATATATTTGCCTGTCATGCATCAGCTTGTACACCTAATTCTCCCTCTTTTTTGTACGCAAAGTGACTACTGTTGCTGCCCATATGGAAGAGGCTCGGTAACAGTAACGTTTTACACCATCATCCATGGTTTTTTTATGAGCAGAATAGAGGAACGGAGCAGGATATTAAACTTTTTTTTTTTAATGCGTCTGCCCCCGAAAGTGGCCGAAGGCATTATGTTTACGGGGTGTCCGGCCGTCTTTTTTTTATTTTTTACTTTAGACAAGTTCGACGCTCGTGTAAGAGCTAACATCAATCACAAAAAAAAAACCGACACACAAAACATACCATAAAGGGAGCGGGAGACAAGATGCGGAGAGAGAGGGAAGCACACAAGTACAACAGCAGAGAACAGGGACATCGGGAGATCTGTGGGAGGGAGGGGGCTTGGGGGAATGGGGGGGGGGGGGTGGGAGAGGTATAAGACACATGGACACAGCTATGACTTCCAGGAAAGAAGTCGGAATTTCAAAAAAGTGGATCTGGGGTGAATTAACGGGGTAAAAAGATCAAGGTTTTGGATGGGGGAAGATAAGAGATGGTGGTGAACAGCTGTTTTAAAGACCTGGAGGGAGGAGTGGAATGAAGAGAGTGTGGAAATTTGTTCCAGAGGCGGGAGAAAAGAGGAATGAAAGAGTGAAGGTGAGCAGAGTCTTGATTTTGGCAATTTCACCAGAAGAGGGTTGAAGAGGTTGAAGACCTTTGACCTTTTCACCTCAAAAATAGTTAGTTTCTCAATTCACTGATGCACTATGCAATTGCGCTTTAATTTCCAGGTTAATCGGATGAAAATTGACGATTTTTCAGATGAAATTTGATGATTTTAGAAGTTTGACTTTGATTTGACCTTTTGACTTCAAAAATGGTTGCTTTCCCAATTCACTGATGGGCTATGCTCTATCCTCTCTGTCGCTCCCAAATTGGCTTTTACAGTCACCAACGGAAGTGTAACACAAGACGGACCTCACCTAGACGTGCTGCATATCCACCATCTTACAGAGATGAATGGATGCAATTGATTGATTGATGGACTATGCAATTGCTGTTTAATTTTCAAGTTGATAGGATGAAAATTGACAATTTTTGAGATGAAAATTTATGATTTTAGAAGTTTGTCCTTGAGTTGACCTTTCACCCTTGGGCCTCAAAATTAGTTTGTTTCCTAATTCAGTGAGGCACTATGCAATTGCTGGTTAATTTTCAAGTTGATAGGATGAAAAGTGATGATTTTTACATATGAACATTTATGATTTTAGAAGTTTGACCTTGAATTGACCTTTGACCTTTTGACCTTAAGAATAGTTGGTTTCCCAATACACTGATGGACTATGCAATTGCTGATCAATTTTCAAGTTGATAGGATGAAAATTTATGATTTTTACATGTGAACATTTATGATTTTAGAAGTTTGACCTTGAGTTGACCTTTTGACCTTAAGAATAGTTGGTTTCCCAATACAATGACTCGATATGCAAACCCTGTTCAGCTTTCAAGTCAATCGGATGAAAAATGACGATTTTAGAAATTTGACCTCAAGATGACCTTTGACCTCAAAATCATTGGGCTTCTCAGTTGTGACTACCCCTGCAACTTGGTAAAGTTTCCTGACGATCGGTTTAGAATTGTGACCTGTATGCGATTGATAGACAGACAGAATAACAAAGTCGACCGACCGAATACATTTGAATAAACTTCGATTTTGCAGTTAATAAATTGTCAATCAGTGCGTAAATGTGTGAATCCATGCTGATTACCAGATCTACTGTAATCTGCACACACCGGCGAGGGCCTCTGCTCCATGTTGTTTATATGTTTGGGGCTTGGAATATGTGGACTTGAATAGAGAATCACCATTCTGGCCTGGAGAAAAGTCCACCTCGAGATGCACACTTTAAACAGCTCTCCCAAGTATGTAATCCAAATGGGGAATTTTAATATTCATGAGTCTAATAGGATTGCGAAAACACGTCACCAGGTATGAATCCTCACAGCAGGTGAGGCCTGTAAGCAGCTGCAGCACAGATGCATTTTTTGCTGCCACAGGATTCCAGCGATTTGTTGCAAGTTACAACTGGACGAGCCGACATAATCTCAGCAGAATATTTCACTGGATTTTTTTTGGCAAACATGGTAAAACGACTTGAATGCAAAGTAGACGAACGCAGATTTTCAGATAAATGCTTTTAAAGTGAAATAAATGAACTTTGCGCACCAAATCGTTGATGTATTTCACAAACACGAATGGAAACGTTACTTTTAGCATGACCCCGCGTTTTGCGATCACACGTGTGTGTGTGTGTGTGTGTGCACGTGTTTGTGTGTGTGTGTGTGTGTGTGTGTGTGTGTCTGTGTGTGTGTGCACGTGTTTGTGGGTGCGCATGTGTGTGCACATGTTTGTGGGTGTGTGTGTGTGGTTGGGTGCACACGTGTGTATGTGTGTGTGTGTGTACGTGTGTGTGTGTACGTGTGTGTGTGTTTGTGTGTGTGGGTGCACGTGTGTGTGTATGCGTGCGCGCGCGCGCGCGCGTGTGTGTGTGTGTGTGTGTGTGTGTGTGTGTGTGTGTGTGTCTGTGTGTGTGTGCACGTGTTTGTGGGTGCGCGTGTGTGTGCACATGTTTGTGGGTGTGTGTGTGTGGTTGGGTGCACACGTGTGTATGTGTGTGTGTGTGTGTGTGTGTGTGTGTACGTGTGTACGTGTGTGTTTGTGTGTGTGGGTGCACGTGTGTGTGTGTATGCGTGCGCGTGTGTGTGTGTGTGTGTGTGTGTCTGTGTGTGTGTGCACGTGTTTGTGGGTGCGCGTGTGTGTGCACATGTTTGTGGGTGTGTGTGTGTGGTTGGGTGCACACGTGTGTGTGTGTGTGTGTGTGTACGTGTGTACGTGTGTGTTTGTGTGTGTGGGTGCACGTGTGTGTGTGTATGCGTGCGCGCGTGTGTGTGTGTGTGTGTGTGTGTGTGTGTGTGTGTGTGTGTGTGTGTGTGTGTGTGTGTGTGTCCAAGCCGTGACTTTTTTTTTACCATTTCAGCTTTTGTCATCACATTTTCAACAAAGGAAAGTTTAAATGATGAGAACACGGAGAAGACAAATTAATAATGTTGTCAAAAGGTCAAAGGTCAGCACCACCTGAAATCATAAATTTTCATCCAATTGGCTTGAAATTTGAGCAGAGTTTGCATATTGGGTCATTGAAGCCTATTGCTTTTGAGGTCAAACGGTCAAGGTCACCTAAAATCGTCAGTTTTAAAAATATTTTAAAGTTGTATTCGTCATTCTAGGCACACACAAGATAAATAAGTCCGCATACAGAGAGCGGACGTGGACGGGATTGGCATTTTCAGATGTTTTCCTCTAGTTTCCTTTTTTTTTTTCCTTGTTCTTTGGGAATCTACTTTACCTTTGAGTTCGTGAGATCTTCCGTGTAAACTGAAGAACTCTAAGTTTTGGTCATTAGTGGCTGAAGCAGTGTTGTGGAAGTTTGTTTGTGTGTCTCGTTTTAACCATCGCTCTGATCATAGCTACATTTAACCGAGCGACCATCGCATGAGTGACGACCATTGCAAAGTGCTACTTATTCATAAGCTGCCTCGTGGTTCTGCACAACAAAGCGTTGTTCGTGTTTCAGACATCTTTTTAATGAGTTCCCTTACGAGGAATAGCAAATGCAGGAGGACGCGTTATTGGGTGATCAAGCCAGCACAATGGTTGCCAACCTATGGTTGTTTGTCCGTGCACTATCCTTTTTAAACGCCGAGCGTTAAGCAAGGACGCATCAAGTACCATTGTTGTTTGTCTCGAGGGGGGCTTTAACCCCTGACCCCTCGCAGACTCAGAGCATACTTTCTAACCATTCCACCTCCGAGTCTGGGAACGACCGGTCTTCCCTATTCGCTCTGCTGAGTCATCATTTTGGGCACAGTACCTGTTGCCTGCTGCTGTTCACCTATTCATTTCTGCAGCTCTCTATATGCAAATAGCAGCTGTACTCACTGGACACAGGTACGAGATTGCCAGCGTCAGCTTTGCTCTGCAGCCCCCTGTGGGTAAATCATGACAGCTCCCTGAAAAAAGTGTGTGTGTGTGTGTGTGTGTGTGGGGGGGGGGGGGGGGGGGAGGGCCTTGCTCTGAATAAGAATTGTAACTTTCTCTTCCCCCACTGGATAAACTCTCCTTTCCACAGATTCAGCATTTTTCTCCACCTTTGGTGTTGTAGATTATCAGCCTGGTGTTGGCTTAGTGGTTAGGGTGCCAGCTTGGGATCCTAGGATCCTGGCCTGGTGTTGGCTTAGTGGTTAGGGTGCCACCTTGGGATGCCTAGGATCCTGGGTTCGAATCCTGGTCGATCGCTGAATTAATACCAGGGGGGTTTACTCAGCCTCTCAACCCTCCGAGGTCGGCAAAGTGAGTACCAGTTCACTGGTAATTCTCTGCGCGTCGCAAGAGGCAACTAACAGGGTTGGCAGCAGGAAGACCATCTGGTCCATAAAACATTGCTTCAAAAAGGGGAGCACGGTGCCCCAAAAAGGACCAACCCCTGCTCTGCGGGGAAAAATCGCCTCTAAAGGTGGTTCCTAAAGGTGGTGGTGTAGATTATTAGACTCCACCGGTTTCAAAGGAGGGGACCACAGGTTTTGCTCTCTGTCTGTCCGCCCGTCCCACCCGTGGTTTGTCAGACTTTTTATGCTTTTTATGACAAAGTCGCCGGAGGCGTTATGTTTTCGGGTTGTCCGTCCGTCTGTCAGTCCTTCCGTCCATATTCCTTACGGGCTAAACTTGTTTTTCTCACCAACCAAATTTCCGATTGAGACGAAACTTTCAGGGTAGAAGTGACACCCATGCAGAATGTTTCTATGATAATTTTGACGTCATAGGTCACGTGGTATGGCAGCCATCTTTGATGAAAAGCAAATAATTAAAATATTTCTGGAAACCGCTGAATGAAACATTTTGAAACTTGGCACATTGTCAAGTACTCCCAATGGGGAACAAAAGTATGATAATGATGACATCATCGGTGAAGTGGTATACCAGCCAAAAATGTTTTCATCTAATTCCTTATCCTAAAAAATTGAAATTGCATGCACATGATTTATGACCCATTTGTATTGAAATATTAAATTTATGACATCATAGGTCACATGGTTTTGCAGCCATATTAGATTGAAGGAAAATATTAAATAATTATATCTCTGAAACTGCTCACCATATCGATGCTAAATTTTACAAATATCATCGAACAGCACTGTTGCATATCGTTGGAAAATGATGTCATAGGTCACGTGGTTTGGCTGCCATCTTGGATAGAAAAACGAACCTTATCCGATCAACACAAAACTTCACAAACGTGATCCCCTACCCATACATATGCAGAGTGTTTGTGGGACTATGCAGAGGTATATTGGCGACATAGTCACATTGTTCTCGTTTCCTATACCCTTTGACATATTCTACTGAAACTTGGTACACGACTCACATCTGAAGAGACATGTATTGCAAAACAATTCTCGCTGCTGTTATTGTAAAGGGGTGAAGCCATTTCAATATTTGGCTATGTCCTTTCATCCGTAAAAATGAAGAAGAAGAACCTTTCTTCCCACCGTGTTAAATTCTAGAGGGTTCTAAAGATTAATTCTACAGGGTTCTAAAGATTAATTATCGAGAGTTCTAAAGGGTAATTCGAGAGGGTTCTAAAGGGTAATTCTAAAGGGTTCTACAGGGTAATTCTAAAGGGTTCCAAAGGGTAATTCTAAAAGGTTATAAAGGGTAATTCTGACGGGTAATTCTTGAGGGCTCTAAAAGGGTTCCCAAGGGTAATTCTAGAGGGTTCTAAAAGGGTAATTCTAGAGGGTTCTAAAAGGGTAATTCTGAAGGGTAATTCTAGAGGGTTCTAAAAGGGTAATTATAGAGGGTTTTTAAAGGGTAATTCTGAAGGGTAATTCTAGAGGGTTCTAAAAGGGTAATTATAGAGGGTTCTAAAAGGGTAATTATAGAGGGTTCTAAAAGGGTAATTCTAGAGGGTTCTAAAAGGGTAATTCTGAAGGGTAATTCTAGAGGGTTCTAAAAGGGTAATTATAGAGGGTTTTTAAAGGGTAATTCTGAAGGGTAATTCTAGAGGGTTCTAAAAGGGTAATTCTAGAGGGTTCTAAAAGGGTAATTCTAGAGGGTTCTAAAAGGGTAATTCTAGAGGGTTCTAAAAGGGTAATTCTAGAGGGTTCTAAAAGGGTAATTCTAGAGGGTTGTTCAAAAAGGTAATTCTAAAGAGTAATTCTAAAAGGTAATTCTAATGGTTTTTTGTCGTTTCTATGCTTTGTCTATCTCATATTTAAAATGCCAAACTGAACCACTTCCTTTGGACACGGTGTGATTTTTATTCGATGTTGTTTTTTCTCTAACTAATTGCTCTTTTTATTCTGATTGTTCTATTGATTGTATTTTGCCGAGTTAGGGCTCTGCCTTTTGTCTTGAAGTTAAATATTCATTGTGAAAGTCGTCTTTTTGTTTTTTTTTAAGGCTCACTTTTAAGGTTTTTAAAAGTCTTTTTAAGGCTCCTTAATACAGAATTAAGGCTCGCGTAAGAGCTAACACATTGAACATGAAAACATGCACAGACACACAAACCATACAATGAAGGAAGCGGGAGACAAGAGGGGGTGGGGGGGGGGAGGCACACACGCACAACAACAGTAGAGAACAGGGACGTCGGTAAATCTGTGGAAGGGGGAGGGCTGGTGGAGGAGGGTGGGGTACATGGTACAAAGCAAATGAACACTACGAGGAATTTCAGGAAAGAAGTGGGGATTTAAAGAGGCGGATTTGGGGTGTTTTAAAGGGGGTAGAAAAGATCAAGGTTTTGGTTGGGGGAAGATAAGCTATGGTGGTGAACAGCTGTTTTAAAGACCTGGAGGGAGGAGTGGGATTGAAGAGAGTGAGAGAATTTGTTCCAGTGGCGGGAGGAAAGAGGAATGAAGGAGTGAAGGTTAGCAGGGAGTCTTGATTTTGGCAGTTTTACCAGAAGAGTATTGCTGGCAGATCTTGTGCATCCTGCAGGAATATTTGGGGGACAGGGCACAGACAGAACAGTGGGAGAGGCCAGAGAGGAGTCGATAGAAGACAGAAAGACCACCAACCTGCCTGCGGTGAGTGAGTGAAAGGCCCTCAGAATCAGCTTCATCACGGGAGATTCCAATGATTCTGAAAGCTTTGGTTTCAACAGCGTGAAGCTGAGTTAGGTATGAGGCAGGAGCGCCAGCACAGAGGGGAGAGCAGTATTCCATTGAGCTGCGAATGAAAGCCTTTGATGTGGTGAGGAGCTCAGAAGTGCCCAGAAAGGACTTCGCATGACGGAGGATGCCCAGTCGGCGACTGGCTTTGGAGGCCAGCTTGGAAATGTGGTTTTTCCAGGAAAGATCATGACAGATCGTGAGACCCAAAAGCTTGAGCGACAGAATTTCTTCAAGAGTATTGTTCAGAAAGTAGATGGGAGGGTTGTCCAGTTGGTCTTTTCAGACAGACATAATAAGAGTGTGAGATTTGTCAGGATTGAAAGACATGTTCCACTTGTTTGACCAGTCTGTGATTTTGTCCAGGTCTGCAGAGGGTGAGGAGGCTGCAGACTGCCGATCTGAGGGATGAGGCATGGAGCGGCAGAGAGTGGAGTCATCAGCAAAGAGATAGAGAAGATTTTCCAGAAAGTCTGAGAGATCATTAATGAAGACCAGAAAAAGCACTGGGCCCAGAACACTGCCTTGGGGAACTCCAGCCTGAACAGGAAGGGGAGATGAGAGAAATCCATTCAGGGCCACACGTTGACTACGACCAGAGAGGAAGTCTGCAAGCCATGCGTGGAGATTTCCATGGATACCATAGGAGGAGAGTTTGGTGAGCAGAGCGGGGTGCCAGACCGTATCGAAGGCACGAGATATATCAAGGGAGACAGCTCTGATTTCCTGTTTGGCATTAAGGACCTCCATCCATTGTTGAGATGGCAGAAGCAGCATGTCCATAGTAAAATGACTGGGTCTGAATCCAAATTGATGAATTGATTTTAAATTGATGTTTGTTTTTCAATAAGTTACTTATGATCACTTTGTTTTCATTATGTTTATGTACAGGACTACAGGTGAATTACACCGTGTACACACCACGTACACAATGTATATGTACGAATCGACAGTCTGTTTATGAGCATCTGCACCTTTTTCCTTTTACAACTGGAATAAATACATCGTCCATACTCATATATGATGCAATAAATCGCCGCATTGGTTGCATCATTATTGAGGCCTTGCCTCCTTTAGGTTACGGACATTGGGTATTTGGCCAGGACTGGCATCTTCTTCTTCTTTTGTATGCAGCACAAGGCTGTGGGGTAGCATCATTGGCTGAGGGCATGGCTGTGCCGCTGTTGGTTATGGCAATAATCACCCTGCGCTCACGAAGCAAAAACTGAGTTTAAGGCTTAAGCGATCGTTTACGTCTATCCATACATATACGTACGTTGTACGTGCATAAAATTTTCATTTAAATTTTTTTCAATAAAATTAAAAAAACCGGAAATTTGCATTTGAAAAATTCATTTTCTTGGCAACCATTAGTCCAATGACACGAAATTTGCACCATCGGATCCCCTCCGCCTGTAATTATTTTTAGTCATAATTATGACGTCATCGGACACGTGGTATGACGCCATCTTGGAAAAAATTGCACCTCTTTCTTCTTCAAAACCGTTCAATGGGGGGGGGGGGGAAATGAAACTTTGCTCATTGTAAAGAACTCATGGGGAATAAGTGTTGTCAATGATGACGTCATTAGTGCGTTAATTATAACGTTATAATTCGACAAGTACAACGCTTAGTCCGATCAGTTTGAAATTTCTTGAGCGTCATCTACACAACAATTATATTGGAGGACGTAAATTTATAATGCCATTGGTCACGTGGTCTGGCAGCCATATTGCATCAAAGAAAGAAAACCCTTCAAAACCAGAAGAGTTGCCTCGCACCAAGTTGACTGTGCGGGATAAGTATTTTATGAATACCATCTAGTTTGTAATTTGTTCAGGGTGCTTGCCTACTCTTCACGAAGGACACCATGGGATCTTTAATGTCCACCAACTAATGCCGGAAGTTGACAGACGGGACGCCCAGTTAAACGTCCATCTGAAGGAGGCACACACATTGATGGACCACCTTGCCTGTAAATGACAGGTTATTGCTGCATTGGGATTCAAACCCAGGTTTGACAGCTAGTGTGTGTGAGCCTATAGACCTAGGCCATCCTGCCAGCCCTGGACTTCCATGACAGTCGTGCACTCTGTGAAAGAAACCTTGGCATTCTTGGCGTTCAGCACTCAGCAATCTATTCTTGCGGATGAGTCCCCGAAGCTAATGTCACATTAGACGGACGGGCACACCCATTGATGCTTCACCTCGGTACACAGTGAGAATATTCGCACCATAAATCACATTGAACATGCTGTTCACCACGAATATACACAGTTAAATGTTTTATTTACAATATCGTAAAAGTGTTGTCAATTTGTTGGCCACCAGTTTTGCATCCGCTAAGGGTGTTTGTTCCTAATTTAACAGTCCTAGAACATTCCATCCATTTCGTATTTTACTTCTTGCCCCCAATCGGCGCTCAATTGCAATGTCGTCTGTAGACTTGACATGCAAATACAAGCTGGCTTTTGCCCATGGCTTTCATTTTTTTCTGAACATCATTTGTATGCACATTGAAGATGCAGTCATAACTCAAAGCATATCTAATTACTCCACCTGTCAAATGATATTTCTGTGCCATTTCTGTTTCTCATGTTCCCACAATTGTTGTAGCGCAAGAACAATTGTTGTCATAGTGATGCTTTGTGCTGCATTGTCAGTAGATATAAAAGGAAATATCCAGAACAGCCCCAGACCAGCCCCAACTCAGCCCACATTCCACACATTTCCCACATTCCCCACATTTCCCACATCCCTCTTGTCCCCCAAACCGAAACTGCCTCAACCCACAAAAAAACATGAAGTGACTCACCACAAACCGGAAGTGACCAATTAATTATTTATTTTTCACATTTCACGATTTTCTCGAATTTTCTAAAATTCCCCAAAATTTCCAAAATTTCCGATTTTCACAAAAATAATTATAAAAATAAAAATATTGAATTTTTTATTTAACAGGATGAGAATTATAAATACAAATGAAAAACCTAAATGAAAAAATAGATGTTATTAACATTGATAATGAAATAATTAATAAATTTAACATGGAATTTGATGTACTTCATGGAAAATTAAATAGGATAAAAGATTTAATTGTAACTTATAATGAAACGTCAGTTGATATTAAAACAAATATTACAAATATTGAACAAACATTATAGAATATTAATCGTGATAAAATGTTCTACATTGTGAGGACAGGATTATTAATACATGAATATAAATCAATTTTATCGAAACCATTATCACCGATGAATATGCATAATCCAATCTTTAAAAAGAAAGTATCTATTATATAAATGAGTTTTTAGATATTGTTAGAGAAATAATAAGGGTAAAAATATTGAATATAGCCGTTGTATATGAAATTAAACCGATCGCTAATATTACTTGTACATTTTGTAAAAATCAAAACTTATCTGATTTTGAAATAACTAACACAAATACTAAAACAGGTTTGCCGTGTAATAACCAACAATTAAGTTTTAACACTAATATGACTTATAATGATTATAAGTGAGTAAATATAATAGGGAAATATATTTACAATAGAGTTTCTCATTTTCAAAAATGTATTACTCAATATCAAGGTGAACAATATTGTAAAATACCAGAAAAGGTTTATAACGATCTGAATGAAAAGTTTAAAGCATATAGACTTTTGATCGACCATGAAGACGAGGTTATAAAATATTCCAATATCACGAAAACTCATGTCACCATGTTTCTAAAAGAATTAAAATATACTAAACATTATGGTAACATTAACCAATAAAAAAATGGATGATATTTCTCATTTAGAACAAGCATTAATTACCGATTTTAAAACATTATTAAACCTACACTCTGAAAAACATAGTGAAGATAAGGTTGAAACACGAGATAGAAAAAATTTCTGAATATGCAATATTTATTATTTCAGTTATTGCATAAACATAATCATAAATGTAATCTTGAAAATTTTACTGGTTTAAAAACAATTGAGTGGAAACAATTTCATGATAAGATTTGTCATAACTTATTTAACACATTGGGGTGGACATTTACACCAACAATTTAATTTTATTCATTTTATGTTGAAAAAAAATTGATTTTTAGTTTAAATAACTTTCTCTTATATAAAATGAACAATATGAGGACATATAAAAAGCAGGTCACAACATATTGTAATGTTTGTGATCGCGATTATAAAAACAATTATAAACAACACCTTCAATCCAACAAACACAAAGCCAAACTTTCACAGATGATGGCTCCACTTGAACAAGAAAAACCAAAAACATGGTATTGTGATGTTTGTAAACGTGTTTATAAAAGTCAACGTAAAAGACATCTTAAATCACGCAAGCACACACTCAAACGTTTACATATGGGAGCTCCACCGGAACGAGAAACAAAATATTGCCGCGTTTGTGATAAGACGGCCTTGAAGAGGAGCTTTCCTACTCATCTTAAACCACAAAAACACATAGAATTGAGGGGATACACTATTAAGGACACGGATGGGGCATTTAATGGAGATATTAAAATAAGGATTTTTAATTTACCACCCCCAGAACCAAAATCAATAGCTGAAGCGGTTGAAACAGTCAAAGCCGCCATTAAAAACTATGTAAAGAATATGTTGGCTGAGATTAACCCCCTTAAATTTTATATGGGGGTAAAAATGGAATTGAAAAAATTGATTACTGAAATAGGGGATCTTATTATAAAACGTTATATGAGAACTACACCTTACTTTATCGCATCACTCCAGGGGTTTTTATTAACGGACGTTTATGATAAACTTATAGTTGTAATTGTCATGGTTCTCATTGCCTCAAAAAGAGAACCATGACAATTACAACTACATATGGGAAGGGTGCAGCCCGAAGTGGAGATCGGTTTCTGAGGTTTGGGACATGGAATGTAGGGACGATGACAGGGAGATCAGGAGAAGTGGTGGAAGTGGTGGAAGTATTGGTCAGAAGAAGAGTGGACATATGTTGTGTGCAAGAGACGAGATGGAAGGGAAGTGGTGTGAGAATGGTGAAGGGTAGGCAGGGACAGAAATACAAGTTTGTGTGGCAAGGGTGCCCGGAGGGCGTGAATGGTGTTGGTGTCCTGTTTTCTGAGGAGTTTGTAGACAGTGTGGTGAGTGTGACTAGAGTGAGTGATAGGTTGATGATGGTGAAAATGATGATTGGAAAGCTCTTGGTGAACGTCATCTCGGGATATGCTCCGCAGGTTGGTCGGAGCGATGAAGAGAAGGACAAGTTCTGGTGTGCGATAGAGAAGCTGATGGAAAACGTGAAAGATGAGGAAGTTGTTGTGGTGGGAGGAGACCTGAATGGACATGTGGGAAGGAGTATGGATGGTTTTGAGGGAGTTCATGGGGGTTACGGATATGGTGTGAGAAATGGAGAAGGTGAAAGGATTTTGGAGTTTGCTGATGGAGCTGATTTGTTGATTTGTAATACTCAGTTCCAGAAAGAGGATAATAAGCTTGTTACATACACGTCAGGTGGGTCGACGACAACCGTTGACTACCTGATGGTGCGTAGGCGAGATAGGGGGCACCTCCGGGGAGGAGGCTGTTTCACAGCACCACTTGGTTGTCTGCGACATAAGGGTGAAAGGTGAGAGGAGAGCTCGGCGGGTGAAGTACCAACCGAGAATGAAGGTGTGGAGGTTGAAAGAGGTGACAGTAAGGGAGGCATTAAAAGAGAGGCTGAGTAGGGTAGAGGATGATGTGGTTGAGCTTGAAAGTGGTTGGATGTCAATGAAAGCTAGTCTGTTGGGAGCCGTTGGTGAGGTATGTGGATGGACAAAAGGACCACCGAGGCACTTGGAAACATGGTGGTGGGATGATGAAGTTGGAAAGAGGCTTGACGAGAAGAGGAAGAAGTTCAAGGAGTGGCAGAAGGCGAAGGGTATGGGTGCAGAAACAGCAGAGCATGAAAGTTGTAAGGCAGCCAGGAAGGCTGCAAAGAAAGAGGTAGCAAAGGCGCAGGAGGTATGAAGGAAAATGTTCGGAGAATGCTTGGATTCGGAAGAGGGTCAGAAAGCAGTATTTGATTGCAAAGTTGGTCAGAAGCATATTGCAAAGCACATAGTGAAAGAGAGGTGTGATGTGATGGGGGTGATTTGCTTGAAGGATGAAGTGGGACAAATCGTTGTCGACCCAGATGGAATTAAAGGAAGATGGAAAAGATATATGGAAATGCTGTTGAATACAAAGAATGAATGGGATGGCAACATAGAGAGTAACCCAGTTTTAGGACCGGCAGAGAACATAACTGAGAAGGAAGTTGAGGAAGCGATAAAAGCAATGAAGAGTGGAAAAGCAGGAGGGCCGATGGGAGTTGTGGGAGATATGTTGAAGGCAGCAGGAAGTTGGGGTGTGAAGAGAATGACAGAGATCTGTAATCTGGTGGTGAAAGAAGTCCGCATTCCAGTGGATTGGGAACTGGGTACCCTCATCCCTCTATACAAGGGGAAAGGTGACCCTCTGGAGTGTGGCTCATACCGAGCGATAAAGTTATTGGAGCATGGAATGAAGGTATTGGAAAGGGTGTTGGAGAGGAGGATAAGGAAGAAAGTGAAGATCGACGAAATGCAGTTTGGATTTATGCCAGGAAGAGGAACGTCAGATGTGCTTTTCATTGTGAGGCAGTTGCAGGAGAAGTACATGGAGAAGAGGAAGAGGTTGTTTTTGGGGTTTGTTGATCTGGAGAAAGCATTCGATAGGGTTCCACGCAAAGTATTGACATGGGCATTGAGGAAGTTAGGAGTGGAGGAATGGTTGATCAGAGTAGTGATGGCAATGTACAAAAGAGCGCGCACAGCTGTAAGGACGAAGGACGGGAACAGTGGTGAGTTTGAGGTGAAGGTGGGAGTGCATCAGGGGTCGGTACTAAGTTCACTACTATTTGTAGCTGTGATGGAGGTGCTGGCTCAGAACGTAAAGGAGGGTTTACCGTGGGAGTTGTTGTATGCAGATGATCTGGTGTTGATTGCGGAAAGTATGGATGGACTGAAGGAAAAGATGAACAAGTGGAAGGAATGTATGGAGACAAAAGGTCTGAAGGTGAATATCGGAAAGACGAAGGTGATGGCAAGTGGTAAAGCATGTGGTGAGGTGGAAAGAACTGGGAAGTGGCCGTGTGCTGTGTGCAGGAAGGGTGTCGGAGTGAACTCCATTCAATGTACAATGTGCGCTGAGTGGGTTCATCAAAAATGTAATGGTCTGAGAGGGTCATTTACCAGTGTGGCAGCTACATTCAAATGTAAGGTGTGCACAGAGGGAGCTGCAGATGGAGGAAATGTTGAGTTGGATCTTGGAGACGGCGTGAAGCTGGAAGGTGTGAAAACATTTTGCTACCTCGGAGACATGCTGAATAGAGAAGGTGGATCAGACTCGGCAACGGTTGCTCGAGTGAGATGTGCATGGAAGAAGTTTCGGGAACTGAGTGGCGTGCTGATGAGGAGGAGAGTGTCGCTGAAGCTGAAGGGAAAGGTGTGTGCTGCATGTGTGAGAAGTGTTATGATTTATGGGAGCGAGACATGGGTAATGAACGTAGAGCAGCAACGAAGGCTGGAAAGGGTGGAAATGCGAATGGTTCGATGGATGTGCGGAGTATCGTTGAGAGAGAGGAAGACAAATGATGAATTGCCAAAGATGATGGGAATATTGCCTGTGATTGATGCTGTGAAGAGGAACTGGTTGAGATGGTTTGGTCATGTGTTGAGGAAGGATGAAAGTGACTGGTTGAGAAGAGTGATGGAAATTAATGTATAAGGAAGTAGAGGATGGGGAAGACCGAGAAAGACTTGGCTAAAGATGGTGGAAGAAGAAATGCGGGCAAGGGGGTTAACAAGGAGAGATGCAGAAAATAGGGCAAAATGGAGAAGATTGTCATGGGGACCGCAAGGCTAACCCCCGCTCTAGCAGGGAAAATGGCCTTAAAATGCATGTTGTTGTTGTTGTTGTTATGATAAACTTATAGAACAAGAAGAACAGGTGGATCATTTGCTTGTGGCTAGTGGATTTACTATTACTAGAATACTTTTCATTGATATGCATGTTCTAAAATTCAAACCCCCTAAAAGCTTCTTCTTACATTGAATTGCCGAAAAATATAAAGCTTAAAAAGGTGATTATTAATATTCAAAACAAAGATCATAAATGTTTTCTATGGTCTGTTCTTGCACACTTACATCCCGCTTGAACATAATGTCGGAAGGGTATCACATTATGAGAAATATGAAAATGACTTAAATGATACTGGTTTACCATTTCCAATGTTCATGAAAGATATTCCTAAATTTGAGAAAATGAATCATCTATCTATTAATGTTTATGGTCTAACGGATAAAAACAACATTCAGAATTTGTACATTTCTGATAACTATAAAAATGATGAAACTCATATTAACCTTTTATATTATAATTCAGGAGAAAGTTCACATTACGCTTATATCAAAAAAAATTCAAGATTAATTTCTTCACAAGCAAGTAAACATCATGGTAAAATATACCCCTGTTTACGATGTCACTCCCTCACCCACAGAAGCCAAGAAGCGTTAAACAAACACTTATTATTCTGTGGTAAACATAAAGCCATCAGAATTACTACACCTGAAGAAGGTTCAAACATAACATTCAAAGATTTTGACAAAACTATAAAACATCCGTTCGTGATATATGCTGACTTTGAATGTATTCTTGAAAAGATAAATAACGCTTCTTCAAAACCAAACGAAACATCCACGAATAAATATCAAAAACATACTCTTTGTGGTTTCTGTTATTATATCAAATCATCCATTGGCGACAAATACAACAAACAAGAACTTTATAGAGGAGAAGATGCGGCTTCTGAGTTTATAAAACAATTCGAAAAGGACTGTGTAGATAATGCTGTATGGAGATTAACCAATCCAATTAACCAAACCAAATCAATCAACCAATTAACCAATCACACATGCACTTAAGAAAGATAATGAGATTAACCAATAAACCGATGAACCCCTTAACAAAAGAAGAAGAAACAGAATTTAAACAACCAAATTGTATCTGTCATATTTGTGGGAAGAAAATTGATGGGAAGGAAGATACTGGGGGGTCAAAGGTTAGAGTTAATTGTCATCTCACCGGTAAATATAGAGGTCCGGCTCATAATGAATGTAATCTTAATTATATAACCCCCAATTTCATTCCGGTCTTTTTTCACAACAACGCTCATTATGACACACATCTATTTATTAATACACTTGCAAAAACATATGGGAGTATTTCAGCAATTCCTACCACAGATCAGGACAACATTTCATTCACTAAAATAATCCGCACAAAAATAGGATATGACTATAAAAACGACAAAGATATATATGATACGACTCACATCAGGTTTCTTGACTCAATTAAATTTATGGCAAGTCCATTATCTACCTTGACATCAAATATTAAAAACTTTCAGTGTCTTTCAGACTATATATCAGATAAAAAAGAAATTGAACTCTTATCACAAAAGGGAATATACCCGTATGATTACATGGATTCATTTGAGAGATTTAAAGAAACACAACTTCCCCCAAAAGAGTCTTTCCATAACAAGTTAAATAAATGTCATATAACCGATAAAGAATATACTCAAGCACAAAATATTTGGAAAACGTTTAACATAAATAACCTTGGAGAGCATCATGATTTGTATCTTAAAACCGACGTCCTACGACTAGCCGACGTCTTTGAAACCTTTAGAACAGTTTGCCATAATAAACAATCATATGGGTTTGATCCCGTCCACTTCTACACCGCTACCGGATTAGCTTGGAGTGCCATGCTAAAAATGACGAAACAAAAGTTGGATTTAATCAGTGATGAAGATATGCTTTTGATGATAGAAGAGGCTAAAAGAGGAGGAATATCACAAGTATGTTCTAAGAGATATGCTCAGGCTAACAATAAGTATCTTCTTAATTATGATGATATGAAAGATAGTTCTTACCTGATGTATTATGATGCTAATAATTTGTATGGATGGGCTATGTCTCAAGTTCTACCTTATGGAGGACTCAAATGGGTTGAAGAGAAAGATTACGAAAAGGTTTTACAAAACATCGTTACATCCTCACAACAAGAATTGGATGATTCGGAAGTTGGATATTATTTTGAGGTTGATTTGAAATATCCTGAAGAACTCCATAATAAACACGACGACCTACCATATGCCCCGACCAAAGAATGTCTGAAAGAAGAATGGCTAAGTGATTATCAACGAACATTTAATATAAAAAGTAAACCAACAGAAAAATGACTTACTACATTATATGATAAAGAAAATTATGTTTTACACCAAAGGAACTTGAAACAATATGTATTGGCAGGATTGAGAGTAAAGAAAGTCCATAGAGTTATACAGTTTAACCAAAGTCATTGGATGAAGGAGTATATTAATTTTAACACTCAAAGGAGATCCGAAGCAAAAACCGATTTTGAGAAAGACTTTTATAAATTGATTAATAATTCTGTATTTGGAAAGACGATGGAAAATCTTAGAAATAGAGAAAACATAAGACTTACTACATCTTTGGAGCAAGCAACAAAATTAATTAATAAACCTAGTTTTCAAAGAGAAGTGGTGTTTTCAGAGAACTTTGTTGCTATTCATTTACAAAAAGAGAGTATTAAAATGGATAAACCTATTTATATAGGAACGACGGTTCTTGATTTATCAAAATTACTCTTGTATGATTACCTTTACAATAACTTGAAGAAGAAATATCAAGATAATGTTTCTCTACTTTATATGGATACGGATAGTTTCATTTTAGAATTAAGACGGAAGATATTTATTCAGATATGCTTGCGGATAGTGACTCATATGATACAAGTAATTATAAGTTAACTGATAAGTTGTTTTCCTCAAAGAATAAAAAGGTTATTGGAAAGTTTAAGGATGAATTAGGAGGAAAGGTAATGACTGAATATGTTGGATTGAGAGCGGAGGATTATGCTTATAAATCTATTGATGATAATAATATTGAAAGATGTGATAAGAAGTTAAAAGGAATAAAGAAAGGTGTTATCAAAGAAGAAATATAGTTTAAACATTATTATAATTGTTTAACTTTAAAGAAAGAGGAGTTTAGAAAAATGAATATGACAAGAAGTTATGCAAATCGATTATATACGGAGGAGGTGAACAAGAAGGCCCTGGAAGCTTATGATGATAAAAGGTTTATTTTAAACAATGGAATCGATTGTCGCTCTAATGGAAAAATATACATAATTAAAAAATAAATTAATCTAATAATAAAATGAGTTATTGTATCAAGTGCAAAAAGAAAACCAAAACTAAAAATATATCGTATGATATAAATAAAAAGAATATAGTTTCTGAAAAGGGAGAATGTGTAACATGCGGGACTAAAAAGTGTCGATTCATCTCATCTAAAAGTGGGTGTGATATACAAAAGTATTTGTCAGGTAGTAGGTTTACAACAATGGGGATTCCAGGGGAACTACATCCACCGGGGTATTCCTTCTGTGGTCCAGGAACAAACTTAGATAAAAGATTAGATGAGGATGGCAACCCTAAACCTTGGTCTAAACCTAAAAACAGGGTTGATGAGGTGTGTATGAAGCATGACATTGATTATGGTAATGCCACTACATTAGATGAAAAACATGAAGCTGATAGAGAAATGCTGTATAATTTGTCTCTGATCTGAAATCCAACGTTGAGAGAGAAAGTTGATAGGTTTATCATGAAGAAGATGATAGGCGCTAAATTGAGATTAGGGCTTGGAATTGCCCTTCAAAAAACCACTAAACACTAAGAGTGATATTAAACCTGAAGAAGGAGTCATTTTAGCTAATGAGTTACACAAACCTATGATCACAAAGTTTAAACGAAGGAAGGTTTATTCCAAAGGTGTAGATTACATCTGGTCTGCTGATTTAATTGAACTAAATAATGATAAAGGGTACAAGTATGCTTTAACCGTTATTGATTTGAGGAGTAGATTTGCCTGGGTTGTTCCCCTGAAAAACAAGAAGGGTAATACTCTGATGTTAGCCTTCAAATTGATATTTAATAAAAGTAAGAGAACACCGAAGAAGCTGTGAACCGACGAGGGGACAGAGTTCTTCAACAGCATATTTATGAAATTTCTTAAAGAGCATGACATTACATTATACAGTACATTTAATGAAGGAAAAGCAGTTGTTATTGAGCGTTTTAATCGAACTTTGAAAGAGAGGTTATATAAAAAATTCACACAAATCGGTTCTCAACAATGGGTATTGGAAATTCAGGATATTGTTGATAATTATAGCAATGTGGTACATTCATCTACTGAAGAAAAACCGTCAGAAACAGTTACAAAATTAGAATATGAAAAGAAGATTAATTTGAGAAAACCAAAGTTCAAAGTTGGTGATATTGTAAGAATATACAGATGGAAAAGTCATTTTGAAAAAGGTTATACAAAGAGATGGACAAATGAAATTTTAAATCGTTGGGGTAACGGATACAGTACCTTGGACTTATAAGTTATATAATTTACATGGAGAAGAAATCTTGGGGTCATTTTATTCACAAGAGTTACAAAAGACAAAACTTGGTGAATAAATTATTTTAAAAATTGATCTTTAGTATAAAGAAACATTGTGTTATTAAAATAAGTAATGGTTTTTTACACTCGATCAAAACATTCAAACAAGTTTAAAGCCTTGTTTGAATTATTATATAATAACATGAATACCGTTTGTGTTACGATAACTGCCGAAGGTTTACATCTTGAAACGTATACGACGCAAAACATACTGATCAAAGTTATATTACCCCGCGATTGTTTTGAGGAATATTATTACAACCATATGGATATGTTTCACATTGGACTTGGATTACACATCAGACAGTTTTTCAAATTTATCAAAAGTAAAGCAGAGCTCGTTTTTAAAATGGAAACACCTTTTGAATTTATCGTTGATGTAAAGTCGTTGGTCGATAATTCTAGTATGTCGCTTGGGATTAATATAGAATCTTTTCAAAATATAATTCCCGCAAATATTCAAAAGTATCAAACGGTTCCAACCCCTATTTCACCATCAAGTTTTAATTCGCTTTGTCAATCATTTAAAACGCCAACCATCGAAATAAAATGTAGTAATAATACTCTTTCTTTTATTTTTGAGATGGCACATATGGTAAAAAAAGATTGTTTCTTTCAGTAATTCAGAAACAGAAATAGAGGAGGATGAGGAGTGGCTAACTAATAAATTAGATTATCACGGTTATTTTAAATCAGAACAATTTACGCGTATTGGAAAACTTGGCTCTATTTCGAGTAATCCTATTGCAATACATGCAGAAATGAATGAGAATAATACCCCCAAACCATTATTTTTATGTTGTAATAGCGTTATAGGCACGGTAAAAATGTTTATTGACCTAATTGAATGAATGAATGAATGATCGTTTTAAGGCCATTTTCCCCGCTAGAGTGGGGGTTAGCCTTGCGGGCCCCATGACAATCATGGTTCCCTGTTTTGAGGCAATATTTTTATGGCCGGATGCCCTTCCTGATGCCAACCCTTGGTCACGCTCTACGATGCGCAGGGATACGGTGTACCTATTCTAAATCGGGGTACACACCATGATCATTCATCCCAGCAAGCTGGTACTCAATTTGCCGACCTCGGAAGGATGACAGGCTGAGTCAACCCCCCTGGCGTTAATTCAACGATCGACCGGGATTCGAACCCAGGACCCTAGGATCCCAAGCCAGCACCCTAACCACTAAGCCAACACCCTAACCACTAAGCCAACACCAGCCAACACCTAATTGAAGAGAAATAATTATTTTTTATATTAAAATGGCAAGAAAACTACTTCAGGAAAATTATAATTTTTGTATTCAAGGATACTTGCAAGAAAAGGGAGTAAAAATTTTAATTCCTTATGAATTGGAACATAAACACGGAAAGTTTGTAATTAAGGATTGGCCATATACCTATATTGTAAAACCCACAAATAGAGATCTGCTTAAAATATTAAATAAAAATGAACTTCTCAAAGTTATGAAATATAAAAGCCTTTTGGAAAATGTTAATAAATCCTATTGGTACCCTATTGTGAGAAAAATAATTATAAATACAAGATTAGCTCAAAATCCAGATGAATTTATGTATAATGTACTCTGGGGAGATGCCCTAAGGGTTCAAAGAGATGAGGAAGAGGGGGCGAAGGAGGAAAAGGAGAAAAAGGGGAAAGAGGAGAGGGAGAAGAAGGAGAAGGAGGAAAAGGACAGGGAGGAATGGAAGAAGATGAAGGATGAGTTGGAGAAGATGAAGGAGGCCTTGGAGAAGATAAAGGAGGAGGAAACAAAGAAAGCTCAGGTAATAAGGGAAGCAGAAGAAGAGGAGAAGAGGGAAGCAGAAGAAGAGGAGAAGAGGGAAGCAGAAGAAGAGGAGAAGAGGGAAGCAGAAGAAGAGGAGAACAGGGAAGAGGAGAAGTGGGAAGAAGTGACAATAGAGCATGAGAAGGAAATGGCAGCAAGAATAGCAGGTGTAGTAGAGGAGGGAGTAGGGGAAGGGTTGGTAAGGGTAGAGGAGGAAACAAGGTTAGCAAGGTTAACAAAGGCAGCAATGATAGCAGAGATAGCAGCAATGGTAGCAGAGGAAGCGGCAGCAAGGATAACAAGGTCAACAAAGGAAGAGGAGGAAGTAGAGACAACAATAGAAGAGGTGGTAAGGGCAGCAAGGGATGAGGAGTGAATACATATAATTGATAAAAATAATTTGAAATTATATAATTTCAAATTAAATAACTATTTATGTTTTTGAAATATACATGAGATTAATATAATACTATGACAGGTAATACCATTCCATCTTCCCACCACCAAATCTGTTTGTATTCCCTGACTTTGTATATTTATATGATTGTCTAGACTCTTTGTCATACAAACCATCGCTATGCTATCTTTTTTTTTTTTTACTTCCTAACATGTATTTGTTGTTTACTAATTGTGTTTCCACATACCGCATTATGGTCACCAAGGGGGTAATAGTCTTCTTTACGGGACCAAGTAAAATCTTGTAGGTCTTCCAAGTTTATTGAAAATAACCAATTATATCGTAAAGCAGGCATATCATAACCCCATTTATCAATTACCATATTAACAATATCCCCCTCTTTCTAAAGTAAAATTGTAAGTGGTATGTTAAATTTAATATGAAAAGGTGTATGATCTGGAGAACCAGGCGTTGTGGCTGTAAATTCTACTTGTTTGTCATAACGTGCCGTTTTCTCTCGGGATATATATCGTGTTAAATCACTTAATCTCACCAAGTCATTGTCATCTGAGGGGCTCGGATAATTGATTAATTTATAACTATTTTTCATATTAGGATTTTTAGTTATATCATATTTCTGTCGTTCAACCTGTGCTTTTGTATAATAATTTGATAAATCAACAGTCGTCTCTTGAGATCCCCTAAAGATAGAACTGTGGCGGGCACAAGGGGCAATAATTCCGCGCACCAGTGGGTGGCGCAAGCATCCAGGCGGGGAACGAAAGCACATGCCCCGCCTTTCGAACGATCGGCCACGCCCAAGGACTAGACGTGGCCTCGGCACATATATGCGGGCTCTAAGCTCGAGCCCGCCCAGTGCTGAAGTACGAGCTTTGAATAAAGACTCTTTGTTATACCAACGCGTTGTGGCCTACCTCTCTGGCAATCGAGTCATGTGTGCACAGCACCACACTGGTGACCCCGATTGGTTCAGCCGTTGCTGACCACCGAACGCGCCATGGCTACCAATGCCGTCGCAGTCAAACTCCCGGAGTTTTGGAAAGCGCACGCCGACCTTTGGTTTTTGCAAGCTGAAGCTCAATTCCAACTCCGAGGCATAACGGCGGACGAGACCTGGTACTACCACGTGGTCGCCACCCTCGGGCCCGGCACTGCCGCCCGAGTCGTGTCCATCCTTCGGCGCCCGCCGGGCAACAACAAGTACGAGGCGCTCAAACGTCTCCTCATCGCCACGTTCGGGCTCACGGAGATCGAACGGGCCGACCGCCTCCTGGACCTTCCCGCCCTCGGCGACACACGACCATCCGTCCGGATGGATTCCATGCTGTCCCTGCTCGGAGACCAGCCCCAGGATTTCTTATTCCGGGCGATTTTCCTACGCCAGCTACCTGCACAGGTACGTCTCACGCTGGCCGGTTCCAAACTAAAGGAACCCCGCGCCCTGGCTGGAGAGGCCGACAAGTATTTCACGGCCTGCGACACGCGGTCGGTGTACGGTGCTGCCGTAGTGGATCCCGGCGCGGAGGCTCCAGCGCTCCCGACTTCCCTCGTGGCTGCTGCTACGCCCCGTCCACTACCGCCGCCGCCACCACCACCGCCACCGCCACCACCACCGCCGCCGGCACGGCCGCCGCGGCCGTTACCGCCGCAAACCTGGTGCTACTACCATGCCAGGTTCGGCCGCCAGGCTAAAACGTGTCGCCCGCCTTGCTCTTTTGACGGGTCGGGAAACGACCGGCGCTCACTTGCGGCCATGAGCGTCGGCCATTCCGGCAGCCTCCTTTTCATCATGGACACCTTGTCTGGGCGCCGTTTTCTTTGTGACACAGGAGCGCAGGTAGCGTCCTCCCCGCCTCCACGTCCGACAAGCAAACCGCGGGCCGGGGCCCCGCTTTGCTTGCTGCCAATGGTACACCCATCCACACATTCGGGAAGCGTTGCCTCTCACTGCAGTTCGGAGGACAGCGATTTCAATGGTCATTCGTGACCGCCAGCGTGCCAATGGCACTGCTCGGTGCGGATTTCCTATGTGCGATTGGGCTGTTGGTCGACGTGAAGCGCAGACGGCTCGTCCAGGCCGAAACCTTTAGCTCGCTCGCTTGTTCGCTGAGCGGCTCGTTGAGCGGCTCACTGAGCGGCTCACCGAGCGGCTTGCCAAGCGGCTTGCTGGAAGGTTCCGTCCCGGCGAGTTTAGTTTGCACGCTTCCGGCAGCGGATGACTTTACCCGCCTCTTCGCCAATTTCCCGGCCCTCACGCAGCCCACCTTCTCAGCGGTGGCCGTTAAACACGGGGTGGACCACCATATACCCACAGTCGGGCCACCGGTCTATGCCCGGGCACGCCGACTCGAGACCACGAAGCTCGCCGTGGCGAAAGCGGAGTTTGCCACGCTGGAGCGGCTGGGGATCGTACGGCGCTCCAACAGCGCTTGGGCTTCTCCTCTGCACATTGTGCCGAAGCCCGGCGGGGATGGCGGCGGTGCGGGGACTACCGCCGGCTCAATGATGCCACCACCCCCGACCGCTACCCGGTCCCGCATATCCAGGACTTTTCTGCCCGGTTGGCAAACACGACCGTGTTTTCCAAGGTGGACCTCGTCCGGGGCTACCACCAGGTCCCCGTCCAACCGGACGACGTCCCGAAGACGGCCGTCATCACCCCTTTCGGCCTCTTCGAGTTCCTGAGAATGCCTTTCGGGTTGAAGAATGCGGCCCAGGCGTTCCAACGGCTTATCGACAGCGTCTTGCGCGACTTACCTTTCCTGTTTGTCTACCTGGACGGCATCCTAGTCGCGAGCGCGTCCCGGGAAGAGCACCTGCTCCACCTCCGCACGCTTTTCGAATGCCTGGGCCAGCATGGCCTAATCATAAAACATGCCAAGTGCTGTTTTGGCGTCGCCACCATCGACTTCTTGGGGCACCGCATCACCAGGCACGGGGCCGTCCCTGTACCGGCCAAGGTGGAGGCGGTCAGGGATTTCCCGTGACCCCGCACGATCAAGGGGCTCCAGGAGTTCCTGGGCATGGTAAATTTTTACGACCGCTTCGTGCCCCACGTCGCCCAGCTCCTCTGCCCCCTGCACGAGGCCCTCCGGGGCAAGCCGGGCAAAGGTGACATTGCATGGTCGGACCCGATGGCCGCGGCATTTGCGGGCGCAAAGGTGGGCCTGGCCGACGCCACCATGCTGGTGCACCCGGCGCCCGATGCGCCGATCGCCCTCACCACCGACGTGTCAGACTACGCGGTGGGCGCGGTGCACGAGCAGTGGGTGCGTGGTGCTTGGCAACCGCTGGCGTTCTTTAGCCGGCAGCTTCGCCCGCACGAATGCCGCTATAGCACCTTCGGCCGCGAGCTGCTCGGGCTCCACCTGGCGGTCCGACACTTCCGCCATCTGCTGGAGGGCCGCCCGTTCACGGCTTTCGTCGACCACAAGCCCCTTGTGTTCGCGATGGCCAAGGTCGCCGAGCCATGGTCGGCACGGCAGCAGCGTCACCTCTCTGCCGTGTCCGAGTACACAACGGACATCCGTCACGTGGCGGGTAAAGACAACCCGGTGGCGGATTGCCTTTCCCGGTCCATCGTGCACACGGTCCACCTCGGGGTCGACTATACCCGGATAGCGGAGGACCAGACCGCCGACCCCGGCATCCAGGCCTTGCGGACCACCGTCACGGGCCTCCGCGTCACCGAGGTGCCGTTCGATGCCGCGGGCGCGACCCTCCTATGTGACGTCTCCCTCGGCCGGCCTCGCCCCATCGTGCCCGCTGGCCTGCGGCACCCACTTTTCGACGCCATCCACGGCCTGTCCCACCTGGGCATGAAGGCATCCCAGAAGCTCGTCGCGGCAAAGTTCGTCTGGCATGGCCTCCGGAAGGACGTCCGCGGCTGGGCCAGGACATGCCTCGCGTGCCAGCGCGCAAAGGTCCACCGCCACACCCAGGCCCCATTGGCCCCATTTGCGGTGCCTGAGCGTCGGTTCGACCATGTGCACGTCGACTTGGTGGGACCTCTGCCCCCCTCGCGGGGGTTCACCCACCTCCTCACCATGGTGGACCACACCACACGGTGGCCGGAGGCCGTCTCATTGGTGGCGAAGTCTGCGTCTGATGTGGCGCAAGCCTTCATCGCCACTTGGGTTGCCCGGTTCGGTGCCCCCTCGGTCATCTCGTCCGACCGCGGCCCCCAGTTCACCTCGGAGCTATGGGCCGCGGTGGCGCAAGGGCTCGGGGTGAAACTACATCGCACCACGTCCTACCACCCCCAGGACAATGGCCTGTGCGAGCGCTTTCATCGCTCAATGAAGGCCGCGCTCTGGGCCAGCCTCCGCGATGGCGGCTGGGTCGACAGACTCCCCTGGGTCCTGCTAGGCCTCAGGACGGCACCCAAGGACTACCTGCGTGCGTCCTCGGCAGAGCTGGTCTTCGGGCAACCACTGCGGGTACCGGGTGAATTTATCCCCGACTCCACGGCTCCTTGGTCCGTGGCGCAACAGCGCTCCGCCCTTCAGCAGACCGCCCGGAGTTTCGCCCAGGTGCCGACGGCACACCACGGTTGCCCCCTCTTCCCACGTCGCCCCGGAGCTTCGCACGGCGAAGTACGTCTTCGTCCGGCACGACGCCCACCGGGCACCGCTACGGCCCCCGTACGATGGGCCCTTCCGCGTGTTGGAGGCCGGGGACACATTTTTCACCATCGACATCGGCGGTGCCCCGGATCGCATCTCCGTGGCCTGCCTCAAGCCGGCCCACCTCGATCCGGACCACCCCCCGCAAGCAGCTCTGCCTCCGCGTCGAGGCCGCCCCCCGGTGGTCGGACCCCCGGCACCCCCCAGCCCCACCGTCCCGCTACCCCCCAGCCCTGCACCCATCGCCAGGGGGCGTTTCGGCCGGGTCATCCGGCTTCCCCGCAAACTCACCCTTCAGGTGCGCGGGAATTCTGGGGGTCGCGTGTGGCGGGCACAAGGGGCAATAATTCCGTGCACCAGTGTTGATCTAAACCAATGTGTGTGTATCAGGGGTGATTTCAACTGTACCTTTGAACCTGTAATGGACAGGAACTCGGCAGAACCTCATCCCGAATCATGTATTGATTTATCCCTTTTCCTTTCTCGGGTTGGTTTGCTCGATGTATGGAGGGTACTTTTCCCCAATGAACCTCAGTTTACCTGGAGCCGCATCACCAGAGGAAGAGTGTCCTTTGCGAGACTCGACCGATGGTATTGTAGAATAATAAATTTAACTGCTTTTCTACTTCAGAAATTTCCAGAAACTCGTTATAGCAAAATCAATGTTTTATTCACTTTTGAGAGTTTTGCTGTATTTCACTAAATGTACGAATTAGATATTAATGACGTTGTTCTGTCGGTCGTGGCTGTAGCTCCTTCTGTAGGTCTTTTATTGAACCTCGTTCAGTTGTTGACCAGTCTCCAGTTGGTTGATCAGGTCAACTGGTCTTCACGTTGTTCAGTCACTCTCCCAGTCCACTGCTTCTCCGTCACTCTCCCAGTTCTCTCTGCTGAGTCCACTCGCAACTTTCTCTTGGTTTTAAAGCCCCAAACTCCTTTGATGTTGCGGAGCATGCAGGGTGTCTCTGGTTCCCTTATCCAAAACCTTATTTGGCTCTCGCTTGGCCAGCTAGTACTTATTTCTGTTCAAGAGGTCAAATGCTCTGACCTGCTCAGGGAGAATTTGCAGCCTGTGTGCAGTGAACTGAACATAGGCTATTTTGATAAACAGATGGCGGTCCAAGAGCGTTACACATTTTGTCTGAAATTAACTCTCCCGACCACCTGTTAACTCTAGTTCTATGCTCTTTGCTCATTCGTAAAGTAAAACATATTCCTTTTACTTTGTAAAGTAAAACATATTCCACTTTAAACAAGATTACATTGAGATATACTCTAGCAATACTGTCAATATGAATATTTATTCCCTGACAGTCCCCGGTTTTTCTCTTTTATGTTTATATTAACCATTAATCTAAACATTACCACATTAAATATTCAAACCACTAATCTGGTAATTCAATTTCCTAAGGCATACACCGTCATTCTGGAAGAATTTTGATCACAATACATTTCCTTGTTCATTGACTCTTTCTATGTTGATAATTCAATTCAACTCATTTGCATAAAGATCACAAAACATTTCACCTTCACCAAAACGCAATAATTTCAGTTCATCATTAAAATAATAAAGCATCTGCAACATTTGGCAAAATGTTTGCCTTTAATCAAATATTGACTTTCTTTGTTTGAAAAAAAAGGGGCGGATCACTTGTGTTTGAAATTTCAGCATAAAACATTTTCCTCCTGTTGTCTTCATCACAGCTTCACTATTTGCATAGGATTTTCTGCTGTTCTGATAGCTGGGCAGAGTCATAGACTGACCCTGCTCTCCATGCAGCATCCTTGCCACTCTTGCTGTGAGCCATAGTAGATTTGAACAAGGCCTCCATCCAGTTGTAGTCGACTTGCCTCCTCACTCATCGTGAGCATGGAGCAAGTGTTGATGTGATGTTGATTTGTCAACAAGATGTGGAGCAGGGATGCCGGATGCATCCGCAATGATGATGTTGGGACCATGGTACTCAGTTGTCCATGGTCCATACCAGGAGCACACAGCAGAATCATGCACAGCTGTTGTGAAGGAAAAGACGCAGACATTCGCTTGCAGCTCCATGCTGGCTCCCCGGAAGTTGGTGAAGTAATGACACACGTCACCGTATCCCATAGACGTTGCAGGTAAAAATGTCGTCGTCCTGCAATTGCTGATGTGATGAATGTTCGAGGTATTCAAACAAAAGTAAGTGATCGCCCTTTTTCATATGTTGCAGTGTGATCCAGACAAATGGTCACATAATTTTCCCTTGGTGAAGGTAAACATCCATCTTACAACGGAGTATTTCTTCATCATTCTTTGAGAAAGAGGGTGTATGCCAGAATTAACTTCATTTTTCACAAATTGTCCTTTCTCAAACTTCTTCCCAGATGTCGTTAGCACTGCATTTGGGATGTGATCTGGTCTTCCCTTTACTCAGCCACATTTATATCTGCTCTCCACACAGATTGAATCAGATGGGGTGCATTGTAACATGAAATCACTATATTTTATAACAACTTCACACGAACAATATTCAAATCAGATATGTGTTTTTCACTACTAAACTAAGAATAGCATCCACAATTGCTTTCAGGTTCATATAATTCAAAAATTAAACTCATGCAGGTATTGTAACCCAACTTCAAAGAAAATAAATGCATTAATAATGAGTATATATGATTGAAATCACAAACAGGAATATCTAATTCCCAACAAATCTTGCAAACAAGCAAACTATGCATAATGTATTATTAGCATAGTCCTCCCCGCTTTTTGTTTTTCTTTAACAGTGTAACTTGTGGTGATATGAGTTCATCGATCTTGTAAAACGGACATAGTTCACAACAAGTTGTTATGCCCTTATTTTAACTCTACTGTATTCATTTTCAACATTACTTGATTCAGTCGTTGAATCTCAGTATTCATGTCGCCATAGAAGTCTTCCTCTTTTGTGGTTCCACATTCATTTCCTCATTTGTTGCTTTGTTTATTTCCTCTTTTGTGGCTGCTTGCACTATCATAGTGTTGTTTGTTATCTTATTCAAACCCACCGTCACTAAGGTTTTCAAGCAAGCCACTACTAAAACTATTGCCAATATAACCACTAATCCAATAAACAAATATTGGAGTATCTCAGCTGCTACTCCTCGTATTTGTTCATACCTATAACATAATTATATGTCAATGACATTCAACATTATATACCAAACTAACAACTTCTTAAAATGTGACTAAAGAAAAATCCCTTAATATATAACATAAATCTGATTATTTGCCTTATCCTGATGCCCCTATCTCCCGGGGTCCATATTTGTTTCTATTGTTATCAACTTCCTATGATCTGTGAATTCGTTCCAAAATACCACAACCATAGGTTTTAACAAAGCTCTACCATACTATTTCCAAGTTGAACTCAAAATACTAGTAAAACAATCAATTCAAAGAATTAACTTCAAAGGGTCAGCAAATTCATTCTATAACCAGATCTAATTCTCCCATCCAATAGTTTGCCTTGACACATGTCATATTATAACACTTTAATAAACCTTCAGAAATGTTTCCCATCGCAACAACTTCCCTTTTACAAATAGCCATGTGTAAATTACGTATTGAACGACAATTTTCTCTCAATGTGTTTGGCCTAAATGGTCGCAAAAGTGGCTGCCAACATGCAGTACCTTTTTTTATCTACCAAGTAAGTGCTCGTCGACATAAGACCTCTACCAAAATGTTGTTTATGAAAACAAATCTGGGATTTCTAATTACATGGATGCACACTCTCAGGACATTGCAGGCTGCTGTTACCAATCCATTACGATAAAATAATTTCTTTACCCACAATCAAATAAGTAACACAAATTGAGGATATTATCCCTATCACATTCATTTATAGATTCATTTGGTTCTAATTCTCTCTTTTCCCACTGCTATAAGGAAGAACAGTAGCTCTTATAAGTCTTTGTAATATCTCATTAAATTTACCCAGCATTGAAGAATTTATTTACTATCCATTTCCCTTCTGTTTACCAGTAACTTTGTTTAAACTGCATAACTTAATTTGATAAATCCCATGTGTACAGCTACCACTTATTGAAACCCCTACTGTTGTAGAAAATATCCAAATAAGTGGTTGTATACCCCCTTAACTGTTGCTCATCCATTCCTATGCAACTTAGTGAATACTACTGACACCAGTATGCCAATATAGGTGTGGCAGATTAACAAAATATGTTGCAGGTACACGTAACATCGTGTTCTGAGTGTAAAAAACATAACAAACAAAAAAAAACATCTGAGTGTAAAAAAACATAACAGCGCGTTCACGTCTGCCCCTTGGTTTTAAGATTCAGGTTTTAAGGTTTTAAGATTCACAATGCATTTCGTTTTAAAACTCACAATAGTTCAATTCAACAAAATTGTCTTTACTATCTGCCCATATCATCTATGCCTAAGACACATCCATACATACAGCACAATTTATATGCTGATAAAATTCAAGTTTATATATGTAAAAATCCATGAGCAGAGTACTCTGGAAAGTCAGTGTAAGACCACTTCCAAATTTGGCTAATTTTGTACTCATTTTGTTTATGAAGCTCCTATCCATAAATAGCTGTTATTTCTCATATAAATTCTATCAAAAATGGAATCCCAAAATTACTCACAATTTTACTATTAATTAATGGCTGCTCATAACCTAGCACATCAAATCTGTATATTTCATCTCCCTTGACAAAAGAGATAATGTACATAATCAAATTATATTCCTATTTTATTTTACGAATTTTCTGGATATTCTTGTAAGATTGACACTGGAAATTGACACTGGATTGACACTGGAAGAATTTTCTGGATATTCTTGTAAGATTAACACACAAAACAAAAAAACCATTGACCCACAAACATACACAAACCCAAGCATTATGTATATTTGTTTGCATTTGAACCATCATTAACAGATCAAGATGGGTGTCAATTTCATTTCAATTTCGTAAAATTTATCCTTTAATTTTAGAAACGCTAATACACAAATAGACAAAAAGTTTATTTTTAGAAAACCCCTATAATGTCACATTGAAATTACCCTTTTTGGTCCCACAATAATTTATCCAAATTTTACAACACCTCTATTTACATGTCAGTCGACCACTGACCTATCAGAATGCAAAAAAATAGTCCAAAATGCCCACCTGATGATCATGTGACGCTTGTCACTTGGTTTCCAAAAAATTTTGCAAAGCAATGTTCCACACTTTGGTAATTGTTTTGTTGTAAAAAATTGTTTCGCCCAAAATACTCCCTAAAACGACATTTATAATTGGCAAATATGAGGCTTCCAGAATGAACTCTAATTCTGGATCTTTTAATTCATGTTCCAAAAAAAATCCAATTTTGGCATTTAATCAATTAATTATTAATTCACTAATAAGCAAAAGTAAAATTCATTCTTGCTCCGAAAATTTTTTTGAGACAAGAAGCATCAACAGTTATTCATGTTGGATGTTGGTCTGATGATTTAATCTGTTGAGGCCTGTCGTCATTTGGGATCTGCAGCAATGAAGGCCTAATCGTTATCTGAGGTACCTGTAAGCACTGGTACCCTTAATCTTGGTTCTCCCTTGCGAAATCGTGTTTTGTTGACGTACGGACATCTTCTTTTCCAATGTCCAATATTTCCACAATTAAAACATCGATGTCTGTCATTGGCTGGTTTGTCCACCTGTTCACTTGTATTTCTAGGCTGCATCTCTTGGTTTCTGGGTTGCCACTCCACTTTCTGGTTACCTCCTACTGCATTGTTGCGTTGTTGCCCAGAAAACCCATTGCGTTGATTCGTAGTCATCAGGGCTTGAGTCTGTAGTTGCATCAATTTCTCGGCATTTACAGCACTATTCCTGGCTTGAATCCGCTGATGATGCAAGGCGTAATTCAATATTTCTTGCATTGGCTTGCCTTCCCAAGCAATACATTGTCTTTCCACTTCATTCGTCAATTTGGGCAACAGACCATTAATAAAAAGGGGTTTTAAGGCATTTTCAATTTGTGCCCGGTCTATTCCTGAATATAGTCGGAAAACATCTCGCAATCTGTCCAAATAATCGCTAGCATCTTCGCCTGTTTTCTGCTTGCATGTAACCACTTTGTTCCAATCCGTCAGTGGTGGCAATTTTTGTATGGCCTCTATCAATTTATTGATCTGTGCCGTTCTAGCCTCCGTGGGCATGTCTACCTGTCCATCTTCCGTATTTACCCAGTTGGCCTCACGCATTAAGTTCCTCAAAGTGGTGGTATTAGGAATTAACCACTTCAAAAGTATATCCATGTCTCTTGCAGTGGGCAACTGAGTTTCCACAATTAACCGCAGTTCTTCCGCAAATTGAAGTGGATCTGTTTTGATTGATGGCATACTACTCTGCAATGCCTTCAATTGATGTACCTGCCATGGTCTATACATCAGATCTGGGTGTTGCTGATTTGCCCCTGGAAATTGCCGCTGAGGAAAATTCATAACACCACATTGCTCAAACCCTCCTTGTGAGAGAGTCAACTTTTGATCATTCATTAGCCAATCACATTGATCGTTAGATTGATTGGCATTTATCACACGACTTTTACTCCTTGTATGGTGAAATGGAGAGCATGATAAAGGTATAGCAGCTGGTTGCATCGTTTGCCCACTTTGAGTCGGTTCCTGTGCCCCAATTGCACCCTCTTGGGTAGTTACCTCAAATGGGTCACTTCTTTCACCTGTCCTCTGTTGACTAGAACCAATCGCTGCACTCTGTTCTGGTCTTTTGGCAGGTACTACCTGTGGCTTTTCCCACACCCCAATCTCACTGATCAGTGTTGCAGATGAGTCTGGATCAGTAAGTCCTGTTGAGGGGGGGGTCAAACAAAAATAACCACATATAATATAACAATTAACTACCAGACTCACCACCTCGTTCATCGTCCAAGGTTGTCTGCACATTGATGTTTCGCAAATGTCCCAAAGCTTCTTTCTTGAGACCGCAATTTTTATCAATCAAACAATCAATATATTCAATTCAATTTATTCAGTTCAATTTATTCAGTTAAATTTATTCAATTAAATTTATTCAGTTCAATTCAATTATTCAATTTCAATTAATTTATCAATATTCATCAATAAATCAAATTAATCATTTTGGATGACTCCTTGCATAAGCCCTTTCCCCAATGATGTCAGGACAGGTCCATCTATTGACTGAGATCGAAGCTCATCGGTCGTCACCTCTGGTTCATACCTCATGTCAATTGACGAATCACTGTTCTGTCCTAGGGTCATATCCGACCTATTTTTCCATTTTGCCTGGTCTCCACAAATTTCCTTTGCAACCACTAAAGGCAACTCATCCTTCATTCGTGAGATCACCAAAATGGATGGCAGATATTAAAGTTCTTTGGGAAAAATATCTCATCATTTTTCTTTTAATAGTACCCAAATCTCTTGGCAATATAATTTTCGTAAAAGTCCTGAAATGGGACTGTCAAATTCCTTCAATCATGCTAAATTTTGAAACTCCATCGCTTGTAATACCCAATTTATCCCATAGGGCTTGAAAGTTCTTTTCCAAGTTCGTACAATCATTCTGCATTGGAACCCTATGATATCATTCATAATAAGCATCATGATTTTATAACCATGGTCATATCATAATCATCTATTTGAAAAACAAACATTTCCTTTATCACCACAGCTATGTGGTATAATCAACAATAAAATAAACTGTACATAGCAAAAGGCTACCTCCTGACCACTTAGTATACCTATTGACAATAAGTCATAACAATATCGACTAATCATTAAACAATTGAAAGAAAAATCGCTTCTACTGCTCCAGCCGCAGCATTCGTCATTTTGTCTGTTCATTCGCGTGACCAAAACGAAATAAAGGGAGCTCAACCATTACACGGCGCTTTTAATGGCGCATGCCATAGGAACTCAACGCAATTTCGACTCGGCCAGAAAAACGAGCAAATTTTGCAGGATGTTAACTGGAATTTGTCATGAAAATATATACAAAATACACAAAAATATATACCCACAAAAATAAACAACAAACCCAAACAAACCCAAGGTCGACCATATTCAATTCAATTATGCAATTTCAATGAATTTATCAATATTAATCAATAAAATTCTAATAATAATACATACAAAATATCATAAATGATAATATCAAAAGTCACATTTATCAGTCTGATAACTCGATACCTAAGCCTTTTCCCAATGTTGCCAAAACAGTTTCGTCCGCTGGCGGAGGTATTTGATCATGGACGTCACTTTCGACCCATACCTTCCGTCAATTGACAAATAACCGTTCTGCCTCTGGATCATATCTGACATATCTTTCAATCCTGTCTGGTCACAAATGCAAGTTTACTAACCACTGAAGGCAATTCAACCCTTCATTTGTGAGACAATCAACCCAATTGATCAGACAGATATGAACCAGTTCATTGGGTACCCAAAGTGCTTGATAATTAAAATGTTGTAAGATTCCTGAAATGCCGTACCAATGAATGGCAATTAATTCATAATATTGACCAATGTAATCCAATCACACTGAAAGTGCAACCTTCCAACAAACTTTGTGACCTGTAATACAGCATTTATCCTGCAGGGCTGTAAAACTATCCTTAACAGCCCATGCACTCAATTTACATCAAAACCCAATGATGACATGCCTGACATGATGACATGATGACATGCTGACATGCCTGACAATCATAGCAATTTTCATGATTGTAAAACCATTTTCATTGTAAATCATTGTAATTATAAATTGTAAATGTAAATTTACCATAATTGTAAATTGGCAATTATAAATTATAATTGTAAAAAAATTGTAAATTGTAATTTGTAATGCATTACCATAATCAGAGTCATACCATAATCAGTCATTTCAACAAACTTTGAGAATGAACAAGACCACTGATCATTAATGATGAAGGGTGGGGAAGGGAGGAGGAGAAGTGGCAGAATGCCAAGGGAGGGATGAGGCTGGGGGGGTGGGGCGGGGCTCCCTTAGGGGTATTAATGCTATGCGAAATACGACACTCATTGTATTTCTCTAAAAATAACTGTGTATTATTGGCTGCACTTATGAGTCCCTTACAAGGCTGTGAGAGATTTTATGGTGGATACTATTGTCCCTCTCGAACGTCTGTGCAAGCCATACACTCATCTATGTATTATCTAAGGCTGTAAACTGTGTCGTACCATTTCACAAATTATTTTAGCAGTATTGGGGCCATGGTTGGAGGAGGGGGGGAAAGAGGGGTGCAAAAACACATACCCACACACACAAAAAAAAACACAGCAAGACCACATAATGAGGTGATATGCTAAATCAATATGGGATCCAATGGGATATGGGATCCACAATCCCATCCAATCCCATACAATCAACAATCCTATTCAACAACACACTTCTATACATGCCTCACAATCTGTAATATAACCTGACTTGGTGGGGAGGATGATGGCAGGATGGGGTTTAGGATTGGGGTAGAGGGGACAGGAAATGGAAGGGGGGGGGGGGGGGGGAGGGAAAGGACGTGATGTTAGTTCACCACTTGAAAGGGTCACCAAATCCATTTACCTGTAAATTCACTCATATATATACAGATCTAAGTTTTGTTTCATCAAACAGGTACAATTTTGTGTTTGGGTCCAGTTAATTGCCTTGCCACATGGCATAGTATCTTATTTCAATAAATTCCTGTATGACCTCCCCAATACTCATCTGTAACTTACATATGTAATTACAATTGTCTCCCAAATGTGTTTGGCTGGGGGGTGTAGGGCAGGAGAAAGTGAAAGAGGTTACATTTTTTAAAAATCGTTTCTGATCCCATATGTAAGAAGTGGACAGGGACCAAGACGCAACACCAAGCGTTGCCATGGGCAACCTGCCTGCACGCATTTTACAACGTGCCCGGCTGGAAGTGGAAAAGAATGCCTATTCTTAGACCGTCCATCGACTCGTGCAGACTAGCACGTGTCGGATTAACTTTTATGACAATGCTAAACTCACTTTTGTAGCACTGGGAATTCATGTTTGAAAATCGAATCCAGCCGATTTTCCCTTAGCACTGTATACTGTATAAAATGCAGTTTTTGTACAAAAATCACTAGTTATTTAAAAATCCTCAGATAATCGTTTAAAAAATCGCTGTTCAACTTGTGCAAGAGCATATCGACTCGTCCCTCGTGACCACATCAAAGAAGAGGCTCACCACAGGAAAAAATATTATATAAGTCTCAACCGTAGGAACCCAACAATATTTGAATCATCATACAAAAGGAACGGGCAGATATGTGACGCAGACCATTGAACTGGAATCACGTATGAAATCAAATGAATACACAAAAAGCATATTCATACACAAAATATTTTCATGACTGGACGAATGCAGCACCCTTTTCGCTAACGTCCCGGGATTCGTTAGTGGCTCTTTGCACTCGTAGAATGTACCGAAAAAATATTCAAATTACAGAAAAAAACAAAACAAAATTTATTATTATTATTATTTAAAAATTTTTTTAATCGTCATGACTTCTGAAATCTTTTCACACCTTTAAGACCCCGAAGGGACCAAGCGGTCCTCCCTCGAGGAGGTGTGCCTCGTGGCTTTTCCACCTTCCACATATCAACAAAAATACACAAAACTCAAACACTGAACAATTATTGCAGATTAACATCAGACTACACAGATAACAAACAAAAGCTTACCTTGTTCTGTGGAGTTGACTCCCTTACGGACCACCAATTTGTAGAATAATAAATTTAACTGCTTTTCTACTTCAGAAACTTCCAGAAACTCGTTATAGCAAAATCAATGTTTTATTCACTTTTGAGAGTTTTGCTGTATTTCACTAAATGTACGAATTAGATATTAATGACGTTGTTCTGTCGGTCGTGGCTGTAGCTCCTTCTGTAGGTCTTTTGTTGAACCTCGTTCAGTTGTTGACCAGTCTCCAGTTGGTTGATCAGGTCAACTGGTCTTCACGTTGTTCAGTCACTCTCCCAGTCCACTGCTTCTCCATCACTCTCCCAGTTCTCTCTGCTCAGTCCACTCGCAACTTTCTCTTGGTTTTAAAGCCCCAAACTCCTTTGATGTTGCGGAGCATGCAGGGTGTCTCTGGTTCCCTTATCCAAAACCTTATTTGGCTCTCGCTTGGCCAGCTAGTACTTATTTCTGTTCAAGAGGTCAAATGCTCTGACCTGCTCAGGGAGAATTTGCAGCCTGTGTGCAGTGAACTGAACATAGGCTATTTTGATAAACAGATGGCGGTCCAAGAGCGTTACACATTTTGTCTGAAATTAACTCTCCCGACCACCTGTTAACTCTAGTTCTATGCTCTTTGCTCATTCGTAAAGTAAAACATATTCCTTTTACTTTGTAAAGTAAAACATATTCCACTTTAAACAAGATTACATTGAGATATACTCTAGCAATACTGTCAATATGAATATTTATTCCCTGACAGTATATAAACTCACCTTTTAGAAACGCTATAGTCTCTCCGGATTATTTTCCGTCAATATTCTCAGACCATCATTTAGTAACCATGGGGTTTCTTTTTCCTCAGTCAATAAATAAAAGTGCATACTGGAAATTTAATACCAGTCTTCTAGAAGATGGTCTATTTAAAGAAGCCTTCCAAGTTTTCTGGGCTAATCAAATCCAAAGAAAGCCCTCTTTTTCTTCAGTTAATCTTTGGTGGGACAATACGAAAGCCCAGATTTGGGTGTTTTGTCAACAGTTTAGAGCAAACATTACAAATGTTAAGAATGTAACAATGACTTGTTTGGAAGCTGACATTGTACAGCTCGAAGGTAAACTTGCTAAAAATAACAATGCAAGAAACTTCCAGTTATTACTAGAAAATAAGACTCAGTTGAGAGAGTTAATCCAGGAGAAAGCAGCAGGGTTGTTGCTCAGACTAAGGGTTAAGAACTTAAAGGTTTTAGATACCCCTAGTAAAGCTTTTTTTCGTCTGGACTCTGTCAGTAAAGCACCCAAGAACATTTTTTCTGTAATTAATCCTGGCGGAGCTGTTGTTGTAAATCCCAGAGACAGACGGTTATGTGTTCAAGATTTCTTTTCCAAACTGTTTTCAAAACAGGTTGTTTGTGATGAAACAATGAGACTTTTAACCTCTCACCTATCCTCATTAACTGAGCCCCAGTGGCTGGATATGGACTCGCCAATTACGCTCGAGGAGTTAACGCAAGCCCTGGCTGGAATGGACTCGGGAAGACCCCTGGAATCGATGGACTGCCGGCTGAATTTTATGTGGAATTTTGGGAACTCTTAGGTCCAGAACTGATGCATGTTCTTGAATCAACACTGACTCATGGAGAATTGCCTTCAAGTTTGAGAGGAGCGGTGATGTCCCTTCTTCCAAAGGCTGGTGATTTGCGACACATGAAGAATTGGAGATCTGTTTCTCTACTATGCACTGATTATAAAATCCTTTCAAAAGTTCTGGCGAATCGAGTTAAAAAGGTAATTTGCGATTTGGTTCACCCTGATCAGAGTTATTGTATCCCAGGTAGATCTATGTATGATAACATATTTTTCATTCGAGATCTGATCGATGGCAACTGTGTGCAGAATGACTTTGGTATAATTTTTCTTGATTTAGAAAAAGATTTTGATAGCATCGATCACGTCTTTTTGAATCATGTGCTTGAAGCCTGTGGATTTGGAGATATTTTCAGAACTTATATTGCTTTATTGTACAACAATATATTCAGTTTAGTTAAGGTGAACAATGAGCTTTGTTCTCCCATACAGGTTCAAAGGGGGGTAAGGCAAGGTTGCCCTGTCTCCGGCTTACTTCACCCTTGTAATGGAATCACTTCTCGTGTTACTAAGGAATAACGTTTCTGGAATGAGTATATCTCCTGATCATCCTCCAGTTGTCGTATCGGCATATGCCGATGATGTTGCAGTCATTGTTAAAAACAATAACGACATTCAGCTCTTGCTAACTGCCTACATTTGTTTGGTTTAGCTGTCTCGTTGAAGTGCAACTGGGAAAAGCGCAAAGCGTTATGGGTTCCCTCTGTCAGGGACAGTGCATCTAGAATGGCGCAAGGCCCGCCAATACACCTTCCTGCAAGTTTAAAGTGGGTGGATGAAGGTGTTCGCTATCTTGGAGTGTTCCTTGGATCCCCACAGTATGGCCAGAAAAACTGGGAAGGTGTTGCTGAACGCGTAAAAAAGAGATTGAGTAGATGGAGGAGAGCCCTGCCTCACCTTTCATATAAGGGCCGAGTTTTGGTAGTCAAGAACCTAGTCGCCTTCTTCTTGTGGCACAGATTCATCTGCCTGCCTCACCAGGAGGCTTGGTGAAGGAAGTGCAAAGGCAACTGTTGGAGTTCTTTTGGCGAGGGCATCACTGGTTACTGCCAAACGTTGTATGCCGTCCATTGGCCGAGGGTGGCCAGAGTATGGTCGACATCAGGAGCCGTATAATGGCCTTTCGGCTAGGCTCTGTGCAAAAACTTTTGGTGAAAGAGCAATTACCAAACCATGTTTTGGCCACCCACATTTTGCAGCAAGCTGGTGGGCTGGGATATGGCCGTGAATATTTCTTGGTCCTGCTTCAACAAGTTGACACATCTCCTCTTCCTGTTTTTTATCAGAGTGTGTTGAATGCTTGGCAGAACCTCACAGTGTGCCGTCAAGAAGACAACTACGACATCCATATGTTTGCACAAGAGCCTTTGTTCTGCAATCGGCTTTTCCTAAACATACCCAAAAGTAGGGACCTCTGCCAGCATTTCATAATTATTGCCGGCATCACAAAAGTATGGCACCTCTGGCAAGTTTCAGGTTGTGGGTGGAAATCAGCTCGAGAAGTAGCCGAGCTAGCAGGAATTCGGTCCGAAAGAGTGACTGCAAAAGTGTTGAGAGAGGTGATACGAATAGGGGTACGGCTGAGAGTATGCTGGTCCCACGAGCTCGAACCATTGCATGATGACTGGGTTTTTTCTGGGTTACTGGTGCACTTCAAGTTGGAAGACTTACCGCCGGTTAGCATGGGGTTAAGCCCCTTCCAAGAGACTAGCAGTAAAGAGCTATACAAGTCATGTGTCAAGTTACTGCTGGGGGATACGCCGCTAAATGGAGTAATCCGGTGGAAGAGACTGTTGCCTGTGGGACCCCCCTCTGAACCTGTATGGAACTCCATGTATAGCAAGCTCGTAAGTAAAAGATCTGGTGATCTCCAATGGAGACTGATCCACTGGATAGTCCCCTCCAATAAGTTAATCAACCATTTCTCTCCTACATCCACATGTTGCCCATTCTGCATATGTACGGAGGACGTGTTCCACACCTTCATTAATTGTGTGAGATTGGTTCCTTTGTTTCGGTGGTTTAATCTTGTGGCACACAGAATGAATGTTGTTTTCTCGTTGCGTTCTTTTATTTTCGGCTTTAATGTCAAGTCAAGCAAGGAAAATATGTTAATGAGGTTTCTTGTCGCAACAGCCAAGCTGGCAATATATCTCTCAAGAAGGGAGAAATTGAACGGTAAACCTGCTGGGGAATGCAATGTAATGTTGTTTTTCAATGCCCTCGTGTCAGCAAGACTTAAACTAGAGTTTTTTTTCTATAAGGATGCAAACAATCTTGATGAATTCACCAATACTTGGTGTCATGAAGGGTTGTGTGAGGTTCGTGAGAACCAACTGGTAATATTTTTGTAGTTTTTTTTGTAGGTTGTATAAAGTTAATGGTTTATTTTGGCAAATTGTGTGCCGTGATACTTCTGGAACCCTTTCGTTTCATTGCTTTTTCATGTATTTATGGTTGGTGTAAAGATATAAATACATATTTTTTTATTATTATTTTGATAATAAAAGGACTTCAAAAGTCTCTCTCTCTCTCTCTCTCTCTCTCTCTCTCTCTCTCTCTCTCTCTCTCTATCTCTCTATCTCTCTCTATCTCTCTCTATATCTCTCTCTCTCTCTCTCTCTCTCTCTCTCTATCTCTCTATCTCTCTCTATCTCTCTCTATCTCTCTCTATCTCTCTCTATCTCTCTCTATCTCTCTCCATCTCTCTCCATCTCTCTCCATCTCTCTCCATCTCTCTCTATCTCTCTCCATCTCTCTCTCCATCCTGGATGTGGGGGATCTCTGGGTCGCTCCTCGGAGATCGATCGGCTGTCTCCCTCCTGCAGGCTTGTTCGAGAGAACTGTCCGGAGTAATACAACAACAACAGCTACAGGAAAAGCGACGACCTATACACACACACAAAAAAAATTAATCGAAAATATTGTTTCTCACCTTTAAATGCTAAATTATTGGCCAGATCACAATTTACAAGTCCAGCTGTGATAATATTACACAAATTCGACATTTTATTTTATAAAATGGCTTTCCTGCTATCATGAGGGAAAGTGGCGCGTTGTTCCAGAAATTGAATTGCTCGCAATATGCCATCTGTCAGCGGCTGGCTCTTTACCGCAGGGGGTCTATAAGAGTGAGAATGAGAGACGTGACTGCCTGGGGCATTATATTTTAGTGGAGAGTGGAACGGGCGAACTGGAGGTAAGCGAATGAAATGTGGGCATCACCGCTAGCTGTGCCACAAACCAGGCCACACGGGTCAAGCTTGCTGCAACCTTGTCGCAAGAATAACTGAGCAGCAAAATCCATTAGAATTATTAGTATGAATGTGGCAAACGGATAATTCTGTGTAGGTAGGTGGTCGATCAGACATTTCATTGCGGAAAGAAACAGGCAAGAAAGCACATGACAGTAAGGGGTCCCCGGTTACAGAAAGTACACTTTTTGTGGGTTTTTTGTACACAATGTCGAGTGTCGTGAAAGTGCAAGAATACATAACGGATCAGGACATAACTTTCTGGAATGAAAAGAACAGCAGATGATGGATGGGGTTGATATAACACCAACATTTGGATTTTGGGACAAAATGGAGGGAGACTTAGAGAAATGAGGAAGGATGAGGTCAAGGGGAGGACAGGGGGTGAACAACATGGATACAGCTGCAAACTCTCAATCACAGAAATGTAAGGAAGAACTAGAAATCCAGATAGAGGTCGGCTTGGGAGGGAAAGGGGATAATGAGGGTAGAAATGGTCATGGTTATGGATGGGGGTGTATTATGCACACTTTCAGTTCACTATGCCCAGTAACAATGCCTTAGAGCTTAGACAATTAACATGTACGAAGAATTCAACTCAACCTTATTAAATCATACATTTATACAGAACATGCACGTACAAACACATGTGGAGAATAATAAGTGGAAGCAATAGTTTCACCATCGATCCACAAAAACAATGTTTCTGAGTTTGTTCTGGGCATAGCCTCTTTGGGCAGGATCAGGGGAGATAAAGGCGGTGTGAACATTAAGTTCAATCTCACAGTTTCCATGGCCTGGCACTTGAGCAAGTGGTTGCGGAGACCTCAACACTCCTCCTCAAATGAACTTGCTCTCAGCTGAATAGGTCTCACACTCAGGTAAATCAATCAATTCCTTACATAACTGTAATGTAATGCTCTAGTCCATGTTTGCGTTTGGTTCCGCATTTTGTGAATTACCATATGCCCTTCCGACTTGGGCGGGATCGCGTGAGATCTCACGAGAGCACGCCACGCAGCTAATGGCCTGACAATAAAGCAACTATCTTACATGGTGTCAGAAGTTAACCAAACTCACTGTTTTCTGACAAAGTTTTTTCGACAAAGACAAAGTTTGTTTTTGGCTGCGCCTTCATTTTTTGGCTGCGCCTGGATGGGTTTGAGGATAGTGAAGTGGCAACTGAAGCCCGAATCCTATCCAGGTTCTTCCTTATGACTCCATCTTTGCTCTTTACTTCTTCTGGTTCCTTCTGATGACTCCAAATCAACACTAGGTTGGCTTCAGAACAAGAACGTGAAAGTCCATGAGTGGCCCAGTCAAAGCCCAGACTTGAATCCCATTGAGAATCTGTGGAAAGACTTGAAGATTACTGTTCATCGACACTCCCCATCCAACTTGACAGAGCTTGAGCAAATCTGCAAGGAAGAATGGGGAAAACTCCACAAATCCAGATATGCAAAGCTGATACAGAAATACCCAAGAAGACTCGAAGATGTAATCACTGCCAAATGCGCTTCCATAAAGTATTGACTCAGGGAGTTGAATACTTATGTAAATTAGATATTTCTGTAGTTCATTTTCAATAAATTTGTAAAAGATTTCTAAAAAAAAGAATTCCACCTTGACATTATGGGGTATTTTTTGTCGATCAGTGACAATCTCAGTTTAATCCATTTTAAATTCAGGTTGTAACAAAACAAAATGTGAAATGGTCAAGGGGTGTGAATACTTTCTGAAGGCACTGTATACTACTCGCTCAGGCCATATTGTAAAACGTCTGGACAAACTTAATCATTGATTTGATTTTCATTCTGAAGGAGAGGAGATGAAATGTGATGCTATCTATGTTCCTGCTCCATGGTTGTATCTTTAAGTTGATTTCCATTCTGAAAGTTAACCTTTAAATTGATTTTCTTTCGGAAAGTTAACCTTTAAATTGATTTTCTTTCGGAAAGTTAACCTTTAAATTGATTTTCATTCTGAAGGAGAGGAGATGTAATATAATGCTGTGGTCCATTGTGGAATTCTTCCGCCCGCCTATTCTTCATTCTTCCTACACGTGTCCCTCTACATTGCACCCACACTCCCTTTGCTGTGTCCCCCCCCCCCCCCCACCCTTCAACTGTATTCTTTCTGCTATGTTATGGTATTTAAGATAAAATTTCTTAAAATTGCATCACGGCGAGACTGGTGGCATTATGGTTGGAGGGTCTGCTCTGAGTCTGGGAGGTCAGGGGTTCCTAACCATGGCTGAGTCATACCAAAGACGTTAAAATGGTACATATTGCTTCCTTGATTGGTGCTCAGCATTTTTTAAATGACAAACAACTATAGGCTGGCAACCACTGTGCTGGTTTAATTAATGGGCCTACTGGCTTCCTCCTGCACGGAAGCTCCTTATAAGGGAATTCATATTATTATTATCAAGATCAATATGTCAGCACACGATCAACAAAAAAGAACATTTATGTCCCATATCCATTCCATTAAGAGAATCGGTTTGAGAAGAACTCCTCTAAAATATGAGCATTAATAAATAAATAAATAAACAAGAAAGATGTCGTGCAGAGCACGATACCTGTGAAATCCCGAAATCAAAGTTGACCTTAAAAATAATTGGTGGTTCAATTCAATGACCTGCATTGCAAATCCTGTTCAGATGAAAATTGAGAATTTTAGCAATTTCACCTTAGAAGTTGTTGGTCTTTGGCCTATGTTGACCTTTTGGCCGATGATGACCTCAAAATATTGGTAGTTTAAATCAGTGACCTAATATGCAAATACTCTTCAAATGTCAAGTTGAGTGGATGAAAATGGAGGATTTTAGAAATTTGACCCTAGTTGGTGACTTTTAGCCTATGTTGACCTTTTGACCTCAATCAATAGGCTTCTTGCGTATGACCAACTCTATCATTTGGTGAAGTTTCGTGAAGATCGGTTTAAAATTGTGAGCTGTAGATGATCGACATACAGACAAACATACAGACAGACAGACAGACCGAATAACACACGCGACCAATCAATATACTTGAAAAATCTTCGATTTTCGCAAGTAATAAATGTAAATGTTTTGCTTTCTTTCCTCCTTCGTATTGTTTAAACAAGCAAGTTTTCCGTGCCCGCACGGGATTCTAAACGGGCAAGGTATGGAGACGGCAAAAATGCAAATGGCGTCTTCTGTCATCGAGCCGGCCGAGCTGGGAACAACAATTCACATTTATTGCCACATCTGATGCAATTTAAATGCTCCATTTGAAAGTATTTGTTCGATAAATGTAGCTTTTTGAAGCCGAGGGTACATACTTTTAAAATTGTATTGGTGCGAAAGCCAGTGACCAATTGCAAATTAATAGTAGGAGACAATTCTAACAAATCTGTACATAAACACGTGTTCATCATACCCAGAAAGCACATTTTATATTTACATCATCCAATGAATGCTGCTGGCAGGCAGGTCCTCCGGATTAATGTCCAGCTCACAGACAATACATAAATTGATGTGTCAAAACACCAGGATGATAGTTTATAGCTTGATCGGGATTCAAACCCAGGCTAGATAGCTTGGAGCCTTCTACCTCTTGCATACCTCTTAACTCATCCTGCCAGCCTCCTTTCTTCGCTTTATGATTCCTTTATACATTTTGGCACCTTTGTCTGTGCTGACTTTAATAGAACTGTACTCAATGGAAGTGTTTTGATTCTCTCTAGGTCTCCCCATTAAAATAAAAAAATCCTCATACAAGGAATCATCTTGGGAAAAAAATCAAAGGTTGGAAAAAATCGTTAATCCATTCTATAATTCACGGACAGACCGATGTGTGTGTGTGTTTGTGTGTGTAATTCACAGACCGATGTGCGTGTGCGTTTGTGTGTGTAATTCACAGACCGATGTGTGTGTGTGTAATTCACAGACTGATGTGCGTGTGCGTTTGTGTGTGTAATTCACAGACCGGTGTGTGTGTGTGTGTGTGTGTGTGTGTGTGTGTGTATGTGTGTGTGTGTGTGTGTGTGTGTGTGTGTGTGTGTGTGTGCGCGCGTTTGTGTGTGTAATTCACAGACCGATGTGTGTGTTTGTTTGTGTGTGTAATTCACAGACCGGTGTGTGTGTGTGTGTGTGTGTGTGTGTGTCTGTGTGTGTGTGTGCGCGTTTGTGTGTGTAATTCACAGACCGATGTGTGTGTGCGTTTGTGTGTGTAATTCACAGACCGATGTGTGTGTTTGTTTGTGTGTAATTCACAGACCGATGTGTGTGTGCGTTTGTGTGTGTAATTCACAGACCGATGTGCATGTGTGCGTTTGTATGTGTAATTCACAGACCGATGTGCGTGTGCGTTTGTGTGAGTAATTCACAGACCGGTGTGCGTGTGCGTTTGTGTGAATAATTCCCAGACCGATGTGCGTGTGCGTTTGTGTGTGTAATTCACAGACTGATGTGTGTGTTTGTTTGTGTGTGTAATTCACAGACCGATGTGTGTGTTTGTTTGTGTGTAATTCACAGACCGATGTGTGTGTGTGCGTTTGTGTGTGTAATTCACAGACCGATGTGTGTCTTTGTTTGTGTGTGTAATTCACAGACCGATGTGTGTGTTTGTTTGTGTGTAATTCACAGACCGATGTGTGTGTGTGTGCGTTTGTGTGTGTAATTCACAGACCGATGTGTGTGTTTGTTTGTGTGTAATTCACAGACCGATGTGCGTGTGCGTTTGTGTGTGTAATTCACAGGCCGATGTGTGTGTGTTTGTGTGTGTAATTCACAGACCGATGTGTGTGTGTGTGTGTGTGTGTGTGTGTGTGTGTGTGTGTGTGTGTGTGTGTGTGTGTGTGTGTGTGTGTGTGTAATTCACAGACCGGTGTGTGTGTTTCTGTGTATGTGTTTGTCACGCTCCTCCTCCTACAGTTCTGCCAAATTTCATCTAGATTTGCTACATAGGACCAGAATGACCCAATTCGTGTATAGGGGTGTTTTTATTTGTTGGTGGTCTTGGGGAAGGGACGCCAATTTTCCACGTAAATGTGTATCGTGTAGCGCCACCTCTAGGTAGGCGAGGGTATTGCATATCCCTTCCCTTTGCAGTGCAGTATTCCTGTCCCAACACTTTCCAGTGCAGTGAGGTGTTATGAATTACACAGCAAGAGGTATTTTGAGAGATGTTTTGAATTACACGTTTGAACAAGAAGAAAAAGACATAAAATGTCATATCCCCCGTGGTTTTAGTAATTTTTGCTGTATGGAGTTATCGGCCGTCAGTCGGCAGAGTTTGGCCGTAGGTGCCATTATTTGTTCATGCCTGCATCAATGAAGCTTTGGCACAAATCACGGCTCTTGAATACATCAGGGAAGAGAGGGTTGAAAAACAGTAGTTCAACTTCGAACATCCCTGGGGAGTATGTTTCCTCTTTGCGACACATGGTAAGCCCTTTCCAGGCATTGAGAAGGCTCTGGTAGAATATAGGGAGCGTTGCTGTATCCACATACTTGAGGTGGGTCAGGAATACTTCACGACCATAGCCGAGTCTGCCCGCCTGTTGCAAAATATGACAGGCCAATGGGTAGTTTGGCAGGTGCTCAACATATAGAAGGCGCTGAATGGAGCACAAGCGAAAGGCCATGAGGCGGGATTTCACGTGAACAAGGCCTTGGCCTCCTTCAGATGAAGTATGGCATATTACGTTTGGCCGCAGCCAATGATGGTCTTCCCAAAAAAAATCCACAAGTTTGGCCTGGATCATTCTAAGCAGCACTTCCGGTGGTTGTAGGCAAATAAAACGATGCCATAAAGTTGCAGCAACCAAGTTATTGGCAACTAAGACACGGCCCTTAAATGAAAGGTGCGGTAGGGCTCTTTTCCACAGGTTCAGTCTCCTCTCCGTTTCTTCAATCAAGCCTTCCCAATTCTTTTCCATAAATTGTGTGGAACCAAGGGACACACCAAGGTAGACGATACCATCTGCCTTCCATTCTAAGTTTTCCGGAAGAGGAGGTAGATGTGCCGAGACAGGGAAGCAACTATTAAGGTATGGCACCCAAATAGCTTTGCTTTTCCTCCAATTAACTTTCAGGGAAGAAGCCTGGAAAAAGGTTCTCAAGGCTTTAACAAGAGCATCAATATCCCGGTTGCTTCTGATTATGACGCACACATCATCTGCATACGCTGATAGAGTCAGTGGTGGACTCCTTGGGAAACACGTCAGGCCAGAGATATTCTCCCTGAGCGTACAAAGTAATGGTTCCATTGCCAATGCAAAAAGCAATCCTGAGACTGGGCAACCCTGCCGTACCCCTCTCTGAACCTGTATGGGGGAAACGAGTTTATTGTTTACCTTAATTGCACTGGAAATGTCAGTTCTTGTACAACAGAGATATGAAGGCTCTGAAATTAACCCCACAGCCACATGCTTCCAGAACACGCCACAAAAAAACATGACCAATACTGTCAAAGGCTTTTTCAAGGTCTAGAAAAATTATTCCAAAATCATTTTGATCGTGGGAAGTGCCTATTAAATCCCGAACTAAAAAAATGTTGTCATAAATGGATCGACTGGGGATGCAGAAAGTCTGATCGGGTAGGACCAGGTCACCAATGACTTTCTTCAGACGATTTGCCTTCGCTTTTGAAAACAGTTTGTAGTCGGTGCACAATACTGAAACTGGTCTCCAATTCTCCATCTGCAGGAGATCTGCTGACTTTGGGAGAAGACTCACCACTGCTCTCCTTAGGCTTAATGGCATTGCACCAGTTCGCAGGGATTCTGGGATTACATTTAAGAGTTCTGGACCTAAAAGGTCACAAAATTCCAAGTAAAACTCAGCTGGTAGGCCATCAATTCCTGGAGCTTTTCCAGATTCCATTTCAGCCAGAGCACATTCTAATTCAGGAAGGGTTAACGGCACATCCAGCTCCAGCCGTTGAGTCTCAGTCAGGGATGGGAGATGCTCCAGCCGTTGAGTCTAAGTCAGGGATGGGAGATGCTCCAGCCGTTGAGTCTCAGTCACGGATGGGAGATGGGAGGTAAAGGGTTTCATCTTATCCTCACAAACATCTCTTTTTGCAAACAGTTCTGAATAGTACTTCCTAATGGTATTTTTTACCCCATCAGAATTTGCAATTACATTTTCACTCGGGTCCATAACTGATAAAATAAGCCGAGCTGGCTTCGTTTTGGATTTGAAGTGAAAAAAGGATTTGCTCGGGCTATCTGATAAAAAAAAAAAAAAACACCTTTAGAGGCCATTTTTCCCCGCAAAGCGGGGGTTGGCCTTTTTCGGGAACCGTGGTTGTTGTTGTTTTTTTGGTCCCCTTTAATATTAATAATATTGATACTTTAATATTTTTTATTCTTAATCGAACTAATAATCCTGCGGCTTTCTCCTGCAACAGTTCTCTAAGTTGGGTCTTTCTTTCAAGGAGTAACTTATAGTTTGCCTCATTATCTTGTTTCGCAGTTTGTTCTCCAGTTTTCGAATTTCAGTTTCTAGCCGAGCCAGAGTGACTCGACTTTCATGGGTGACATATGAATTAAACTGTTGACAAAACAGCCTTATATGGGTTTTCATATTGTCCCACCACAGGTTAATGGAAGCAAAACGGGGCTCTTTTTCAACTACTGCTATCCATAGATTGCGAAAGGCTTCCTCAAAAAAGGCATCATCCAAAGGACAAGTGTTAAATTTCCAATAGGCACTAGTATGCTTAAACTGAGGAAAGAATAGGCCCATAGTGACCATGCGGTGGTCAGAGAAGATAGACGGGACAATATTTGAGAAGGTTATCATATTCCGAAAACGTGGTGTGATGTACCATCTGTCAAGCCTCGCTTAGGACACTTGACCATTGGAACATCGACACCATGTGTACTGTTGGTCATTTGGGTGTATCAAGAAACCCACAATGGAAAGGAAACGGGAGAGGTCACCATGGGCTTCGGGATGTGGTTCTGGTGAGTTCCTGTCCAATTTGGGCTCAAACGTGCAATTAAAATCACCCCCATGCATATGCACTGATTGAGGTCAAACAATTTTAATTGGTTTACCATGACAGTAAAGAAAGTTTTACGGTCAGTACTTTCACTCGGTGCATATACATTAAAAATAATAAATTTTAGGTTATTAATCACCAGTTCCAGGGAAGCAAACCGGCCCTTTATCACCTCCTGAAAGAGGCAAGAGTCAGGTACAAGTCCTGGTTTTAACAAGAACCCAACTCCAGCAGATACAGACGACATGTTACTGAAGAAGTATTTACCTTTAAAAATGCTGCTCCAGTCATGTTCAACCTTCTCAATGATATGAGTTTCCTGCAGTAAGATCACATCAACTTGTTTCCGTTTGAATAAACTATTTACTTGGATCTGGCGTATGTTACTCGCCCCACCACCATTTATATTAAGAGTTGCCAGAGTGAGTGTCTTCATATTTGTTTGTGAATTTTGTCTGACGCTGAGAAAACTCAAACTTTGCCTTTGTTATTATTTTCTTTAGTCGATGGAACTGTTGATTTTGTTAGGTTTAGTTCCCCAGATTTTTTTTAGGCCCAGATTTGCATCCTGAATAAAGGAAGCCAAGTCGGGGAAATGATCAAAAATGACAACATTCCGTTGTCTGTACGTTTCATTGAGAAAGAGAAAACAAGATGAGGAGGAACTTGGGGCTGATGTACCATTGATTGTGATACAACCGTCACATCCCCCTCCTCCTCTGATTAGTGGGGGGGGGGGGGGGGGGGGGCAAGTGGACACCTGTAGGATTTTCATGATGAGAAGGTGCCACCTATTTTAATTCATTATCTAGGTACCAAAGTACATGAAAATGCATGTTGCCATTTTTGGAAGTGTGGCAGACGGCAGCCATCTTGGATTTCAAAATGGCCGATGTTTTGCCACTATTTTTCGCTTGGTTAGTTTCAATGAAAGTATTTTACCTCAATTTTGAAAGCAAAATGATAGGTTTTCATTGTTGTTAACACTTCAAAATCAATGTAAGTAATATGTTGTTCAAATTACATACGATATCACCCATCCTGAAATTCAAAATGGCCGCCAAAAAGTTACAAATTGCATTAAAATTTAAGGGCCACGGTCCGATCAACAGCTTCATCCTAACATTGACCCCCAGATTTAACCGGACGTGGTATAAATTTTGATATGAGAAGAAAGCTGCTATTCTTCTCATTGATCCTGTGAAATTGTAGGGCTGTAAGATGTTTAGTTTGGATTTTGTACGCCAAAACTTGCTTACTATTGGTCAACCAATTAGTTGAACCACAGTATTCCATGGCGCTTGCAAATGCACATTTTTAGCTCTCTTGTCAAAACGATTGAAATACCAGCATGAAACTTCACAGGTGGGGTAGAGGGTCACAGCCATTCAATCAATGTGAAAACTGCATGTGATGAAATCGGACCATCCCCCTTTAGATATTGTGGTAACACGTGTTATCTAAAAACGATACCTAACGGTATTTTTCCCAAACTTTTTTTGCACAGTTAGACACTCACCTAAGCAACTGGTACTCAGATACACACCTTAGCTCGTATATAAAACGATAAACACAGTCACTTCTATGGACTTAATTTGTAGACTTTAACTCTACAAGCTTCAATATTTAAATGTCCATTTCAGAGGATAACAAATTTATGAGGTGCAGCATCATGCGCTCGCAGTACCAGCACACACCCCACAGACCCCAGACACAATAGGCACACCCACATCTACTACACACACCTTGCAACCGCATGTCCAACAAATGCAGTGTTAACCATGTAGAATGGAACGACATGAACTTGTTGCAAGTTTGCTACTTTCATAGCCGTATTAAACATCATCATCATCATCACTGTTCTCTTCATTGTCAGAGTCAACTTCGGGGTTCGAAGGAGCATTGTCGCATCGTTCTTCCCCTTCACAGCATGTACAAAATTCTGTGCAAAACAGTCCATTCTTTTTACACTTGCATTGGTGACTGGAACACCGGGTCCGACCATATCCGCGTTTCACGAACTGTGTGACGGCATCTGGAGCTGGAGGCAAATGTGTCATCGCTGGTATGAAAATTCCATCTGCCAAGTTCCAGCCATAGTTCTCTGGGGATGGTATTTCAGGGAATGCAACAATGTCATTATACCATATCATGGCTTGATAATGTGCTCTGGCAATGGCATGTGTGAGTGCAGCTTTAGTTGGGGGAAGATTCTCTGCTTGGGCTTGTTTCCGCTTGAAGAGCCACCATCTTGTATATGCAACGTTTGTTATTTTTGTTGTTCTAGGAAGATAGAGCTGACATACATAAGCTTCAAGAGCAGCACTTGTTGCTTCTGAGACAGTGCCTGTCGCACCAAGTTGGGACAATGCCACAACGATGTCATGGTTGTCATCCAAATGATCTAAAACCTTCCAGCATGTTATCTTGCCTTTGCCTGCAAACTTTCCGGTAATATCTGCCCCGGACAATGCATGGAATCCAGGAAGTGCTGCTGCTTTTGATGATCATGGCATCATCATCAACAGCAGGATTAAAAGACAAAATGTAGAGAGACTTGGACAAATAATGGGTGTGGGGACAAATGATGAGTTAGGGTAGGACGCATGGAGTGGACAAGATGGATGCAGAATGAAAATCAGGAAGAAAAAAACTGGATATTTGGAATAAGGTGGGCTTGCGGATGGTGGGGGTTGTCCATATTGCTACAAGCCCACCTATATTTTGTTCATATATGAATATATTTGGACCGATTTTGTTCATACTTGGTAAAACTGCAATACATGACGGTATACATATGCACATCATTTTGTTTCACGGTGCGATTCAAAGATGGCTGACTGGCGGCCATTTTAGTTGTAAAAAACCCGATGATGAACACGTCCTCAACCATATCTCAGACATGCATTTGCTGATGTTGTTCATACTTGGCACGCAGTTAATGAATTGTGGCTTGCATGTGCACATCATTTATTTTCGGGATCAGATCCAAGATGGCCAATTGGCGGCCATTTTGTTACTTAAAAGTGTCCCCAACCATTTCTTGAACATGTATGGACCGATTTTGTTCAAACTTGGCACAAGCACAGCACATGATGGCATACACGTGCACCTCACTTTATACTGTGGTCTGATCAAAAATGGCCGATTGGTAGACTGGCGGCCATTTTAGTTGTAAAAAAACCCGATAGTGATTATGTCCTCAACCATTTCTCGGACAAGCGTTTACTGATTTTGTTCAAATTTGGCACACGGATAAGGAATGATGGGTTACATATGCACGACATTTTTTCCCCCGAGATGAGATCCAAGATGGCCGACTGGAGCCAATTTGTTACTGAAGCATGCTCCCAACCATTTCTCAGACAAGCATGGACCAATTTTGTTCAAACTTGACACAAAGCCAACACATGAGAGTATACATATGCATAAGATTTTGTTTTGTAATCCGACCAAAGATGGCCAACTGGTGGCCTTTAACTCCGTACAGCAAAATTACTAAAAGCACGGGGGCTTTGACATTTAATCTCTTTTTTGTCTTGTTTAACCTCCAAGCATTGTGATAGTTTTAGAGTTTTTAACTTTTCCCTTCCTGTCATGTTTTCCCTGCCCATCATCACCAATCATGTTTTCAGTTGCAGTTCCTCTCTTTTTAGCTTCTTCATCGTCTTTGAGCATAAAAAATATCCCTAATTACTTACACAATTTCCATTGCATACCTTGCTGCCCCTTTTTGTTTCACCTATGGCCATCCTTCTGGAAGCACTGCCTTTGCCCTTTAAATGATTCCCATTGCTTCCTCAATGCCAAACCTTGCTGCATACACAATTATTCCGATAATTTGTTAACATCGATCGCTCTGCTCATAAATATGATTCCTTTTCCTCTTCTTGGAAGAATACCAGAACCACACAACCCTTTGCTTTTTGCCAGCTACTCAATAACCCGTAAGTACTATTCAAATCCTCCAAACAAACATTCCTATATCATTTGCTTATTTTTCGATCACAGCCGGGCTTCCTGCCATGACCCAAGACAATGTCATTGAACCTTCTTTCAAAATCACTTATTCCACTCCTTTGAAATCACAAATATATCCATGTCCACAATCCTTCTTGCTTATGGAAGAATCTGTATATTATATAATTTCATCACCTACCAAAACCTTTCCCTGATTGCAATTGTTATACCCTCACCACTGCCTGCACTCGCTATACCATCACCACTGCCTGCTTTCACTTTACCCTCATCACTGCCTGCTTTCACGATACCCTCATCACTGCCTGCACTCTTTGCACTCTCACAACTGCTTGCACTCACTATACCCTCATCACTGCATGCTTTCACTATACCCTCATCACTGCCTGCACTCTCTGCGCTCTCACAACTGCCTGCACTCACTATACCCTCATCACTGCCTGCTTTCACGATACCCTCATCACTGCCTGCACTCTCTGCGCTCTCACAACTGCCTACACTCACTATACCCTCATCACTGCCTGCTTTCACTATACCCTCATCACTGCCTGCACTCTCTGCGCTCTCACAACTGCCTGCACTCACTATACCCTCATCACTGCCTGCTTTCACTATACCCTCATCACTGCCTGCACTCTCTGCGCTCTCACAACTGCCTGCACTCACTATACCCTCATCACTGCCTGCTTTCACTATACCCTCATCACTGCCTGCACTCTCTGTGCTCTCACAACTGCCTACACTCACTATACCCTCATCACTGCCTGCTTTCACTATACCCTCATCACTGCCTGCACTCTCTGTGCTCTCACAACTGCCTACACTCACTATACCCTCATCACTGCCTGCACTCTCTGCGCTCTCACAACTGCCTGCACTCACTATACCCTCATCACTGCCTGCTTTCACTATACCATCAACACTGCCTGCACTCTCTGCGCTCTCACAACTGCCGGCACTCACTATATATACCCTCATCACTGCCTGCTTTCACTATACCCTCATCACTGCCTGCACTCACTATACCCTTATCACTGCCTGCTTTCACTATACCCTCACCACTGCCTGCACTCTCTACGCTCTCACAACTGCCTGCAACTGCTATACTCCTCACAACTGCATGCACCTGCTTTTCCCCTCAAACTGCCTGCAACTGCTATACCCCTCACAACTGCCTGCAACTGCTATACTCCTCACACCTGCATGCACCTGCTTTTCCCCTCAAACTGCCTGCACCTGCTTTTCCCCTCACAACTGCCTGCACCTGCTTTTCCCCTCACAACTGCCAATCTCCTCTGCATTGTCAGTCCATAAAATCACCAAATTTTATCAACATATTGTTGCGGATATGGGATTTGGCCTCCATCCATATCTGCTTGTAAATATTCCCCTATTTCCCCAATACTCCCCAACTATCCCCAATCCCCCATTCCCTAGTCCCATGGTCTGTAAACAACACTCTGTAGCCCCGACCTTCCCCTTTTTCCCCCATTAAATGTCGTGCCCAGGTTCACCGCATCTCACGTAGACAACTATAGGACATCTTGCTAGTTATTCTTAGTCTATGTCAGTTAAGGACTCGTTTCCATTAATTCTGACTCTTCGTTGCACCAGAATGTGATTGTATTGGCACCAGTAGTAAGTTTAGGACCTCCCAATACCTCCCCGCATCTCTTCCTCATGAAACAACAACACCAACAACAACAACAGCGGCGCGGGGAGTGCGCGTCCTCACTCCGGCTTGGTTAGCCGCCATTGACCATGTGCTCCGACGGGGTTACCACGAAGGGGCTCACTGTCAGCTCCTCGTCAAGGGCGGAGCCCGGTAACCCCCCGCACCCAATAAGAAGCGGCGGACCGATTCCATCTGGGGCGGAGCTAACGAGCCGTGGGCGTGTCACTCCCCGCTGGATATGCGCAGGAAGACGGAGGTGACGTCAGATGAGCCCCAGCTACGAAGAAGAACGGACGCCACCTCCAGCGCGACGATACCTACCCGCATCTTTGGACCGAACCGGGTCGATTCTGCCCCTGAGCCAAGGTGCACCTTGAGCCATCGACTACCTGCCCTTCCCAGCCATCAATCCCTGTGTGAGTCAGTCTTGTCCCGTTTGTCTGTGGTCTGTCGGGGCTAAGATAAGACCGTGTCTAAGTGCCCACCTTTCTGTGCTGTACCTCTTGTGCCGTGTAATCTAAACGTTCTGCATATCCCATATTATATCCTCCTCCGGAGGTCTTGAGAACTGTACCCCTGGTGTCGTGTCATTTAACCCAGCCGTTGTGTCCTTTCCTTCATTGATCTAGCGTAGCGCGATTCGGCCAACGTTCGAGTGTAATCGGGTAACTTGTGCGAACACGGCGGCCATTCCGCTCGGCCCACCATAACATCTAAGTCGTGTCCGTAACAATATTTTCACATTCCATTACATCGTGCAAAATAGTTATCTATTTTTTATCATTTTGCTTTTTCTGCTCTTCATCAATGATCTCTCCGACTCTCTGGAAAATCCTCTCTATCTCTTTGCTGATGACTCCAATCTCTGCCGCTCCATATCTCAACCCTCAGATCGGCAGGCAGCAGCCTCTTCACTCTCTGCAGAACTGGATATCATCACAAACCAGTCAAAGAAGTAGAGCATGTCTTTCAATCCTGACAAATCTCACACTCTCACTTTGTCTCTCCATAAAGACCGTCTGGACAACCCTCCCATCTACTTTCTCAACAATCCTATTGAATAGGTTCTGTCACTCAAGCTTGTGGGTCTCACTATCTGGCATGATCTTTCCTGTGAAAACCACATTTCCAAGCTGGCCTCCAAAGCCAGTCGCCGACAGGGCATCCTCCATCGTAAGAAGTCCTTCCTTGGCACTTCTGAGCTCCTCACCACATAGAAGGCTTTCATCTGCAGCTTGATGGAATACTGCTCTCCCCTCTGGGCTGGTGCTCCTTCCTGCCTCACACCTAACTCAGCTTCAGGCTGTTGAAACAGTGGCTTTTGGAACCATTGGAATCTCCCGTGATGAAGCTGATTCTGAGGGCCTTTCTCTCACTCACCACAGGAAGGTAGGTGGTCTTTCTGTCTTCTACCAACTCCTCTCCGGCCTAGCTCCCCCAGCTCTATCTGTTCTCCGTCCCCCAAATATTCCTGCAGGATGCACAAGATCTGCCAGCATCCCTCTTCTGGGGAAATTGCCAAAATCAAGACTCTCTGCTCACGTTCACTCTTTCATTCCTCTTTTATCGCACCTCTGGAACAAACTCCCTCACTCTCTTCAATCCTACTCCACCCTCCAGGTCTTTAGAACAGCTGTTCACCACCATCTCTTATCTTCCCCCATCCAAAACCTTGATCTTTCTACCCCCGTTAAAACACCCCAAATCCACCTCTTTCAATCTCCAACTTCTTTCCTGAAATGCCTGGTAGTGTTCATTTGCTTCATACCGAGTACCCATTCCCTCTCGCCCCCCTTCCACTCCCCCTTCCCCTCCCCCTTCCCCTCCCCTCCCCCTCCCCTCCCCCTCTAGCCCTCTCCCTTCCACGGATCTACCGACGTCCCTGTTCTCTACTGTTGTTGTGCTTGTATGTTTTCCTCTCTCTCCCCCTCCCTTTATTTGTTGTATGTTTTATGTGTCCATGCATGTTTTCGTGTGTAATGTGTTAGCTCTTACACGAGCCTTGACTGTATACAAAAACAAGACCAAAAGTCTAACAGTAGCTGGGCTTGTAAAATATTATAAACCACAAACACATTTGATTAGGTTTTCAAACAGTCGCTAATGCTGTTTATAACATTAAACTAAGAAATTTGGAGGAATCCCGATATCCGTGAGGTAAGTTTTACTTACAGAACTGAGCGAAGATCTACTGTAATCTATATACCCCACAAGGGTTGGAGGTGTGCTCATTTACCAAGCAGCTAGCTAGCGCTTGCCAAGCCAGCTGTTCCTTAACGGTTTTGAATGGAGTGCTTGCTCGAATGCTTAAACCACTTGGCGACTCTCCACAAGAAACTTGGTAAATGAACACACCCAATGTAATGTTATTGAGACCCGACCATAGATCGACTGTAATCTATATACCCCAAAGATGAATGACCCTTCCTGCCACTCCCGTAGTGAGCGGGTGTACTAGTAAATGAAAATGTTGGTCGGTGGACTCAGCCGTCGTAGTGACATCATAGACGTAATGACGCAACGGACACAAAACTGATGTATTTTAACTTCCAGTAAGTTTGCAGTCACTACGAAGGGATTAGACTAGACCATATATACTTACAAATCCTAACCACTAGACTAGACCATATATAATTACAAATCTTAACCACTAGACTAGACCATACAGAAGTACAAATCCTAAAACTTAGCCCATATGGGATTACAAATCCTAACACTTCGCCCATATGGGATTACAAATCCTAACCCTTCGCCCATATGGGATTACAAAGCCTAACACTTAGCCCATATGGGATTACAAATCCTAACCCTTAGCCCATATGGGATTACAAATCCTAACCCTTAGCACATATGGTATTACAAATCCTAACCACTAGACTAGACCATATATAATTGCAAATCCTAACCACTAGACTAGACCATATATAATTACAAATCTTAACCACTAGACTAGACCATATATAATTACAAATCCTAACCACTAGACAGGACCATATAGAATTACAAATCTTAACCACTAGACAGGACCATATATAATTACAAATCCTAACCACTAGACAGGACCATATAGAATTACAAATCCTAACCACTAGACAGGACCATATATAATTACAAATCCTAACCACTAGACTAGACCATATATAATTACAAATTCTAACCACTAGACAGGACCATATAGAATTACAAATCCTAACCACTAGACTAGACCATATATAATTACAAATTCTAACCACTAGACAGGACCATATAGAATTACAAATCTTAACCACTAGACTAGACCATATATAATTACAAATCTTAACCACGAGACTAGACCATATATAATTACAAATCCTAACCACTAGACAGGACCATATATAATTACAAATCCTAACCACTAGACAGGACCATATATAATTACAAATCCTAACCACTAGACAGGACCATATATAATTACAAATCCTAACCACTAGACTAGACCATATATAATTACAAATCCTAACCACTAGACAGGACCATATAGAATTACAAATCTTAACCACTAGACAGGACCATATATAATTACAAATCCTAACCACTAGACAGGACCATATATAATTACAAATCCTAACCACTAGACTAGACCATATATAATTGCAAATCCTAACCACTAGACAGGACCATATAGAATTACAAATCTTAACCACTAGACTAGACCATACAGAATTACAAATCCTAAACCTTAGCCCATATGGGATTACAAATCCTAACCCTTAGCCCATATGGATTACAAATCCTAACCCTTAGCCAATATGGGATTACAAATCCTAACCCCTGGGCCTAAAGCATATGGAATTATGAATATTAACTACTGCATTTGAATAAAGGAAATATCCCTTTTTGAATTCAACTTCAGGCTAATAATGTGCTTGGTGAGCAATTCTATTAATCATAATAATCGGATAAAGGTATCACCTACAAACTCGGGATGCTCGGTGCTTGGTGAGCAATTCTATTAATCATAATAATCGGATAAAGGTATCACCTACAAACTCGGGATGCTCGGTGCTTGGTGAGCAATTCTATTAATCATAATAATCGGATAAAGGTATCACCTACAAACTCGGGATAAGGGCAGCCATGTGTGAGCAGAGGGGAAAACAATAATGATACATCTTGTGATTAATTGGCATGAGACACACATGAAATATTGTAACGAGGTAGCAGAACAAAATTGCTCTATCTTTTGCAATACCTCTTGATCAATCAACCCTAGACGTTGGTGAAAATTGTTGTTAAAAATTGTCTACTGTCGGTGCTGCTCAGCAAATTGTTTGATGCTAAATTGTGGTGGTTGCGACAAGTCTTCACCATTGTCATACCAATGGGTTTTCATGAATGCAGTCTACCCACAAACCAAGCCCTCCACCACTCCCTCCGTCTCCTCTTTCCGCCTCTTTTCTCCTGCAATCGCTTGGAATGCAAAGACTGTTTAACAAGCAGCGCAATTTACGCATCAACTGCTTGAATCTCCACAATTATTTTTGGGTCAAGTTATTTTCGATTGAATTAAAAGGCTTTTGACTTCAGTGCCCTTTCGGAAACGTCTTGATTAGCCTGAACGAGAATCCCCTTTAATTATTCCGGTGTTGCCTCTCCACCTGTAACGATCTCCTTACCTCCGCGCGCGCGCCTCATGCTGCTTGGAGGATGCAGACATTTCCATGCGTGAGATTTGATGGGAAATGTTGAGAAAATAAACCTAGCAGTACTGGCTGGGTGATGTATTTATAGGCAGGACGAGCTAGATAGTCTATCCTTGTATCGTGACCTATTTCCTCGTGTGAAGTCAGTTGTCTGATGTAAAAGTACAGGAACTGAAAATGAATAAAACGGGGTCATTAAAAACGTACTTGTGTTTTTTGGAATATTCCAATATTTTTAACCTTTTTTTTTATTTATCAACAATCACTTTTTTCAGCTTTCCACAATCATTTTTTTTTTTGGCTTATAAGGAACCTCAACAAAGGAAGAGGCCATTCAGGCAATCAAGGTCTTCCGCATTGTTGACAACCTATGCCAAACGCCCAGACACTCGGCATTCTTTATTCACCATCGGCCAAGGCCCTTTGTTGCTTTTGCAGAATTTATCATGGCCTACAAGATATGTGCTCAAAACACAATAAATATTTACTTCTTTGACCTGCCACTAGAAGAAGTTTAGTCCCTTAAAGTTCTGAAACTTGACCGTCAGCACTGACCTCTCTTAGGAAGACCACATAATGACCGGCTGGCTATTTCCCCTGAAGGTTATCTTCTATTGTGCAAAGTCCTTTCTCCGTAAATCCGAACTTGTCATGGCTGACCAAACCTTTGTCCATACTCTGATAGAGTATACTGTTCGCATTAGAATCTAGTGCTCTCAACATAAATGGCAACTCTCACAAAGACGTACAGGAACAGGACTTGCTCCTGTCTTTGCAACTGGTTTGATTACCTCTCTGTTTTCTGGCACCTCTTTTTTGTTGCTTCCTCTACTCTTTCAGCTCTCTAATACACCTCCCCGAGTAACTCAAACCCCTCAAAGACATGCACACGTTCTTTCAGTATCCCTGACCTTGTTGAGTCTCCAAAATCAGTGCTTAAGACTCACCTCTATGCCTAGGTACCGCTTTCACCCCACCAGTAGAATCGCCTCTCTGAGTCAGTTCAATCCCACCTCCATCAACAGAGCTCAAGACAGGTGTATTCAGCCATCTCCATCCTACCATCCCTACCTGATATCCTTTCTTAGAACCTCTCCCTCAACCTGTTCCTGCAGAAACAGGGCAGGATGACACCTGCACACCACAGAATATTCTAGTGTCGCAAGAGCCAGGGGTCCCAGATAGTGCTTCTGACATGTCTGAGGAGGAATCCTATGACATTGAGGAATTCCCCACATACAGTGATTCCAACGTCTTACCATCGCAAATAATCAAGTCTCTGAACCAGACTTTTAGAAAAAGATATATTGAAATAAAAGATCATTTTTCTGATCTGCATGGGTTTATTGAAACGGCAAGGTGTATTATTCGCCGACGCAGTGACCACAATTTCCTTTGAACCCCAATGCAGTAGGCTTAACAAACACATTGTTAAGGCAAAAAACGAACTAAAAGGATGATACGCATCTATCCCTTTCCTTACCTCTTTTACATCTCCATGACTATTTTTGGTAGCCTCAATACAAATGGTGGTGCGAGCCAGTCTAGGATGCTCCAAGTGGTCAACCTTGTAAGGCAACGGAAACTAGATGTGGCTTTCTTACAAGAAACCCACTCTACTCCATCGTCTCATGCTATATGGAATCGAATGATGAAAAAGGCCGGATACTTTAGCGATTCAACCTCTCGTACAGCAGGAGTTGCTTTTCTAATTAATCCCCATTTTCGCCCGCTCCAACTCTCATTTCAGGAAATAATCCCAGGTCACTTAGCTTCACTGGATTTTGTTGATGGAGACATTAATTTTACTTTAATAAATGTCTATGCTCCTTCAAAGGGCATGGACCGACGAACCTTCTATGACAGGTTACGACTCCACATGATGCAGTTAGACTTGCAGAAGTGCATTATAATAGGCGGTGATTTTAATTGCACCCTGCAACCTGAGTGCGATCGGAATGGCGCAGAACCTTAAGCAGACCAGCCAGACTGTTATCTAAAATAATAAGAGATTTTGGTTTTCAAGATATCTGGTGGATACAAAAGCCAGGCACCCATCAATTTACCTGGTGTAAGGTTGCCAATAATCAAGTGGCCCTTGCCAGACTTGATAGATTTTATATAAATTTGCCATTTACCAACCTCTTCCCCACCACTGAAATTTCCCCGTCTGGTTTGTTCGACCATCACCTCATTACCATGAGTTACCGTGTAGGGTTATCTCCAAATCGCCACTCTTTTTGGAAACTAAACATTTCCATATTAGATAACACCTCCTTTAGGAATGCCTTTGAGAGGGTGTGGTCCAATCTGAGAGGCTCCAAATCCAGTTTTAAGGACCAGCGATTGTGGTGGCACAACACAAAGGTCCAAATTAGAAGTTTTTGTCAGCAGTTTTGTTTTCTAAACACACAGGTAGAACGCAGAATGAAAGTGGAGCTAGAGAAGGAGATTCTCCAGATTCAAACAAATTAAAAAACCCATCCTACCCCCCAAAATAAACTAAGACTATGTGAGAAGAAGTCTCTTCTTAATAATATAATTTCTAATCAAACCCAAGGAGCGCTAACGAGACTACGCTTTCAGCACCTTTACCTCCTGGATTCTCCGACCCGGCTTCTCTTTGATTTTGAAACAAAATTTCCTCATTCCCTAATCACTGCTTTGAAACGTCCTGATAATTCAATCACGACCAACCCTGTAGAAATTAAGAAGGATGCAAGACTCTTCTTCTCTACACTTTACCAGGCAACAGATGTCGATGCAGAACTTGTTCCGAACTTGTTTGATGGTGTCGGTACATCAACTCCAAAGCAAAGAACGGATTTGGAGTCACTGCTCACGCTTGAGGAAATTTCTGTTGCCCTTAAAAGCCTGGACAGAAGGAAATCACCTGGCCAGGGTGGTCTGCCAGTGGAGTTATTCGAGAAATTTGGGGACTTGATTGGACCTGATTTGCTTCTGGTTTTCCTGGAGAGCTTGAAGAAGGGTGAACTTCCACTGAGCTGCAGGAGAGCCGTGCTTACTTTGCTTCCTAAAAAAGGAAATTTATTGCTCATATCACAGTGGAGGCCAGTGTCCTTATTGTGTACGGACTATAAAATTTTCTCAAAGGTTTTGGCCTAGCGTCTCTCACCCCTACTAGGAGACATTATACACATGGACTTATTGTGTTCCTGGTCGCAATATTCAGGATAATATCCCTGTTGTCAGAGATGTCATTGAAATCTGTGAGATTAATTATGAAAGTTGTAGCTTGATCTTCCTTGACCAGGAGAAAGCTTTTGACTGTGTTTCTCATACATATCTTTTTGAAGTGCTAAAATGTTTTGGTTTTGGACCTCTCTTTCTATCCCATATACAATTATGTTATTCAAACATATCGGCTATCTTAAAGACAAACAATGAACTTGTACCCCCCCCCCCCACCTTTTGTGTTGGGAGAGGGGTAAGGCAGGGCTGCCCTCTGTCAGGAATTTTGTATGCTTTATCCCTTGAGCCCCTTTTAAATACCTTTCGGTAGTCCTTGTCTGGTGTTACTTTTGGAACCCACCCCTTAAAAAGCATTGCTTTATGCAGATGACATCTGTGTCTGCATAAGACATTCAGAAGACGTTGGTTTGATGATGAGTGCATTGGATCTCTTCAGCAGGGCATCATCGGCCAAGATAAATTGGACAAAAACAGAAGCGCTGTGGCTTCAACCTTCTACCTATCCCCTACCTGCCCCCCTATTTCCTGTCCCTCCTCCTCTCCCTGCTAATCTTTCGTGGAGAAGAGATGGGATTAAGTTCCTAGGGGTGTTTCTTGGCCCTGGGAATTTTGTGAGGCATAACTGGGAAGGCTTGTTGGCACACATTGAAGTACTTTTACTGAAATGGAAGAACTTGCTCTGCCAACTGTCCTACCGAGGTAGAGTACTAGTCATCAACAGTCTGGTCACCACTAAGTTATGGTACAAGGTTCTTTCCCTGCAGCCACCCAAAACTCTGGTTGAGGACTGTTACGGATTCGTCACTTCCGTTGTTGTGGTTCTCATCCACTGTAAACATTTTTGGTTGCATGTACTACTATTGTTGTCATTTAAGTGAAATAGAGATTACTATTTTCAAAAGGTAAAAAAAGTTAATGTTTTTAAAAAACCGGAACCGGACAAAGACGAAGAGGAAGAAGAGGAGGAAGAGGCGGAGCGAGTGAGGTGGACAAGAAGCCGAGCTGCGTTGAGGTTTTGAGCAAATGCTAGCGAACGGGGGTCACGAGTGAACTTCGGGTTTCCCGGGAAAGGGATTCCTGCGACAGAGTTGTTATCGCTGTGACAGATCAACCTGCGTGTCAGGTTTTGTGGTTGATTCCGAAGAGAATCGTTGTTTGAGGGCAGTTGCGCCTCGAGGAGAGGCCCGTTGGCCGTTTTTGTCTCGTGCCTGATTTCGCATCACTCTGGGCTCTTTGCCTCGCTTCAACCATTTCACCGCATCCAGAAGTTAAGCTGGTGTGTGTGTGTGTGTAACGTGGATTTTGAGTGGAAATTTGTGGTTCGCCGTAAATGGAGCCGTTGAACGTCCATATCCAAAGGGGTGATTTCCCAGTCACCTTGAGGGCACCTTCATGCATCTTTGGCAGCGTGACTGTGACTGTCAACCGAACGGGATTCTGGTCTCGATTCGACATCGTTCTGACGATCACTAGAGCGTGGATCAACTTTGGCTTGAAGCCGGGATAGAGACATTGGGGATGTTCTTTTCGCTCACTTGGAGCACAGTGAGTTATACTGTACGAAACTGAGGGTACCATCATAGGAATGATATATTTGTTGTACAATTGATTACTATTGTTTTTTGTACTGTTATTATTGTGTGATCTTAATACAATACTTGTTTGTTGGTAACAATTGGTGTGGTTTCATCATTGATCTTTGACATACAGAATAACACATCTTTCTGCCGTGACTCCTGTCGGGGCTCGGAGGTACACCATGACTGGGGTTTGGGGAGGAGCACGTAACAAGGACATAGAAAAATGCATCACCCATTTCTTCTGGTCCGGAAAGCATTGGCTGAGCCCAGAGATTCTAAACTTACCAACTGCAGAGGGTGGCCAAGGGCTGGTCAATGTCAAGTGCCGCATCATGGCTTTCCGCCTACGAACAACATGGCGCTTCTTGTTTGAACCATGTTTGGCCGGGAGACAGCTTACCAGCTGCATCTTACGTCAAGCGGGGAAGTTGGACCTTGCACAGGAGCTGTTCCTGATGGATTCGACCAAGATAGACCTATCGATGCTACCTGCCTTTCACCAAAGCCAACTGAATGCGTGGCAAGCCTTTACCTGTCTCCGTGACCCCTTGACTTATGTTCGATCCATGTTCTTCAACGAACCATTATTTCACAACTGCATTTGGTGAGTGTGTGAATGAAAGCACCTTCATTCAACAGTTTATAAATGCCTCAGTAACAAAAGTGTGTCATTTGAGAAATGCCACCAATGACAGGTGGATCAGTGCTACCGCTCTGGCTTCGACGGTTGGCATTAGATCGTGTCGCAGAGTTGACAGCATTTTGAAAATGGTGCTTCGCATCTACTGTGCCTCAAATGGCTGGGCAAGCAACCTTCCCATACCCACCTCTGAATCTTCTACACCCTTCCCCAATCTTTGTCTCTCTGGTTCTCTTAGTTTGGAACCGATTAGTTTTGGCCGCTCTCTATCCTTTTCTGGGAGCAATTGAAAGACCCTGTATGTGCAATGCTTAAAAACCCTTTTTCCTTCGTTGTCCTCCCCTGTACCCTGTAGATGGCCTGGATTGGCCTGCAGTCCTGCCGAATACCCCTCCCCTTTACCCTATTTAGGGGTGGTACTATAAACAGCCTGTGCCGAAACGTGTTGGGGATCTTCAATGGAGAATTGCTCATTGGATCATACCCACAAAATCCCTAATTCACCGCTTCTCGCAAGCGATAAGTGAGCAATGTCAATTTTGTGGACAAACTGAAACCTTGCCCCATGCGTATGTATGCTGTGACCGGTTAACTCCTTTATTTGTTTTCTTTAAAATGTTACTTGCACAGTTTTCCTTTGTTTTTGATTTCCCTGCCTGTATTTTTCGCCCTAGTGGGCGGTTCAATTCCCCAACAACAATTTTAATTAATTTCTTTCTTGCGCAAGCCAAGTTGGCGATATACTGTATAAGACCAGGAAATCAAAGATACGTAATGATTCTTATAGTACAGATGTTTTGGAAATGTTTAAAGCTCTCTGTGTTTCAAGAGTTAAGCTGGAATTTTGTTGTTGTTATGAGCTACAACTCTTTGAGAAGCAGTGGTGTGTGAGAAATGCATTTTGCAAAATAGCTGAGGGTCAGTTAGTATTTACTATGTAGTTGTTTTCCTTAATACTTGCTTGTTTGTTTGCTTATATTTTGTTTATTTATCATGTAAAGGTTTGTGCAACTGTTGTGATTGTTTTCTTTGAATCATCATTTATTGTTTTTTTTATACTTTTGTAATAAAAGCACATAAAAGTCAAGTCTCTCTGTCTTTCTCTCTCTCTCACTCTCTTTCTTTCCCCTATTCCCATTCGACCATTCACCTGCTTGCTCATATGCAATTGTTTCCGCACCATCCCAGTGTCATTATGTGTCTTTTTGCAATGAATACTTCAAAACCGACCTGGAGGCCTATGCGTCACAGTGGAATGTAATCTTGCACCAGTACATGTATTTTCATTATTTGTCTCCCATTTTTGTGAACACCCTAACAAAAAGAAAATTGAACATTGCCAAAACACAATGTCTATCAATTTTCGGAATAATTTAATCAAGACCATGCTGTTGAACAGATGCAAAAATGTTAAAGAAATGATGGTTGGACATTAGGAAGGCATAGAAACACTGCTTCACTAACAGATGTGTTGAAACCTTTTGTAACTGTTTTGTGTATGATATACTTGTTCTTCTTGGCAAGGAAGCAAATGCTTCTGAAGAAACCTCTTTAGTAAGAATTATTAATAATAATAATTATAATATGAGTTCCCTTACAAGGACCTTTGACACAGAAGGAAGACCATCATAGCCTGAGCTCGTATTACGAATTTACGGTTGTTTGCCCATGCTGGGCAACATGTTGAGCGCCATGCTGAGCATCCTTGCTCTATCCGTTTAAATGCTGATCAAGGTCAAGCAAGGAAGCAGCACGTAACATTTTTAGCTCACCTGTAAAGAAGTTCAGGGGAGCTTATGCGGTGGCGCGTTGTCAGTCCGCCAGTCCGTAAACACTTGAAACTTTGGGATTGCGACCAAATTTGGCACAAATGATATTTGTTGTGTTGTGACTAAAGTTTGTTCACGGCATTAAAAAATAGGGGTCCAATGGGGTTTACCGGGGGTCAAAGTGGATTCAGGTTTGACCCCCCAAAATAGGAATTTGGTTTTTCCTCTGAAACTACACAACTATTTCGATGAAATTTCACCACAACCTTCATCACCCATGATGTACCAAAGTTGGTACACGGCATTAAAATAATCTGCACCTTTAGGGCTTTATGGGGGGTCAAAATGGGTCCATGTTTGACCCCCCAAAATAGATATTTGCTTTCTTCTCTGAAACTACCTACACACACTATTTCGATGAAACTTCACCACAACCTTCACCACCCATGATTTACCAACGTTTGTTCACGGCATTTAAAAACTTCCCCATTGGGGATCTATGCGGGGGTTGCCAAAAAAATAGGTATTTGCTTGCTTCTCAGAAACTACACATGCAATTCTGATGAAACTTGAGCACAACCTTAACCACCCATGTTGTACCAACGTTTGTTACTGACATTTAAAAAAAATCAGGGTCTAAGGTGGTCTATGGGAGGGCTTGCCCCCAAAATAGGTTTTTGCCTTTTTCTCAGACCTTGCACACACAATTTCGATGAAACTTCACCACAACCTTCATCATCCGTGATGTACCAATGTTTGTTCAATGCATTGGAAAAATTGGGGACTGAGGAGGTACACGGGGTGGGTGGGAGTGGGATGCCCCCCAAAATAGCTTCTTTTTTTGTTTGTTTAAAGTCTTATGATTATGTTAGTATGATTCTACATGATGCGCTGTCTTTTAGCAAGCATTGAAATTGGTTTAAAATACCTTTAGTCAGTGCAGTATACTGTTTATTCTACCAGGTGAGCGCCAGGGGTATTGCCCTATGTTTAAAGTCTTTGGTATGACTTTGTATTCAACGGGGTTCAATGTTCAAACCACCGACCTCTCAGACTCATACCGGATGCTCTAACCATTATACTGGCATCGAGTGTGGTGGGTAGTTTGTCATTGCCTTGTCAGTGGTAATCATGGCAGGAAACATTGCCACAGTATACTTCCTACTATGTTTGCATATCTATACAGTAGTGTCAAAATAAATCAATGTTTTGCCGAACTGCAAGATTTGTAAGCAATATACTTTCCCTAGTCGATTTGCAGCAAGCACAAATATATTTTCCCCTATTTTTATTCTATTTTTGGTATTTCAGCGCAATTTAAAAACGATATTTTTTTTCCAAAAAATAGCATAAAAATAGGTTATCCTTTCCTATCTTTTTTTACTATTTTGCGGACATTGATGGTTGCAGTGCTATTTTTAGCCGCGTCGCAGACGCTGCTAATAGAGTGCCCTCTGCTGTTGTTGTTGTTGTTCTTCTTGTTCTTGTTCTTGCAGAGAAGACAAAACCTCAAAGCTCCACCCATTCTGGGAACCATAGCTCCACCCATTGTGGGAGAGGCTTCATATAAACAAATATTCACCATTTTATTAACTCGCATAGCTTTGAGGCCTGTTTTGTAGGCCCGTGGTGTCTTCCTCTCTCACACAGTTTTATTTCAAATCAAATTCGATATATCATTTCATTTTTCACAGTCGCTAACATAGTTTTAGACTCGGTTGAAAAAAAACGGGAAGAAAATCCGATGAAAGTTGCCCTTTATAGAACGAAATGAATTCTCAAAGGCCTGTAACTTCAAGTCCATTGAGATATATTTTTTTTAAATCGCGGCATGGTCAGTCATACACCGCCCGAAATAAGAGACGGGAAAATGCCGAGATATATATATTTTGTTTAAATCGCGGCATGGTCAGTCATACACCGCCCGAAATAACAGACGGGGAAAATGCCGAGATATATTAAAAATTCGTCCATTTGATGACAATCGTCACGATGAAATATTTAATTTATACGTCATCACAATAATGTGGAGAGAGGAGCATAGCTTTGTTCACGTGTCGCCACATACGGGAAATTGCCGAGATATATATTTTTTAAATCGCGGCATGGTCAGTCATACACCGCCTGAAATAACAGACGGGAAAATGCCGAGATATATTAAAAATTCGTCCATTTGATGACAATCGTCACGATGAAATATTTAATTTATACGTCGTCACAATAATGTGGAGAGAGGAGCATAGCTTCGTTCACGTGTCGCCACACACGGGAAATTGCCGAGATATATATTTTTAAAATCGCGGCATGGTCAGTCATACACCGCCTGAAATAACAGACGGGAAAATGCCGAGATATATTAAAAATTCGTCGCCACACACGGGAAATTGCCGAGATATATTTTCACTTTGCACAAAAATAACATCAAGTAATCGAATCAATAGGAATGTCCTGTGCCTATAACATCGACGTTATAGGCACAGCTGCATCTAGGCATTGTGTAACATCGACGCGGCTTTTGTTTTAATTAAAACTTTTTGTACTTGTTTCACTGTTTTTCTCTACTTTTTTTTCCTCACAATTGGTTGTTTTTCCTCACACGCTAATTAAAATAGAATTTTCTCAAATTTTTTCACCTTTTCTTGTTCAAAAACTGGTTATTTAAAATTTTATTTTTTTTCTTGTTTTTTTGTTTTAAAAACACTATTTAAAATATATTTTTCTCCTTTTTTGGGTGTTCTAAAATTGACTATTTAAAATCTATTGTGCTCCTATTTCCTCCCTATTTTTGTTCAAAAACTGGTTATTTAAAATGTATTTTTTTCCTATTTTTTGTTCAAAAACTGGCTATTTAAAAAAAAATTCTCCCATTTCCTCCCTATTTTTTGTTGAAAAACTGGCTGTTTAAGCCTTTCAATACGGGATTTTTTGGGATAAAAATACCCCCGGTACGGGATTAATTTGGCATTTTGGTACGGGAATGCAACCACGTACTGACGATCTATATTTGGTGAGGTATAGTCGATGGGTATAGTATAATCGACTATACGGGGTCGCGTTGTCAGTCCGCCAGTCAGTCCGCAGTGTCAGTCCGCCTGGTATAGTCGATGACGTGTAGTAACGTCACCCGTACACCAAACTTTTTCGCAGGTTGCGGCACTGGACGTCATCCATACTCAAAGGGTTAAAATGTATTTCTCTCCTATTTTTTTGTTCCAAAACTAACGATTTAAAATATATATTTTCATATGCAGGAAAATAGCAAAAAGATATATGTATTTTTTTCCAATTTTTTTGACGGGTTAATAGGTGGAAAATACTAAACCTTAATTCTGACAACCATCTCCAATCGAGCATCGTCAGCAGTATGGGAATCTGGTAAGAAAAACTTTATGTATGACTGCATGAGTGAGCCAAATGAAATGGAGCAAACACACCATGTAAAAAAGTATGACATGCCAGCTGCTCGATGTGGGTGCCGATGTTCAACCTTCTGCTTTTCAAAGCTTCTGCTGCTTGGATGAGGTCATCATCGAACAACCTGGGGATTTATTGTCTGCACGTTGAGGCAAAAATAAACCAACAAAAAATAAAATGCAGCCCTGTGATTATAGCAGCACTCACGATCTATGATTGGTGCAGCTGTAATTCAAGCTTTTCACAACAAATGGATTGACTGCAAATAACGCCCTTTCCACTTTTGCTTGAGCATTTGGACCACCAACCCATTACGTTGAGCAAGCCCCTTTCCAGCCCAAATTGATGTCCTCCAGGCGTTCATTCTTTAACTCCTTCCACCAATCTTCAAATCTTGGTTCTTTCTCGAGCACAAAACAAACATTCTCTAATTCCACGCAAGAAGCGTTGAATGCAAAATCCAATCTACAGCATTCAAGCTTCCGTTAGAACTTCAAGACCCTTAGGCCACCACCTCTAATGCTCTCTAAATTCTCGAATTAAAGCCTTAATATGCTCACGTCGTTTGACCTGGTACAATGGTGTGCAGAAAACATGATGGTATAAAAGTGAGTCAGGGTTACAGACAAGGGCAAGCTTTTAATTCACAACATTAACGGCGAGTGGTAACCACACAGATTACAGGAAGTGAACCTGGAATGTGGAGTGGGTTTAAACCTTCCACGCTCAGGCCATTAGCCAGAACACACACACCTGCTTTGCACTTTTCTGCTGCAAAGCGAACGACGTGTCGTTATGCCTCGGGAAGGATAAAAATGAGTGGGAAGAAGAGATAAAGGAACAGATGGCAAAAACTGGAGGTGTGTGTTGGTTGTTGTCTCCATATGCGGGTTTCAGAAGGTAGAACAAAGAGCTCCCAGGTATCAAAGTATCCACCACCGTGTGTGCGTGCATATATGTGTGTATGTGTACATATGTGTATATATATATATATATATATCAAATCGAACCCCCTAACTTGACGAGGCAGCAGGGCACAGATTGAGTCCAATCACTGCACTTGCAGCACGACCTTCCAGCAGCCAGTGTCGCCTGCCATGCGAGCGCATTGTCTCTGCCCTGCTGATCATCAATAAGGAGGTTTGTACACAGGTATATTACATTAAACAAACAACAGTATGTTGGCCTGATGAGCTCACATCAAGGCCGAAATCTCTTAGTCTGAAAAGGCTTGAGTGCCACACGGATGCCTCCTAGGTTGGAGATGATGTGCTGGCATAATTTATGCAAATGGCGTCATGCATGTGATAGGGACAGAGTGCTATGCTCCTTTGGTTGGTGTATGTGTATGTATATATGTACGTATATATATATATATATATATATATATATATATATACACACACACACACACACACACACACACACACACACACTACATGGCCAAAATAATGTGGACACCCGAACATCACACCCGTATGTGCTCACCGAACATCCCATCCCAAAATCATGGGCATTAATGTGGAGTTTGTCTCCCTTTGCTGCTATAACAGCCTCCACTCTTCTGGGAAGACTTTCCACTAGATGTTGGAACATTCCTGCTGGGATTTGCTTCCATTCAGCCACAAGAGCATTAGTGAAGTCTATTGGGCGATTAGGCCTGGCCCGCAGTCGGCATTCCAATTCATCCCAAAGGTGTTCGATAGGGTTGAGGTCAGGGCTCTGTGTAGGCCAGTCAAGTTCTCCCACTCCGATCTCGACAAACCATTTCTGTATGGACCTCGCTTTGTGCATGGGGGTATTGTCATGCTGAAACAGGAAAGGGCCTTCCCCAAACTATTGCCACAAAGTTGGAAGCACACAATCGTCTAGAATGTCATTTTATGCTGTGGCGTTAGGATTTCCCTTCACTGGAACTAAGGGGCCTAGCCCGAACCATGAAAAACAGCCCCAGACGATTATTCCTCCTCCTCCAAACTTTGCAGTTGGCGTTATGCATTCGGGCAGGTAGCGTTCTCCTGGAATCTGCCAAACCCAGATTAACCCGTCAGACTGCCAGATGGTGAAGCGTGATTCATCACTCCAGAGAATGCGTTTCCACTGCTCCAGAGTCCAATGGTGACGAGCTTTACACCACTCCAGCCGACACTTGGAATTGCGCATGGTGATCTTAGGCTTGTGTGCGGCTGCTCAGCCATGGAAAACCATTTCATGAAGCACCCGACGAACACTTGTGCTGATGTTGCTTCCAGAGGCAGTTTGTAACTCGTTGTGAGCGTTGCAACCGAGGACAGACGATTTTTATGCGCTACGTGCTTCAGCACTCGGCGGTCCCGTTCTGTGATCTTGTGTGGCCTACCACTTCATGGCTGAGCTGTTGTTGCTCCTAGACGTTTCCACTTCACAATAACAGCAGTTACAGTTGACCGCTGCAGTTCAAGGAGGGCAGAAATGTCACGAACTGACTTGTTGGGAAGGTGGCATCCTATGACGGTGCCACGTTGAAAGTCACTGAGCTCTTCAGTGCAGCCCATTCTGCTGCCAATGTTTGTCTATGGAGATTGCATGTCTGTGTTCTTGATTATATATACCTGTCAGCAATGGATGTGGCTGAAACAGCCGAATCCACTAATTGGAAGGGGTGTCCACATACTTTTGGTCATGTAGTGTATATGTATGTATATATGTGTATATATGTATGTTTCAGTGGGTTTCAGGAGGTGGAGTGATGTGTGTGTGTGTGTGTGTGTGTGTGTGTGTGTGTGTGTGTGTGTGTGTGTGTGTGTGTGTGTGTGTGTGTGTGTGTGTGTGTGTCGTTGGTTGTTATCTCTATTTGCGGGTTATGAGAGCAGGTGACTAGTACTTTGTTTCTGTCTTGCACAATCTTCACTTGTCCATCTGGCTCAGTCCCGCCATCTTTTTTAATCCATTGGTATAGTGTCCTTGATCTTGGGCATTTATTATGATTAATTCGCCATCCCAGTTGAGCTGACCTCTTCTTAGCCATTCCAATGAACCTTCTTTGTCTATCCCCACTCTGTCCAATTATTTTTGGTATTTCCTGCTCTTTTGTCATTCTCCCACTTGTTGGTGTATATTTCTTGATATTTCTTCTTGTGTATTTATTTTGCCTTTTTTCAATTGTTGGAGCTGTATTTGTTGCTGTTTCATTTTCCTATGTGGCATTTTCTATTCACACCTGTTTTTGGAAATTCTTTGCAAGGTGAGTTAGGGATACTTTTTCAGGTTTGTTGTGTTCATGTTTGTTTGTAAATTGCACCCGATAGTCTGTTGAGCATTTCCCATTCTTAACTAGTACCACACTCATCGCTCTGTGCACCTGGTTGAGTTCCATTACGTGGTTCCCTCCCTCTCGTCTTGGCAGGTACATTCTCGGGATGCACTGGTTTTTGTAAAACATTTTGTGGATGGTAAGTTTTCTTGTTTTGATGTCTAAGTTGATGATTTCTGATTGGGGCCAGTTTATTATTCTGCAGCTATATTGGAACACTAATTATGCGAGCCGGTTTATGGCCTTGATCTTGTTTCTTGGGGAGAGGTATGTATTCAGGATCAGTTTCGTTCTACGTAGGTATTCTTTGGCGATTGTTTTGAGCATTTGTTTGTGACATATTTGGTGGCCCTCTTCTACTCCGAGATATTTGTATGATGCTTCGTTTTCTAACTGCTGTATTGTTTTTTTCAAGGTCAATTTTTATGTAGTCTGTTTTTGTTGGTTTACCTTGAACAAATGTGCACTTGGCTCACTTGTCTAGTCCAAATTCCATTTGAAATCCTCGGAAAACCATATTACAAGTTTTAGTTGTTCTGGCAATTTCTCGTCATTTGGCAAGAAGAATTTTTTTGGCGAAAAGAGCTTTAAATCATCCATATATAGTAGATGTGTCACCTTTCCTATTTCTTTGGATGTTCATCTATTGGTCGTTAGGGTGTATCCGTGTCCTTGTCTATTGATGAGGTTACTTAATGGGTCCAGAGCCAGATAAAACAGAAGGGGGGAAAGTCTGTCTCCCTGGAAGATTCCATGGCATATCTTCACATCTGGGATTTCTATTTTTCCTTCGAAGTGCTGTAATATCAATGTGTTATTCCAGAGCTCCATTGCTTTCTCAATTAGTTTGATTATTTGGGGATTGATTTTGTATATTTGCATGCATTTTATCATCCATGAATGTGGGATACTGTCAAAAGCTTTTTTATAGTCTATCCAGGCGGTGGACAATTTAGTTCTTTGCATTTTGCAATTTTGAAGGATAGCCTTGTTCAGTAGTAGGTGGTCAATTATTCCATAACTACCTCTCTTACATCCCTTTTGTTGTGCCTCTAAACCTCATTGCTGTGGTAGATGATGGTACATCATTTCTGTGATGATTCATGTCAGCAGCTTGTATGTGGTTGGTAGGCATGTTATCGGCCGGCATTTGTGGCGAAGTTGAGTTTCCTACAATTTTGGGACGAGAAAGGTGTTCCCTTCTACGAGCCACTCATCTACTGCCTTTTCCTCATGGATCAGTTCGTTAAATGTCTTGCTGTGGTGATTGTGAAGAGCATCAAATTGTTTTAGCCAGAAATTTGGAATTCCATCTGGGCCTGGGCTTTTGAATTTTGGCATTTTTTGAAGTTGTTTTGTGATTTTCTCTTCATCGATAAATCAATGGGGGCATTTCCTCGAGATGTAAATTTTTCTTTTCCAAGTTTGGGATCCATTCTGCTTCCTTGTTATGTTATTTCCGATCTTCAAAAATTATTTTCCTGAATTTTTCCGGCTTTTCTTTTTCAGGCAGAGTTAACACTTTGCTTTTCTTTCTCTAATTCACAGTGGAATCTCTTCGGGCTACCCTCAAACATGTGGTTTTGTTTTCTCATGGTGTTTGCTTTCGAATAATTTTTTTATCTTCCTTGCTATCATTTATATTTTGAGTTGGTTTTCAGCACCCAATCATTCGAGGTCTTTGTCTTGGATTTTGTGTTTGTTTTTTTATCTTTGGATTCTCTTTTTTAGTTTTGGGTGTCTGTTTCCTTTCCTGAACTGTTTTATATACTGTATTCTACGTCCTTCAGCAGTCTCTAATCTCTGTGTCCATGGTGGAATTTGGTTTCTATTTATAGGGCCTGGTTTTTTTCTTCCTCTGGTGTTGTTTGCCCGTTACTTTTTCTTGAATGAATAGTGTGTGTGTGTGTGTGTGTGTGTGTGTGTGTGTGTGTGTGTGTGTGTGTGTGTGTGTAGACCAACTTTATGATAATGCTCCCTGAGGTCTACTTTAAGAACAGGGTGGCCCAAAAGTCATGCCCCATAGGGTAACGGAAGAAGATTTTTTTACAAATAAAAAAAATTAACTTACGGGTTTAAATATTCTATTTTTCACTTTCAATACCACATGATAATAACATATCAATTGAATGAACAATTGACAATGTGTAATTGAAGGAAATTTTCAAACTGGGCTCCTTGCATTTCTCTTTGCAATCAGAAATTCTACTGCTGCCTCCTGACTGAAGCCCTGAACATTTTGAATAACTAATTCCACTTTTTCTTTGGAAGTGTACGCTGTTGCATGTTGTGGTTCCACATTTGTAAAATTTAATGACTTTCAGAACTTCTGTGTCATCACAGTCTAAAACAAAACAGAAATCCTGGAATTTATTATCCATACAGCATTTTCTAGTATTACTCTATCGGGCAAAACTTTCAGACCACCTGTATATGGAACTCTTCTTCTTCTTTTAAATGAATCACTATGCAATTGTAGTATTGCGAAATGGTCACATGGGTTTGTAAAACAATAGACCATTGTGTTGGAAAGCACTAAGCACTGGTTTGGAATGAATGTCCTCATTAGAAAGACAAAACATCTTAATTCAATGTGCAGGCAAACGGTACCGACAGAGAAGGAAAATGTTTTGGGGAGATGTTATAAATCAACAGAGTTACCAATAGCATTGTTACATGTGGTCACCAATAGAAACCGAACGATCAACCTTGTACCGTTTTGTTTACACTCAACCAATCAGTTTCATCGCTCACTCTGATGTGCAATTCATTGACATACAGAAACATTTGTGTTAAGTATCACAGACCTCTATCCTAAAGAACAATGAGTAGTTGCCGCATGAAATTCCATAAGCTTAAATAAACAATCAGTCATAGGCAGGTGTTTTGGCCTTAGTCTTTTTTTCTGAGTCCTTAGTCTTTTTTCAGCAAGACAATGTGGTTGACATTATACTTATAGAGCAATCTATTGGCAGAAAAATAAAAGCGAAAGGGAAAGAACATCAACCTTATATAAGCACGAACAAAAGCAGGCAAAACAAGAATTAGTATTCAATTTCCCCAACAGGTTCAAATGTGGAATCTTCCTTTACTTTTACACTGACCCCCTCCCGCCTCCTTCCCCTCCCGCCTCCTTCCACTCCCGCCTCCTTCCACTCCCGCCTCCTTCCCCTCCCGCCTCTTTCCCCTAACACACATCCCCCAACATCCACTCCCCACTCTTCCTCCTGTCCACACACTCTAGTTTACCTTATTGGTCCTACCATTTATTTCCACTTTCATGAAGAATTTCACATTGTATTTCCATGAATGTTGCAATTGTAAAAAGGGTTTTTAAAAATCGTTCTTATTGCACGATCTCGGCATTTCTCAAAACGACGCTGCAGGTGAACATTGTTGACAACATGAAACCTCCATCCCAGGTCTTCCAGACCTTTGTGGTGCCAAAGTAATCTGAGGAATACAGGTACAATACTACAGTGAGTAATCTATATAGAATATAGGTACAATACTACAGTGAGTAATCTATAGGATATAGGTACAATACTACAGTGAGTAATCTATAGAATATAGGTACAATACTACAGTGAGTAATCTATAGAATATAGGTACAATACTACAGTGAGTAATCTATAGAATATAGGTACAATACTACAGTGAGTAATCTATATAGAATATAGGTACAATACTACATGAGTAATCTATAGGATATAGGTACAATACTACAGTGAGTAATCTATATAATATAGGTACAATACCACAGTGAGTAATCTATAGAATATAGGTACAATACCACAGTGAGTAATCTATAGAATATAGGTACAATACTACAGTGAGTAATCTATAGAATATAGGTACAATACTACAGTGAGTAATCTATAGAATATAGGTACAATACTACAGTGAGTAATCTATAGAATATAGGAACAATACTATAGTGAGTAATCCATAGAATATAGGTACAATACTACAGTGAGTAATCTATAGAATATAGGTACAATACTACAGTGAGTAATCTATAGAATATAGGTACAATACTACAGTGAGTATTCTATAGAATATAGGAACAATACTATAGTGAGTAATCCATAGAATATAGGTACAATACTACAGTGAGTAATCTATATAGAATATAGGTACAATACTACAGTGAGTAATCTATAGAATATAGGTACAATACTACAGTGAGTAATCTATATAGAATATAGGTACAATACTACAGTGAGTAATCTATAGAATATAGGTACAATACTACAGTGAGTAATCTATATAGAATATAGGTACAATACTGCAGTGAGTAATCTATATAGAATATAGGTACAATACTACAGTGAGTAATCTATAGAATATAGGTACAATACTACAGTGAGTAATCTATATAGAATATAGGTACAATACTACAGTGAGTAATCGATAGAATATAGGTACAATACTACAGTGAGTAATCTATATAGAATATAGGTACAATACTACAGTGAGTAATCTATAGAATATAGGTACAATACTACAGTGAGTAATCTATATAGAATATAGGTACAATACTGCAGTGAGTAATCTATATAGAATATAGGTACAATACTACAGTGAGTAATCTATAGAATATAGGTCCAATACTACAGTGAGTAATCTATATAGAATATAGGTACAATACTGCAGTGAGTAATCTATATAGAATATAGGTACAATACTACAGTGAGTAATCTATAGAATATAGGTACAATACTACAGTGAGTAATCTATATAGAATATAGGTACAATACTGCAGTGAGTAATCTATATAGAATATAGGTACAATACTACAGTGAGTAATCTATAGAATATAGGTACAATACTACAGTGAGTAATCTATATAGAATATAGGTACAATACTACAGTGAGTAGTAGTTTATAGTAGTAGTAGTTTAGTTCTAGTTTATACTAGTAGTAGTACAATACTAGTTCCGACCAAGGGTTGGCGTCAGGAAGGGCATCCGGCCATAAAAATATTGCCTCAAACAGGGAACCATGATTGTCATGGGGCCCGCAAGGCTAACCCCCGCTCTAGCGGGGAAAATGGCCTTAAAACGATCATTCATTCATTTTTCACTACAGTGAGTAATCTATATAGAATATAGGTACAATACTACAGTGAGTAATCTATAGAATATAGGTACAATACTACAGTGAGTAATCTATATAATATAGGTACAATACTACAGTGAGTAATCTACATAGAATATAGGTACAATACTATAGTGAGTAATCTACATAGAATATGGGTACAATACTATAGTGAGTAATCTACATAGAATATAGGGACAATAGTATCGTGAGTAAAAAAAAAACCACCGTTAGAGGCCATTTTTCCCCGCAAAGCGGCGGTTGGCCTTTTTCGGGAACCGTGGTTGTTGTTGTTTTTCGGTCCCCTTTTTGAAGCAAAGTTTTACGGCCGGATGCCCTTCCTGACGCCAACCCTTTTTGCCGCCTTTAACGACAAACAGGGAATTACCAGTGAACTGGTACTCAATAGTATCGTGAGTAATCTATAGAATATAGGTACAATACTCCAGTGAGTAATCTATATAATATAGGTACAATACTACAGTGAGTAATCTACATAGAATATAGGTACAATACTACAGTGAGTAATCTACATAGAATATAGGTACAATACTATTGTTGGTAATCTATATAATATAGTGAAGGAGCCGTGCTCCCACGTCGATCGGAAGAATGGACGCGACAAAAAGCTGGAATTCGTCCGAGTTGCTTTATTAAAACAAAACAGCTCAGGTAATCTCCAAAAGCCCGTTTATCGGGCAGCAATATATATACACATATTATCCCGGAGCGTTTGCCCGGGAACGGCGAGAGGGGGCAAGCCCGGGCATCCCGGACGCGGCCTGGCAAGTCGAGAGCGGGCGTGGCCGGGCGTGCCCGGGCATGCCCGGGCGTCCCGGCCGAGGCCTGGCAAGTTGAGCGCGGGCCTGCCCAGGCGTCCTGGACGAGCCCGGCATGGTGATCGCTCCGCGTCCTTGGTAGGTGCAAGGCGATTGTGAAAACCCAGCGGTAGCCGCTACACACGTCCCCCCAGAATCGACTTGCACCGGCAGGGTCAATTTGAGGGGGGTCCTGATGACCCGGCCGAAGCGACCCATGGCGGGTCGTGGGGGGGGGGGGGGGTCCGGTGTGGTGGTGGGCGGTCGAGTGGGGGGCACCGTGGACGGGGGGCGGCCTCGCCACGGCAGAAGGGCCAACCGTGGCGGTTGGTCGATGTCCACGTGCGCCGGCTTGAGGCGGTCCACCGCAATCCGGTCCGACCTGCCGCCGATGTCGATGACGAACGACTTGTCGTCCCGTCGCAGGACCCGGAAGGGCCCGTCGTACGGCGGCTGGAGTGGCCCCCGATGTGTGTCATGACGCACAAAAACATACTCCGCTGTGCGAAGTGCTGGGGGGACGTAGGACTGGGGGTCACCGTGGTGGGATGTTGGCACGGGGGCAAACCGTCGGGCGGCCTCCTGGAGGTCCGAGCGCTGGCGAGCTGCGGACCAGGGACTGGTAGCGTCGGGCACGAACTCGCCCGGGACGCGTAGCGCCTGGCCGTAGACAAGCTCGGCGGTGGATGCCCGGAGGTCCTCCTTGGGGGCCGTGCGGAGGCCCAAAAGGACCCACGGCAGCCGGTCGGCCCAACCGCCGTCCTGAAGGCCGGCCATGAGCGCGGCCTTCATGGAGCGGTGGAATCGCTCGCACAACCCGTTGGCTTCGGGGTGGTAGGCCATAGTATGGTGGAGCTTGACCCCCAGGTTGCGGGCGACCGTGCCCCACAGCTCAGAGGTGAACTGTGGTCCGCGGTCTGACGAGATGTCTGCCGGTGCGCTGAAGCGGGCGACCCAGGTGGCGATGAAAGCCTGCGCCACGTCGGCGGTGGTGGTGGAGACGAGGGGAACGACCTCCGGCCACCTGGTGGTCCTGTCCACCATGGTGAGCAGGTGTGTGAACCCCCGTGACGGGGGGAGGGGGCCCACCAGATCCACGTTGACGTGGTCGAAACGTCGTTCGGGCACGGTGAAAGGTGCCAGCGGGGCCTGGGTGTGTCAGTCGACCTTGGCCTGTTGGCAGGCTGTGCAGGTGCTGGTCCAATCGCGACGTCCCGTCGAAGGCCGTGCCAGACGAATCGCGCCGACACCAGCTTCTGGGAAGCTTTTCGGCCCAGGTGGGAAAGGCCGTGGAGGGAGGCGAAGATGCGGCGTTGCCAGGTAACGGGTACGATGGGGCGAGGCTGGCCTTGGGAGACGTCGCAGAGCAGGACAGTGTCCGCGAAGGGGATGTCGGCCAGGCGGAGGCCCGTGTCCGCCGCCCGGAGGGCTTGCACCGTGGTGTCGGTGGTTTGGTCCGCCGCCATAAGCGCGAAGTCCACGCCGAGGTGGACCGCGTTCGCGCTGGCCCGAGAAAGACAGTCGGCCACGGCGTTGTTTTTGCCGGCGACGTGCCGGATGTCCGTGGTAAACTCCGACACGGCAGAGAGGTGGCGCTGTTGGCGGGCCGACCACGGCTCCGTGACCTTGGCCATTGCGTAAACCAACGGCTTGTGGTCGACGAACGCCGTGAAGGGTCGGCCCTCCAGGAGGTGGCGGAAATGGCGAACGGCCAGGTGTAGACTGAGGAGCTCACGGTCAAACGTACTGTATTTGAGCTCGTTCGGCCGGAGCTGCCGGCTGAAAAAAGCGAGTGGCTGCCAAACCCCGTTCACCCATTGCTCATGTACGGCACCCACCGCGTAGTCGGAGGCATCCATGGTGAGGGCGATGGGAGCGTTGAGCACCGGGTGAGCGAGCAGTGTTGTGTCGGCGAGGGCCCGCTTTGAGCTTTGGAAGGCCGCGTCCATTGCTGCGGACCAGATGATGTCGTGCTTGGCCGGCTTGCCCCGGAGGGCTTCGTAGAGGGGCCGCATGAGTTGAGCAGCGCGGGGCACGAAGTGGTGATAGAAATTCACCATTCCCAGGAATTCCTGCAGGGCCTTTATGGAGCGGGGACGCGGAAACGTGGTGATGGCCTCGACCTTGGTTGGCAGCGGCACGGCCCCATTCTTGGTGATGTGGTGGCCCAAAAAATCAACGACCGTCGTGCCGAAGTGGCATTTGGCCGGGTTGACGATGAGGCCGTGCTCGCTGAGGCGCCCGAACAGTGTTCGGAGGTGGAGGAGGTGCTCGGCCCGGGACGTGCTGGCGACGAGGATGTCGTCCAGGTAAACGAAGAGGAACGGCAGGTCACGCAGCACGCCGTCCATCAAGCGCTGGAACGCCTGAGCCGCGTTCTTGAGACCAAACGGCATCCGTAGGAATTCGAATAAGCCGAACGGCGTGATGACTGCCGTTTTAGGGACGTCGGCCGCCCTGACAGGTACCTGGTGATATCCCCGTATGAGGTCGATTTTTGAAAAAATGACCCGTCCCGCCAGACGGGCGGAGAAGTCTTGGATGTGCGGGATCGAATACCTGTCGGGGGTGGTAGCATCGTTAAGATGGCGGTAGTCGCCACATGGGCGCCAGCCGCCCCCTGGCTTTGGGACGATGTGTAGTGGCGAAGCCCACACGCTATCGGAGCGCCGCACGATGCCGAGCTGTTCTAAAGCGTCGAACTCGGCTTTGGCCACGGCGAGCTTGGCTGGGTCGAGGCGGCGGGCTCTGGCGTAGACCGGCGGGCCCGTGGTTGGTATGTGGTGCTCGATCCCATGTCGTACTGCGACGGCCGAAAACGTCGGCCGCGTGAGGGCCGGGAACTCCGTGAACAGGCAAGCAAACTCGTTCGCCGCCGGGAGGGCGCATGCCAGCTCGGTCGGAGCGGAGCTGCTCAATGTGCATACCAAGGAGCTGAAGGTTTCGGCGTTGATTAGGCGACGCCGTTGGACGTCCACCAGCAGTCCGTGTGCGCAGAGGAAGTCGGCGCCTAGCAGAGCCATGGGCACGTTTGCAGTTACAAACGTCCAAGTAAAGCGTTGGCCGCCGAAGCAGAGGGTGACGTTGCGCGGGCCGAAGGTGCGGATGGCCGATCCGTTGGCCGCAACCAAGGAGGGGCCGCAAACCGCGGACTGCCTGTCCTGGTCAGAGGCGGGTATGACGCTCAGTTGGGCGCCGGTGTCGCACAGGAAGCGCCGTCCGGACGCTTTGTCCGTGATGAACAGTAATTTGCCCGTGTGGCCGGCGCTCATGGCTGGTAATGAACGCCGGCCCGGCCGTTTCCCGGCCTGCCAAAGGTGCATGGGGGTCGGCATGTCCGGGCCTTCTGTCCGAACCTGGCATGATAGTAACACCACGCTTGGTCAGGTGGAGGCCCCGGTCGTCGTGCTGGAGATGGTCGGCTCGGCGTAGCGGTCGCCGATTGCGTCGGCAGTTCGGTCGTCGACCGTGCCGGGTGCTCGGGCGCCATGGGTGTTGCGTCGGACGGCGGTGGGCCCCAGGTCGCTGCTGCAATGCGTTGGCCTGCCACGGAGATCTTGTCGGCTTCCCTGGCGAGGGCACGGGGATCCGTGATCGTCGTGCTTGCCAGGGCGAGGCGTACCGGGCTAGGCAGCTGACGGAGGAACAGCTCCCGGAACAGGAATGCCGGAGAGTGCTCGCCGAGCAGCGAAAGCATGTAGTCCATTCGCTCGGATGGGCGCGTGTCGCCGAGCTCGGGCAGGTCGAGCAGGCGCCGTGCGCGTTCCGCCGATGGGAGGGCGAAAGCGTCGAGGAGGAGCTTTTTAATCGCACCGTATTTGTCAGCGGCTGGCGGGCTCTCGAGGAGGCTCAGGGCGCGGGCCGCGGTGGCTGAACCGAGCGCTGCTACCACATGGTGGAAGCGGGTGTCGTCGGCCGTGATGCCTCGCAGGGCGAACAGGGAGTCCGCCTGTGCGAACCACACCGCCGCGTGAGCCTTCCAGAAGGTAGGCAGTTTGAGGGCATCTGCCGTGTCCATGTCGGTAGGTCACCAATGAAGGAGCTGTGCTCCCACGTCGATCGGAAGAATGGACGCGACAAAAAGCTGGAATTCGTCCGAGTTGCTTTATTCAAACAAAACAGCTCAGGTAATCTCCAAAAGCCCGTTTATCGGGCAGCAATATATATACACACATTATCCCGGAGCGTTTGCCCGGGAACGGCGAGAGGGGGCATGCCGGGCGTCCCGGCCGAGGCCTGGCAAGTTGAGCGCGGGCCTGCCCGGGCATCCTGGACGAGCCCGGCATGGTGATCGCTCCGCGTCCTTGGTAGGTGCAAGGCGATTGTGAAAACCCAGCGGTAGTCGCTACAATAGGTACAATACTACAGTGAGTAATCTACATAGAATATAGGTACAATACTATCGTGAGTAATCCATTGAATATAGGTACAATACTACAGTGAGTAATCTACATAGAATATAGGTACAATACTACAGTGAGTAATCTATAGAATATAGGTACAATACTACAGTGAGTAATCTATAGAATATAGGTACAATACTACAGTGAGTAATCTATAGAATATAGGTACAATACTACAGTGAGTAATCGATAGAATATAGGTACAATACTTCAGTGAGTAATCTATATAGAATAAAGGTACAATACTACAGTGAGTAATCTATAGAATATAGGTACAATACTACAGTGAGTAATCTATATAGAATAAAGGTACAATACTACAGTGAGTAATCTGTAGAATATAGGTACAATACTACAGTGAGTAATCGATAGAATATAGGTACAATACTTCAGTGAGTAATCTATATAGAATAAAGGTACAATACTACAGTGAGTAATCTATAGAATATAGGTACAATACTACAGTGAGTAATCTATAGAATATAGGTACAATACTACAGTGAGTAATCTATATAGAATATAGGTACAATACTGCAGTGAGTAATCTATAGAATATAGGTACAATACTACAGTGAGTAATCTATAGAATATAGGTACAATACTACAGTGAGTAATCTATAGAATATAGGTTCAATACTACAGTGAGTAATCGATAGAATATAGGTACAATACTTCAGTGAGTAATCTACATAGAATATAGGTACAATACTACAGTGAGTAATCTATAGAATATAGGCACAATACTATAGTGAGTAATCTATAGAATATAGGTACAATACTACAGTGAGTAATCTATATAATATAGGTACAATACTACAGTGAGTAATCTACATAGAATATAGGTACAATACTACAGTGAGTAATCTATAGAATATGGGTACAATACTACAGAGTAATCTATATAATATAGGTACAATACTACAGTGAGTAATCTATATAATATACGTACAATACTATCGTGAGTAAGCTATATAATATAGGTACAATACTACAGTGAGTAATCTACATAGAATATAGGTACAATACTATCGTGAGTAATCCATAGAATATAGATACAATACTACAGTGAGTAATCTATAGAATATAGGTACAATACTACAGTGAGTAATCTATATAGAATATAGGTACAATACTACAGTGAGTAATCTACATAGAATATAGGTACAATACTATAGTGAGTAATCTATATAGAATATAGGTACAATACTACAGTGAGTAATCGATATAGAATATAGGTACAATACTACAGTGAGTAATCTCTATAGAATATAGGTACAATACTACAGTGAGTAATCTATATAGAATAAAGGTACAATACTACAGTGAGTAATCTATATAGAATATAGGTACAATACTACAGTGAGTAATCTACATAGAATATAGGTACAATACTACAGTGAGTAATCTACATAGAATATAGGTACAATACTACAGTGAGTAATCTATATAGAATATAGGTACAATACTACAGTGAGTAATCTATATAGAATATAGGTACAATACTACAGTGAGTAATCTATAGAATATAGGTACAATACTACAGTGAGTAATCTATAGAATATAGGTACAATACTACAGTGAGTAATCTACATAGAATATAGGTACAATACTACAGTGAGTAATCTATAGAATATAGGTACAATACTACAGTGAGTAATCTATAGAATATAGGTACAATACTACAGTGAGTAATCTATAGCATATAGGTACAATACTACAGTGAGTAATCTATAGAATATAGGTACAATACTACAGTGAGTAATCTATAGAATATAGGTACAATACTACAGTGAGTAATCCATAGAATATAGGTACAATACTACAGTGAGTAATCTATATAGAATATAGGTACAATACTACAGTGAGTAATCTATAGAATATAGGTACAATACTACAGTGAGTAATCTACATAGAATATAGGTACAATACTACAGTGAGTAATCTATAGAATATAGGTACAATACTACAGTGAGTAATCTATATAGAATATAGGTACAATACTACAGTGAGTAATCTACATAGAATATAGGTACAATACTACAGTGAGTAATCTATAGAATATAGGTACAATACTACAGTGAGTAATCTATAGAATATAGGTACAATACTACATTGAGTAATCTATAGAATATAGGTACAATACTACAGTGAGTAATCTATAGAATATAGGTACAATACTCGTGATTATATAGAGGTTACCATGGTTATACTATTTCGAACCATTGTAATAACAATGCACCATTTCCTGCATATCCTCCTACATGTTGTGTTCATACAAGATCTACCACTCCAGTGTTCAGGTGAACTCTCAAGGTATCGTAGTAATACTGACCAGGTCGTCGTCCACAGGAGATCTTTTCATAATTCAGGCAATTGTTCAGCTGCTTGCACACATACAGTGACAAATATGAATGACTGCACACATTTCCCTCTTGATGATACTTTTTGCAAACAAAATTGGCAATTTATAGCTCAGGACATCATTTTGTACTAAAACAAAATGTTGTTTGTTCCTGTCAAAACTTTCCAGAAGGTACCAAAAGGTGAAGTGATCTATAAAGTTATCTTGTACAATTGATAATTATCGTATTATAGACGTATTATAATATGCCTTGTTTTCATCTTCAGTAAAGCATTGAGGTTGCCATGTTCACACAAAGTCATGATACATTATTGCATTTTGATCAAAAGGGTTGTCGATGTAGGTATATTGTCCATTCTCTAAAATCTCATTTTTCCCTCCAGGTCTTGAAGACAGATGTTCAACACCATCTGAGATCGCCCCCAATTGAAAAACATGATATTTTGTAGTCTTGTAACCCCCCCCCCCCCCACACCCTTCCACCCCAAGCCCACCTCCTTCTAAATTAAAATTTTCACAGTTTTCCTTCCTGAGAGTTTATGTATGTATTCATCCTGTCTGCTCCCTGCATCCGAGTCCTTGTATACTGTTACGTTGAAGGGTGTTGGGAGGGGAGGGCGGGGGGGGGGGCGAGGGAGGGGAGGAGGGGGGGTTGGGGAAAGGGGGGTGGAGGGAGGGGGAGGGAGTGTAGGGAGGGGGGCAAGGGGGTGGTAGGAGGGGGGGAAGGGGTTGGAGGGAGGGGGGGGGAAGGGGGAAAGGGAGGGGGAGAGGAGGAATCCATAGCTCGACTGGGGTATGTGTAGTATGGTCGAGGGGGGCACAGGGAGGGAGAGAGGAGGAATCCATAGCTTGACTGGGGTATACGTGGTATGGTCGAGGGGGGGGGGGGAAGGGGGAAAGGGAGGGAGAGAGGAGGAATCCATAGCTCGACTGGAGTATGTGTGGTGTGGTCGAGGGGGGGGGGGGGGGGGAGGGGGGAAAGGGAGGGAGAGAGGAGGAATCCATGGCTCGACTGGGGTATGTGTAGTATGGTCGAGGGGGGCACAGGGAGGGAGAATGGAGGAATCCATAGCTTGACTGGGGTATGTGTTGTATGGTCGAGGGGGGCAGAGTGAGGGAGAGAGGAGGAATCCATAGATCGACTGGGGTATGTGTTGTATGGTCCGTGTTTTTCGAGTAGGGGTTAAATTGCCATGTAACAGGGAACTGTCAGAGTAAGCCGTTCGGTGCACGTGATGCTGAGGAGGGCAACGTATGCAAAAATCCATCATGATCCCTCTGGCCAGTGTGTGTTAGCCATAGTGGCGCAATGCACTGTGGAGCCGGAAGTGCCATCGTGCATTTATTTTTATTGGCGCCACTTCATCCAAGAGGAAGAGAAGAATGTGACAGACCTCGCTTGGAGGAGGAAGGAGGGAACAGGAGAGACACCTCGACAAGGAGAAAGAAGAAGAGGCCTCATGTGTTCAGAGAGAGGTCAGAAAGCCTCGTGTGGAAGGAGGACAAACAAATACTCATCGAGGAGTTTTGGTGGGGACTGATTGTGGTTTTGTCTCTGGGTGAATTGACCCAAGCTGGGATCACCCTGTGTTTTTGGAGGGAAAGGAGGAAACAGACAGAGGGCAGAACAGGAGGCCTTAATTGCTTGGAGGACGAAAAGGGCTTCACGAGGCATGGTGGAGGCTGATTGGCGCTGGCCTTCCTTGATCTTTCTAGTGCTTGTTTTGGCTTTCGGCATCTTGGTAGCTACTCGTCACTGGCTCTCGTCTCAGCAAAGCATTGAGGTTGCCATGTTCACACAAAGATCGATGTATTGACAGAGGAACAGTATAGAATATGGTACCTCTGCAGGGGGTACAATATTCTATAGAATGACAGCACCTGGCTGTACAAACTTGTACCTAGTATTGTGCCTGTACAAAAAGTATGACAGCACCTGGTTTCCGAAGCGGGCTCTTTGAGTCCGGCGTCCACCCTGCACATCAGATAAAAGGGAAGTCTAGCCTAGATTATTATCTTGATTCATGAGTGTGATCTGTGGCACCTTTAGTGGGATAGGTTTTGGTTTATTTCTCAATCATTGTACATATGTTTGAATATTCCCATTTACCTCTGTGTCCATTTGACTCGGTTGGTTCGTTCCGTATTTGTTCATTGCATCTTGTTTACCTCTTCACAGTTTACTTTACAAAACAAATCCTTTAAAAGGTAAGAAAACATGTTTGAGGTATCTGTTTTCTGTATGTGTGTGCCGTTAATTTCGGCCCAATTGAATGATCTTTTTGGGAATGGTAAAGTTGCATAAATTAATTGAACGCAGTGCAATAAAATATCATTCCGTTCATTTTCCAACACTAAAGGTATCGGTGCTGAGGTTTCTGTCTTAACGGGAGCTTCAGATGTGACAATACTGTGACTAATGGCATGATGCGTCTCAAATATTTCTGGTCACGTGGGTCATGGGCGCCATTTTGTTTCCATTGATAGCTCATTGAATGAGCACATGATAGCTCATCATTATTTTGGAAATGACAGGAAACTGTGATATTGGATGCACCAATCGCTCAGAGAAAGGTTTCAAAATGTATAGATTCCCTGCAGATGCCGAAAGGTGAAAAAATGAGGAAAATAAAGGTATTCATCTGAGATGGAAACTGACTACAGGTGGTTTCTGTGCCAGGTAGGTTGGAGTTCCGTGTGTGTACATTTATGTGTGGTGCATGAATTATATTGCAGTTGGAAGTTGGGTATGACTTATAAAGAGACATAAATCATCATAAAAGCATTTATAGATAATTAATGTCAAAATAATATCCTGGCAAAATTGCTGATAAGTAAACACGTCACTTCTGTGTCCCTAACATAAGTTTGTTTATTTATTCATTCAAATTTGTTTAAGTGTTGCAGTTAACATTGGTTAACAGCATATCATGGTCTATATAATAGGCTAATGCTGTCTGTCTGTCGGTGCTACCTTGGAACGCAGAAATGCTCCTCGGAGAGAAAAAAATATTAAGCAAAAGTTATTACTGGCACCCTTCGAATTCATCCAAAATATAGGAAAATTCTACATATATATTTTTTCATTCCCATGCGGTGTATTGGTAAGATAACACTGCCTCAATCACTCCTGAAAAAATATTTACTCTGAAGAAATATATATAAACCTCCCATTTTTGAGGTCTTTTTTTTTTTTAATATCATGGTATTTTTACCACGGGCTTCTGCTTGTTTCAAAATAATTGACGATTAATTTGCCTTCAGAGTCACCTTGTAGCAAAACTGTATGTTGTGTTGAAGTATTGTTGCCTCCAAACAACTTAGTAGACGAATCAGAAGGGTTGGAGAGATTGGGACAAAAGGAAAACGTCACTCGGGATCACGCATACCTCCGTCAGGCTGGACAGTTTGTGTTTTGTATCCCACTGATAGGCTGGATCTGTATCCAGATCTGAACCAAAATCGAATCAGTTTGTTATTGTCACCTACCCAACTCATCCACCAAGTTTTGTCATAATCCGTCCATTGCTTCTTGAGATATCGTGCTATTTATTACGTATGGCCGTATCTTTCAATTGTCAAGAATCACTTAAAGTATAATAAAACAAGTACAAAAAGTTTTAATTAAAACAAAAGCCGCGTCGATGTTACACAATGCCTAGATGCAGCTATGCCTATAACGTCGATGTTATAGGCACAGGACATTCCTATTGATTCGATTACTTGATGTTATTTTTGTGCAAAGTGAAAATATATCTCGGCAATTTCCCGTGTGTGGCGACGAATTTTTAATATATCTCGGCATTTTCCCGTCTGTTATTTCAGGCGGTGTATGACTGACCATGCCGCGATTTAAAAAATATATATCTCGGCAATTTCCCGTATGTGGCGACACGTGAACGAAGCTATGCTCCTCTCTCCACATTATTGTGACGACGTATAAATTAAATATTTCATCGTGACGATTGTCATCAAATGGACGAATTTTTAATATATCTCGGCATTTTCCCGTCTGTTATTTCAGGCGGTGTATGACTGACCATGCCGCGATTTAAAAAATATATATCTCGGCAATTTCCCGTGTGTGGCGACACGTGAACGAAGCTATGCTCCTCTCTCCACATTATTGTGACGACGTATAAATTAAATATTTCATCGTGACGATTGTCATCAAATGGACGAATTTTTAATATATCTCGGCATTTTCCCGTCTGTTATTTCGGGCGGTGTATGACTGAGCATGCCGCGATTTAAACAAAATATATATATCTCGGCATTTTCCCGTCTGTTATTTCGGGCGGTGTATGACTGAGCATGCCGCGATTTAAAAAAAATATATGTCAATGGACTTGAAGTTACAGGCCTTTGAGAATTCATTTCGTTCTATAAAGGGCAACTTTCATCGCATTTTCTTCCCGTTTTTTTTCAACCGAGTCTAAAACTATGTTAGCGACTGTGAAAAATGAAATGATATATCGAATTTGATTTGAAATAAAACTGTGTGAGAGAGGAAGACACCACGGGCCTACAAAACAGGCCTCAAAGCTATGCGAGTTAATAAAATGGTGGATATTTGTTTATATGAAGGCTCTCCCAGAATGGGTGGAGCTATGGTTCCCAGAATGGGTGGAGCTTTGAGGTTTTGTCTTCTCTGCAAGAACAACAAGAAGAAGAAGAAGACGTGGTAACAACAACAACAGCAGAGTGCACTCTATGAGCAGCGTCTGCGACGCGGCTAAAAACATAATGTATCCGGCGACTTCGTCAACGGAGGCATAAAAACTCGAATTCGGATCTTCACCAAAATCGAATCAATTCTTCCTTGTGACATACCCAACCTGTCGACCAAGTTTCGTCCGAATCCGTCCACACGTTTTGAGGTATCAAAACAGACGGTGAAAACATAACCTCGCCCACCTTTGGTGGTGGAGATAATGAGAAGAGGGTAAAAGAGCGGACAGTATAAAGGAACTGTGGGAAATTTGAAACCATGGAAGATGAGAGATTTATGGGAATAGAAAATAATGAAGGATTACATTAGATGCATGTTTGTAGCACATGTGAAGGATTACATGCACATGCATGTTTGCAGCACATGTGAAGGATTACACACATGTGAAGGATTACATGCACATGCATGTTTGCAGCACACGTGAAGGATTACACGCACATGTGAAGGATTACATGCACATGCATGTTTGCAGCACATGTGAAGGATTACATGCACATGTTTTCAGCACATGTATTAATAAACCTGGGCTTAATTTGTCCGAAGCGGTCTGAAGATGAGTCATAATGCTTAAGGCCTATGGCTATACGTACCGCATTGTTGGAAGAGCCGTAACGTCTATGCTTTCGATATTTCATGATCGTTTTAACAATCGGTTTGTTTGTGTTTCACACTGAATGAAAAACGTAAAGGTAGAGCATGGCGATTGTGATATATGACAGGTTCGACGATATGTTCGGCATGAACGGCATATAAATAAAAATGGCGGAGTGTGGCGAGTCAGCCGCAGCACCGACGTAATTACATCAGACGTAATCACATCACCCTGTCATGTGACCAGATCATCAGCTCTGGTATGCGTTTTATGGTAGTCCGGCAGCTAAGCTAAATATAGCATAACAATTGTGTATTTTGTGAGGAAAGCACCAAATTTGGCACACTAGTAGACTATCATATTATGAAAAGATCTGGATATTGGGCCATCTCAGATTCAGCCCCTGATGGCAATGGCAGCCATTTTTCAAAATGGCCGCCAGCGGTTACTGTTATGATACATATCTGCTTTACTGGAGAGGAATGCAGTTTGACAGTGAAGGTTTATTTACTAATAAAGGTCCAATAATGGTCAAAGAAAGTGACAATTTGATTTGGTTGAGAAAAAAAAGTTAAAGTGAACTAATTAGTCTAATTAAGACACAGATTCTGAATGAAAACCAATGATAAACATACGTTGCACTATTGGCTTGGCCAAAGGCTGCCATCCAACCAGCTGGGGCTGGGTCAAGAATGACGAGGGGGTGTACGAGCCACACTGGACGAAGCTACCCAAAGCAGCCCACACCTGCTATGAGCTAGTATCGTGCAAGTGCAAGAAGAGCTGTGTGAAGCGTTGCAAGTGCAAAAAGGCCGCACTTGAATGCACAGCTTTGTGTGTGTGTGAGGGAGAGTGCTCACAAAATTGAGAGAACATTAACAGAGCAGACTGTGTCATTGATTCAGAACAATTTCGATATCATACCAAACAGTAAACAGATGTTCACTAGTATGTGAATAACTCGATGCCATGAGTGGCGGCCATTTTGGAAAAAAAAATTTGAGAATTTTTGAGAATTTGAAAATTGCTGAATTTGAGATGGCCCAATATCCAAATCTGTTCATAATAGGATAGTCTACTAGTGTGCCAAATTTGGTGCTTTCCTCACAAAATGCACAATTGTTATGCTGAGTTGCCTCACTATGGGTGACATACAATCATACATACATACGGACGGACAAACACTGTTCTAGACGGCTTTGCCAGATTGTGAAGAGGCCGCTCATTGTGAAGAAGGTAAAAACCTCTTCACTTATGGTTCATCTGCATTTTAATATAGCCCACTTTTACTCCTTATTTGTTCTTTCTAAATTTATTCTCTCTGTGACGTATCCATATCTCATCAAGGGACTGGCAAGATATGCTAGTCACATACACACACACACACACACACACACACACACACACACACACACACACACACACACACACACACACAGACACACACACACACACACACGCACACACACACGTGTCTTAGCTGTTTAGCCTGAGTTTGAATCTCAACTCAGCTATGAACTGTCAACCCGGTGATTTACAAGTAAGGTCATTCATCAGTGTGTATGCCCGCCGTCGGATGGGTGTTAAGCTGGGTGTCCCATCTGCAGGCATTAATTGGTGGGCGTTAAATATCCCACGGTGTCCTTGGTAAAGAGTAGGTGAGTTATCGCCAGCATCCTGAACAAATTCGCAATTGCTGTCGCCTTCAGTTAAACCTCAAACCAGGCCAGCTGGTGGGTGAAAGACTTTGGCCAAAAACAAAAACGTTCTCCAGTCAATCAGCACAGTAATGGGGGAATAAGTAGTAGTAGTAGTAGTACCAGTAGTAGTAGCAGTAGCAGTAGCAGTAATAATAATAATAATAATAATAATAATAATTGCAAGCAGTGACTGGGGTAAAGTGAATAAACGATGTTTTGGTAATTGGTAAGGTAAACAACGACATGATTAATCTCAATGTGTGTATGTAATATGTCAACAGCAGGATTATGCATATGTAATATGTGAAAAGCTAACCAGCCATTTAATGCATGCTTGTAAATTTCTGTGTGTAGTTTAGAATATGTGGGTAGATTTTTGCAATCCAGGATTTTTTTTGACTGCTGAACAATTCACATCCATAGTTTGAGAGGTTAATTTGGATGAAGAAATATTGGTTCTCCAACCTCGAAAATGTAAAACGCTCAGACATTCTCATTGTATGGTATTTTGGTGAAACGATAATATGACCTTTGGGCAACAACTCATGATAGCTGGGATTATCAGCTGCATTTTGGGTTCCATATGGCACACAATTCGCGACTTCAATGCTGACGACGGCCAAGCAGCCAGAAACGCGTTTGTGGATGGTGCCCCACCCTTGGACGAGCTGTCCAATCCAGGTTGACAATATAATAATGATTGATGCCTATGAGTGGACTGAAAGTCGCTTTAGCCCTGCTAAATTTCTCGCACCTCCATCGGTCCCTTCCCTTCCGACTTCCCCCACCATGGTATGCGGAAACACTGACTCACTGATGTGGGAGTCAGTAAGACGTTGAATGGCATGGTGGACACAAGTTGTTGGTGTCGTAGAGTGGATGCTTGCTTGTGTTTGGATGCATGAAAGGGCACACACAGGCCAAACAATTGCTCAAGTGAGGACAGCTTTCATATAATGCTTTGGAGGACCTTCTCCATAAAAGCAGATGTTGTTAAAATGGGGGAAAGGGCTTTTTTTGTATATATGGTCGAGGCTCATGGAAAAGCTCGTACACTGAACGGATCAAGATGTAACAGACAAAAACAGGATGCAAACACGCATGAATGGGGTGGATAAAATGGATGCAGAAGTAAACTCCAAGGAGGGAAAACTGGAAAATTGGGAGGAGGGATTTGGTCGGGGTGAAATGTGGTTTCCTGGTCTAAGGAAAATTTCACATGGGAATTGGAGCATTGTCTTCAATATGTGATGTTATGGGCAGGAATGACCTCAAGACATTTATTTGGTCTCTATTTTTCAATGAACCAGTAAACAGCGAAGCTTACGATCATGTGTTAAGAAACTGGCTTGTATGACGACTTGTTACTGCAGGAATAGCTGAAAGTGTCTGGTTTTTTAAAGGTGGCGCACCCGTGCAGTTTGCGCTCACTGCATGTTCGGGACTATCTCAATGAAACGGTCCCTCCAAGATGGATTGGACGCGGATCACCCACCAACACCACTAACTCCTCTACCGTAGCCACTATGTAGTCCAGATGTATCGACTCCATCCAACTCTTTATGGGGCTTCATCAAGGAGAGCGTCGACAAACCGGTATAAGTTGATTGGAGAATTGTCTCCACACCAGTGATTGGCTTCTTTCGAGAGTGGCCTCTTTCGCACCGGCGATTCCCCAAAAGCTACACAAGATGTCTTAGGGGACTTCATGACTAATTCAGTGGTGCAAGAAGAATGTGGAGCGCATACAGAAATCATGACACATCAATTGTAAGAACTGCACAATAAAATCTGTATTGCAAATGCTTTACTGGGGAAGTAAAGTGACTTCCAGGCCACCCTGTATAATGCACCCATTAGGTGTCTGTAGTGAGTGGCCATATGTAGTATGTACATTGTGCAGTCTGTGCATGGCCGGAAGTTTATCTTTTTTGAGCTATCATTTTCCTGGCCACTCCTCCAGGATTGCTTGCCGATCAGAGATAGGATAGTAAGTGGCAGACACTTCCTTTTGGTCAGGATCCAGGCAATAGCCTGTGTGGCATGTGATTCTTGGTTTTACAAGATTGAAGAGTTGGTATTTGATATTAGGCCAGCTGTCTGCAGTGTAGACTTTAGAGAGCGACAATTTGAATGAGAATATGGAGCATATCACCATTTCTGGTTTATAATCTCACTTCGTGCGTGACATATGATGCTTCAACATAAAATCAGAATTCCGCATGACAATAAAAACGAATTTTCTGGGAGTTTGCTATCCTACACTAAACGTGACCACTTAAAAAACAAGAACTCTTGGATGACAATGCAACTGTGCTCTCCTATTTCTTCGTTGTGTCAGCACCGTAAGATCAATGAAGCAGTGCTCCGTTAAGCCTCCGCATCCGCTGGGATTTCAGGAAAAGCAGGACAACAGTTCAAATCACCCAAAGACAATGCAACACAGCAAGCAATTATATATTTCAATGTTGTCAGAGGGCAAGTGCTTGCTTTGTCAAGGTCATTTATTCTTAAGATGAAGGGCAGAAGAGATTGGTAAAGGGAGAGAAAGAAAAGGATGAGGAGTGATTGTAACGATAAAAGAAGCACATGTTTTAGGTATAATTATTTATCTGATTTATTTGCCCGTCCCCTGTGCAGCAGGAAATGGGGTTATGTAATCACTTCTGTGTGTGTGTGTGTGTGTGTGTGTGTGTGTGTGTGTGTGTGTGTGTATGTGTGTGTGTGTGTGTATGTATTTGTGTATATGTATGAGTGTGTGTGTGTCTGTCCGGGCATTAACTTTTTGCCATTTGAGCTATTGTCATCAAATTTTCACCAAAGCTATATTATGATAATACGGAGAAGGGAAATAAATAATTTTGTCAAAATGTCAAAAGTTCAAAGGTCAGCATAAAATCATCAATTTTCATCCTATTGACTTGAAATTTCAATTTATCATTTGAGTTTTGTCATCAAATTTTCAACAAAGCTTTACTATGAGAATATGGTGAGGACAATTTAATAATTTGTCAATAGGTCAAAAGTTTAAAGGTCAGCGTCACTTAAAATCATCAATTTTCATCCAATTGACCTGAAATTTCAATTTACCATTTGAGTTTTGTCATCAAATTTTCAACGAAGCTTTATTATGAGAATATGGTGAGGACAATTTAATAATTTGTCAAAAGGTCAAAAGTTTAAAGGTCAGCGTCACTTAGAATCATCAATTTTCATCCAATTGACCAGAAATTTAAATTTACCATTTGAGTTTTGTCATCAAATTTTCAACAAAGGTTTATTATGAGAACTAGCAACGGTACCCGCACTATGGGCTAGCAACGGTACCCGCACCAACGGTACCCGCAATTGAAGCGGGGCTTCAATTGGGAGGCCCAAATGAAAAGGCAAAATATCAGAAGGCTTTTTTTATTTTAAACGATTCACATAAACATCCATTGAATCATATCATATGCAAATCATCAAAATCTAAACAGTACATGGCGTCCATTTTGAAAAAAGATTGAATTCTGCAAAACGGAAGCGGCCGCGCCACGTCTTTCTCAGTCGCCCGTTTATGTGTGAAGAGTGCGCGCCGAATCTGCAACACGGAAGCGGCCGCGACACGTCTTTCTCAGTCGCCCGTTTATGTGTGAAGAGTGCGCGCCGAATCTGTAACAGGGAAGCGACCGCTACACCTGTTTCTCAGTCGCTTTGCACACGCTGCCATGTTACTTCGAAGCCGCACGTTTCTATAGGAAGAGTTCGTCAGGAGTCGATCTACTCTCTCCTGGTACATAGAATTTCAACAAAAGCCACATCACAGTTCATATCGGTAAATATTATTCCATCGTGTTTGGAAAAACTGGAAAATTGGAAAACTTGGTAAAATTGGAAAAACAATATAGCCTATTTTACTCCCAGGGGTCCCAGGAATACCCACCCAAAATATCGTTGCGATCGGTTGAGCCGTTTTTGCGGTACCTTTGAACGGACGGACGGACATTTGGTGAATTATAGAAAGATATGGAGAAAGCATATTAATAATTTGGTCAAAAGGTAAAGGTTAACGTCACAAAATCATCAATTTTCATCCGATTGACCTGAAATTTTAAGAATTTGCATATTGGGTCACATAATTGGTTCACCAATCAAACGCTAGAAGCTGATTATTGGTTTTAGATCTGCAGCTCAAAGGTCAAGTTTGCATAAAATCATCAATTTTAATTTTGTATTTTTTAAAACTGTTTTTGATACTTTGAGCATACTTTCTAGTTTTGCTTGCAATTTTAATCACAAATAGAGGAATGAGTATGAATGAAGCACAATACTCTCGTATCCACCTAGAAGGGAAAAAAAAAAAAATAGTCAAACGACAAGAGCAGCTCATCAGCAGGTGATCAATGATCATATACTTTTGCAATTTCCTTTAGCACAGCAAGAGTTGCTTTATGCCGGTGGAATCAAGAATTGGGACTTCCGATTGTTGGGTTAATGCCTTATCCACCATGGCAACTTGACGCCCCAGGCCTGGTATTAACGGAACACAGCCAGCTGCAACCCAAGCAAGTAGTCCTACAGAAAATTGCAGCCTGTGGGAACAGCTCAAGATTGATGGGAAGGAGGCAAACTTGGCAGGAGCCTGCAGCGGAGTGACAAGAGCCTTATGTGCATGTTCATTTGGCTAGCTAGCTAGCTGTGTGTTACAATAATAAGGACAACTTGATGCCAATAACTCCAGACATTGAGGTTCACCTGTATGCATGTCAGCTCTTTTAGTAAACTAAATGTGCTGAATGCGGCTGTGCCGCTGATGCAGTGTGCCCCATTACCAGTCAGCTGGTATAGTCATTTTGTCGACCTCAGAAGGATGACAGGCTGAGTCAACCCACCTGGTGTTAATTCAAAGGCTCGACAGGGCCTTGAATTTGGGACCTTAACATCTCAAGCCAGCCACCTCAACCGTTAAGCCAACACCAGGCTAAGATTTCATTTAAAAAAGGAAACTATTTATGTATATTCGTACAATATGGAAATCATTCCATTTACTCTGCAAGTGGTTGTCATGAAATGTGGTTTAAACAAGATCGATAGTCTAACAACAGCATAGCCAGTCTTGGATCTACTGAGTGGAGGATATGCTGTCCCTCTGTCATGTGACCAGAGCCTCAGTTCTGTTTGATGGACGTTTGTGAAGGACATACATACTGTACATACACCGGGCAGACAAACACTGTTCCAGACGGCGTTGCCTTATGGGCTATGCCGTAAAAATATGGCTGCCGAACCATGTGACTGATGACGTCATCAACTTTTTTTATCTTGACCAATTTATCCCGAGATCACGCTCCTGAAATTTTATAATGATCAGGTAAAGCGTTCTACTTGTCGATTTGTGATGTCATAACGAAGGCACCTATGACATCATCCCTAACCTATGTTATTCCCCATGGGGAGTACTTTAGAATGAGCCACCTTTCATTTTTTTTTCCATGGAGCAGATTTGGAGATATAGAGGTGCAAAGTTTTTCAGTTTGTCCAAGATGGCGCCTTACCACGTGACCAATAACGTCATAATTATCATTAAATATTCTGCAGGAGGAGGCACTCCTATGGTAAAAAATTGTGTGTCCATCAGACCAACAGTTGCAGAGAAAACGAATTTTAAAAGGAATAAACCCGCAAAATGCCAGCAGAAGGGACATACATACATACATACATACATACATACATACATACATACATACACCAGACGGACAGACAAACGCTGTTCCAGATGGCATTTCCTTATGGGCTATGCCGTAATAAGACATTTGCACAGTGGTCCAAGAAGGTGGTGATGCAGAGGTAGCACAGTAGTCAGGTTCACTATGTTATTTCGTTCAAAATCATGGTAGATTAGCAAACCTATACATTTTTGGAAACGTTATTACATGGAAAATCTGAAAATCAATGTTTACATTTGCCAATTCCGACCAATTCGATTCGACCAATTCGACCAATTCCATTCGACCAATTCGACCATTCGACCATTCGACCAATCGCTTCGATCGACCATTCGACCATTCGACCAATTAGATCGATTCGATTCGATTCGATTCATCAAATTCGATTTGATCGACCATTCGACCAATTCAATTTGCCAATCAATTTGACCGACCTTTGCTTGTGTGGAACGGACTGTGAAAACGATTTTTTTTTTTTTTTTTTTTTTTTTTTTTTTTTTTTTTTTTGTATACAATATCGAGGCTCGTGAAAGAGCGAACATTAATCACACAGAAAGACAAACCGACACATAAAACATATAACATAGGGAGCGGTAGACAAGATGGGGAGAGAGGGGGAAGGACACAAACACAACATTTGAGAGCAGGGACCGAGAGACATGGAGACATCGAGAGATCTGAGAGAGGGCGAGGGCTTTTGGGGGGGGGGGGGGCGTGGGAAGGGGGCAGTGGGAGAGGTATAAAACATATGGACACTGCCAGGACTTCCAGGAAAGAAGTTGGAATTTCAAACAAGGTGGATCTGGGGTGAATTAGCGGGGGTAGAAAAGATCAAGGTTTTGGATGGGGGAAGATAAGAGATGGTGGTGAACAGCTGTTTTAAAGACCTGGAGGGAGGAGTGGGATTGAAGGGAGTGAGGGAGTTTGTTCCAGAGGCGGGAGAAAAGAGGAATGAAAGAGTGAAGGTGAGCGGAGAGCCGAGATTTCGGCAGTTTAACCATCAGAGGGTTGCTGGCAGATCTTGTGCGACCTGTAGGAATATTTGGGGGACAGAGCACCGAGAGAGCTGGGGGTGCAAGGCCGGAGAGGAGTCGGTAGAAGACAGAAAGACCACCTACCTGCCTGCGGTGAGTGAGTGAAAGGCCCTCAGAGATAGCTTCATCGCGGGAGATTCCAATAATTCTGAAAGCTTTGGTTTCAACAGCGTGAAGCCGAGCTAGGTGTGAGGCAGGAGCACCGGCCCATAGGGGAGAACAGTATTCCATTGAGCTGCGGATGAAAGCCTTGTATGTGGTGAGGAGCTCAGGTGTGCCGAGGAAGGACTTCGCACGACGGAGGATGCCCAGTCGGCGACTGGCTTTGGAGGCCAGCTTGGAAATGTGGTTTTCCCAAGAAAGATCATGGCAGATAGTGAGACCCAAAATCTTGAGCGACAGAACTTCTTGGAGAGGATTGTTGAGAAAGTAGATGGGAGGGTTGTCCAGTCGATCTTTTCGGAGAGACATAGTAAGAGTGTGAGATTTGTCAGGATTGAAAGACATGTTCCACTTGTTTGACCAGTCTGTGATTTTGTCCAGGTCTTCAGAGAGTGAGGAGGCAGCAGACTGCCGATCTGAGGGAAGAGGAATGGAGCGGCAGAGAGTGGAGTCATCAGCAAAGAGATAGAGAGGATTTTCGAGAGAGTCAGAGAGATCATTGATGAAGACCAGAAAAAGCACGGGGCCCAGAACACTGCCTTGGGGAACTCCAGCCTGAACAGGAAGAGGAGATGAGAGAAACCCATTCAGGGCCACACGTTGACGACGACTAGAGAGGAAGTCCGCCAGCCATGCGTGGAGATTTCCATGGATACCAAAGGAGGAGAGTTTGGTGAGCAGAGCGGGGTGCCAGACCGTGTCGAAGGCACGTGATATGTCGAGGGAGACAGCTCTAATTTCCTGTTTGGCATTGAGGACCTCCATCCATTGTTGAGACAGCAGAAGCAGCATGTCCAGAGTAGAGTGACCTGGTCTGAAACCAAATTGATGATCAGAGATCAAGCCATTGGAGAAGAGGAAAGATTTCATATCAGAAGCAATGATGGATTCCATGACTTTGCTGATAATTGGGAGAAGGCTGATTGGTCTGTAGTTGCTAGGATCTGTTTTTGCACCTTTTTTGTGCAAAGCGGTGATGTTGGCTGATTTCCAAGCAGATGGCAGTTGACCTTGAGCAAAAGAGAGGGTGAAGAGAACAGCGAGAGGGTGAGATAGAGCAGCAGAGCAGGATTTTAGGACCCGTGGGCTGATGCCGTCGGGTCCAGTTGCAGAATCAGAGTCGAGGGTTGACAGAAACTTTTCCACCTTGTCAGGAGGAAAGGACACGGAGTCCAGGAGCAGCAGGGTACGACTGGGTATGGTGGGTACAGAGAGGGATGGGTTTGGGACACAAGATTTAGAGGCAAACACAGAGTTGAGGCATTCAGCTTTTTCACGTGCGGAGTCAGCTGTATAGCCGTTTGAGGTAAGGGAGGGGATGGAGGGGGAACAAACACCAGAAACGGATTTGACCAGACGCCACCAGGATTTGGAAGAGGGAGACAGATAAGAGAGTTCGGTCTTGAGAACGGAGAGATATTGTTTCCTGGCTCTCCTGAGGGTGGACACACACTTGTTTCGGGCTTTGTGAAAGGAAATGAGATTTCCTTCCGTTGGATTTGCTTTCCAGGAGACGAAGGCAAGTTGTTTCTGGGCAACAGCCTCACCACAAGATTCCGTGTACCATGGACGGGAGGAAGGGTATGACAACTGAAGACGAGATGGGATAAATCTGTGCATGAGAGAGAGCAATTTACTTTGGAAGAATTCCCAGGATGAGTTGATGTCAGAGGTGGTAGAGATGGGAGACCAGTCCAGATGATTGATGGCTGCTTGAAGACCGTGCCAGTTGGCCTGAGTGAAATGCCAGACTCGTCGACGCTGAGCAGGCTCCCTGAGGATGGTCAGAGAGATGTCCACTTTAACAAGGACATGATCAGATGATCCGATCGGAGCAGAAGAAGAGCAGCAGACATTTTCAGGGAAGTTAGTCATAACCAAGTCCAGAAGAGAAGATGTTCCGTTGACTGAGATCCGGGTCGGGAAATTGACAGATTGTGTCAGTCCCAGTGAGTCGCAGAAGTCCTTTGCTGAGGAGCCATGGCTGGTGAGAGAGGTACCCACACCCAGCCAACTGGCATGATGACAGTTGAAATCACCACATATGAGGAAGAGAGAGTTGGGATGAGTAGATAGAAGTTGGTCCATATCATCAGACAGCGAGATGTAGATGGAGTCATCACTGTTTGGTGGACGGTACAACACACATATGAACAAGAGGTGGGAGCGAAGGGGAAGCCGTAGCCAGAGGTATTCCTGGGGGTGAGGTGGAGAGAGTGCAGTGCAGGGCGAGTGAGGAAGAGAGTTTTTGATAAAGATAGCAACCCCGCCTCCAGGACGAGGCTCAGGTCTATCATACCGGAGGAGGGAGTAGCCCGGGAGAGATACTATGGAATCAGAGACATCATAAAGGAGGAAAGTTTCTGTTAAGCAGATCACGTCTGGTTTGACAGAAGCAACCTGTATGGAGAGATCAGTTAAGTTTGAACGAAGGCCCCGGATGTTTGAGGTCCATACCGTTAATGAAGAGGAAGGGGGAGCATCAGATACAGAACAGGGGGGAGGAGGGGTAGGGTAAGATGTGGAAGAGGTGGAAGAGGTAGGGAGAGCTGTTGAAGGTGTGTCAGAGATTTCAGAATAGCTCGGAGAAAGGGAAGGATGGGGCGGACAAAAGGTTTGATGGTGATTGGGTGAGCCACAATGAGGTGTTATTTGAGGAGGGGGAAGAGCGAGGCAGAAGGTTGGGGGAGATGGAGGTGAGAGTTTGAAGGGGGAAGAAGCGGGGAGGACGCTTTGAGGAGGGGGAGTGAGCGGGGGGAAATTGAGAAGCAATGAGGGTGGGGAGATTTGAAGGGGAGGGGTGAGGGGGGAGTTTGGGAGGGAAGGGACAAGGGGAGGGATTTGAAAGGGATGGGATATGGGGGAGATTTGGAGGGGAGGGGTGAGGCAGGAGTCTAGGAGGGGAGGGGCGAGGGGGCGTCTTGGCGGGGAGGGGTGAGGGAGTAGTTTAGGAGGGAGGGGGCAAGGGGGGAGATTTGAAAGGGATGGGTGATGGGGAAGATTTGGAGGGGAGGGGTGATGGGTAAGATTTGGAGGGGAGGGGTTATGGGGAAGATTTGGAGGAGAGGGGTGAGATTGGATTTTTGAAAGTGTACGATTTATGGGAAACGAACATTTATTGCAAAATGAGTTTCTTGTGACCTTCGAGTTAAAAATACGTTTAAGGACGCTGGATGGAGGATGGAGTGCAGGAGAGTTTAGGGAATGTAGAACAAAGGCACTATAGGAGATGGATATTTTTTTTGGGATGAATTGATTTGGTGAGCAAGTCGAAAGCAGCCTTTTAAAGAAGAAGAAGAAAAAGGTGTTATAAAATATGACGGAATACATAACTTGAGGGGAAAGTGTAAACATTGAAGGTTAATGAGTGAAAACTATCTGGGGAAATGGGGGAGAAACACGTGGTCGAAGAACGAACGAACGAATAAGAATGAATAAACGAATGAGAACAGAGAAGGAAATGTTTTTTTTTTTTGTTTGTTTTTTTTTGAGTTGAGATTTACACAAGGAAGTAGGCTATGGGTGAAAAGCCTGGGAATACAGAGAACGAAAGTTATTGGATCACAAACGACGGACCACTGAGAGAAAAACAAAGCCTCAAGGTTGTACAGTGCACACTGTACAAGGCCTTGCTCGCGACACGGCAAACAGACGATCAATTTATGAAAGATAAACACCGAGAAACAACCAAAGTTGCACACAATAACTTCACACACCGAAAGATAAATACAGTTTCGACAAAATACAATTGTGAACAGACTTAACTTCGAAAAACGTGGAGACCGTGTGGAGCTTCGAAAATCCCTGCCGCCGTCTCCAAGATCTCGCGAGATCTATGCAGACTATATTGTCGGATACGACCATGTGGCGGACACGATGGCTCGCTGGTGCGATGACATCATTCCGCGCACCAAGAGGGTGTCGGCCACGCCCGAGGGGTAGGCGTGGCCTCGGGATATACACGGGGCTCACAGCCCCGAGCACGGCAGTGCTATAGTTTGATCCTTGGAATAAAGACGCTTTTAATTACATCCGTTGTTGCTTCCTTTATTGGCAAGACAAGTCGTGCGCATAGCACCGCACTACATTGGTGACCTCCGACTAGTTCAGCCGACGCTGACCTACAGAACGCGCCATGACAAGCAGCAACGCAGTAGCGGTGAAACTCCCTGAGTTTTGGGAAGCTCAGGCGGAGATATGGTTCATGCAGGCCGAAGCCCAGTTTCAGCTTCGTGGCATAACGGCGGACGAGACGCACTATTTCCACGTCATCGCCTCCCTCGGGCCCGGCACAGCCGCCCGAGTCGTGTCCGTCCTGCGGAACCCACCGGCCGACCACAGGTACGAGGCGCTCAAGCGTCGCCTCATCGCCACGTTCGGCTTCACAGAGGACGAACAGGCCGACCATCTCCTGGACCTTCCCGACCTCGGTGACACGCGACCATCGGTCCGAATGGACCACATGCTGTCGCTACTGGGGGACAAAGCACCGGATTTTTTTTTATTCCGGGCGCTCTTTTTACGCCAGCTACCGGCCCAGGTACGCCTCGCGTTGGCCGGTTCCAAGATAAAGGAACCCTGCGCGCTGGCCGTCGAGGCCGACAAGTTTTTCGCGGCGTGTGACACACGGGCGAGCTTCGGTGCGGCCGTCGCGGATCCCGGGGCTGACGCTGATGCTGATGCACCACACCTCGTGGATCTCGAGGCTGATGCACACAGCGTGGCCGCCGCCACGCCCCGCCCACCACCACCGTGAAAACCGCGGCCTCCGCCTTCGCCGCAAACCTGGTGCCATTTCCACGCCAGGTTTGGCCACAAGGCGAGGAATTGCTGCCCGCCGTGCTCGTTCGGCAAGTCGGGAAACTACAAAGCCGGCGCTCGGTAGCGGCCCTGAGCGTCGGCCATTCCGGCAGCCTCCTGTTTGTCACGGACACCTTGTCCGGGCGTCACTTCCTCTGCGACACGGGCGCACAGGTGAGCGTTATCCCCGCCTCCACATCCGACAAGCGAGCCGCGGGCCGGGGCCCCACGCTGCTTGCAGCCAACGGTACGCCCATACGCACATTCAGGAAGCGTTGCCTCTCCCTGCGGTTCGGAGGGCAACGCTTTCAATGGACGTTCGTAACCGCCAGCGTGCCCATGGCATTGCTCGGTGCGGATTTCCTGTGTGCAAATGGGCTGTTGGTGGATGTAAAGAACAGGCGCCTCGTCCAGGCGGAAACGTTCAGCTCGCTTGCTTGCACGCTGAGCAGTTCGTTGGGCAGCTCCCTGAGCGGCTCACCGAGCGGCTCGCCAAGTGGCTTGCTGAGCGGTCCGATCCCGGCCAGGTTGGTTTGTACGCTCCCGGCAGCGGACGAGTTCACCCGCCTCCTCGCCAGCTTCCCGGCCCTCATGCGGCCCACCTTCTCGGTGGTGGCCGTCAAGCACGGGGTGGAACATCACATACCCACCGTCGGGCCACCGGTTTATGCCCGGGCCCGCCGCCTTGAACCGACGAAGCTCGCGGTGGCGAGAGCGGAGTTCGCTATGCTGGAGCGGCTGGGCATCGTGCGGCGCTCCAAGAGTGCTTGGGCGTCGCCGCTACACATCGTGCCGAAGCCTGGTGGGGGATGGCGGCCGTGCGGAGACTACCGCCGCCTCAACGATGCCACCACCCCCGACCGTTACCCGGTCCCTCACATCCAGGACTTTTCCGCCCGGTTGGCGAAAATGTCCTGCTTTTCTAAGGTGGACCTCATACGCGGCTACCACCAGGTCCCCGTCCGGCCAGAGGACATCCCGAAGACGGCCGTCATTACGCCATTCGGCCTTTTTGAGTTCCTTCGGATGCCCTTTGGTTTGAAGAATGCGGCTCAGGCATTCCAACGTCTGATGGACAGTGTCTTGCGCGACCTGGATTTCGTCTATGTCTACCTGGACGACATCCTCGTCGCAAGCGCGTCCCGTGAAGAGCACCTCCGCTATCTCAAAATGCTCTTCGAATGCCTGGGCCAGCATGGCCTGATCGTGAACCCCGCCAAGTGCCGGTTCGGCGTCGCCGAGATCGACTTTTTGGGGCACCGCGTCACCAGGCACGGGGCCATCCCCTTACCAGCAAAGGTGGAGGCGGTCAAGGGGTTTCCGTGCCCCCGCACGATCAGGGGGCTCCAGGAGTTCCTGGGCATGGTGAACTTTTACCACCGTTTCCTGCCCCGCATCGCCCAGCTCCTGCGCCCCCTGCACGAGGCCCTCCGGGGGAAGCCGGGCAAAGGTGACGTTGTTTGGACCGAGCAGATGGACGCGGCGTTCGCGGGCGCGAAGCTCGCCCTGGTTAACGCTACCAAGCTCGCGCACCCGGCGCCCGATGCACCGATCGCCCTCACCACCGATGCGTCAGACTACGCGGTGGGCGCGGTGCACGAGCAATGGGTGCGTGGAGCTTGGCAACCGCTGGCGTTTTTCAGCCGGCAGCTTCGCCTGCACGAACGCCGGTACAGTACCTTCGACCACGAGTTGCTCGGGCTTCACCTGGCGGTCAGGCACTTTCGCCATCTGCTCGAGGGCCGTTCGTTCACGGCCTTCGTCGACCACAAGCCCCTGGTCTTCGCGATGGCCAAGGTCGCCGAGCCGTGGTCGGCCCGGCAGCAGCGTCACCTCTCAGCCGTGTCCGAGTACACGACGGACATCCGGCACGTCGCGGGGAAGGACAACCCGGTGGCGGATTGCCTTTCCTGGTCCGTCGCCCACGCGGTCCACCTCGGCATCGACTATGCCCGGATGGCGACGGACCAGACCACCGACCCCGATGTCCAGGCCTTGCGGACCGCCGTCACGGGCCTCCGCGTCACCGAGGTGCCATTCGACGGCGCGGGCACGGCCCTCTTGTGTGACGTCTCCCTAGGGCGGCCTCGCCCCATCGTGCCCGCGGGCTGGCAGCGCCGGGTTTTTGACGCCATCCACGGCCTGTCCCACCCGGGCACGAAGGCCTCCCAGAGGCTGGTCGCCGACAAGTTCATCTGGCATGGCCTCCGGAAGGTCGTCCGCGATTGGACCAGGATGTGCCTCACGTGCCAGCGCATGAAGGTGCACCGCCACACCCAGGCCCCGTTGGCCCCGTTTACGGTGCCCGAACTTCGGTTCGACCACGTTCACGTGGACTTGGTGGGACCTCTGCCCCCCTCGCGGGGTTTCACCCACGTCCTCACCATGGTGGACCGCACCACCCGGTGGCCGGAGGCCGTGCCTTTGGTGGCGATGACGGCTGCGGACGTCGCGCAGGCGTTCATCGCCACCTGGGTTGCCCGGTTCGGCGCCCCCTCGGCGCCACCCGTTCGGCGACAGACTCCCCATCTCGTCCGACCACGGCCCCCAGTTCACCTCGGAGCTCTGGGCCGTGGTGGCGCAAGGGCTCGGGGTGAAACTACACCGCACCACGGCCTACCACCCCCAGGCCAATGGCCTGTGCGAGCGCTTTCATCGCTCAATGAAGGCCGCGCTCCGGGCCAGCCTCCGCGACGGCGGCTGGGTCGACAGACTCCCCTGGGGCCTGTTGGGCCTCAGGACGGCGCCCAAGGATGACCTGCGCGCGTCCTCGGCGGAGCTGGTCTTCGGGCAACCACTGCGGGTACCGGGTGAATTTATCCCCGACTCCACGGCTCCTTGGTCCGTGGCGCAACAGCGCTCCGCGCTGCAGGAGACCGCCCAGAGGTTCGCCCCGGTGCCGAAGGGCGCACCACGGGCGCCCGCCAATGCACGTCGCCCCGGAGCTTCGCATGGCGGAGTACGTGTTCGTCCGACACGACGCCCACCGGACACCGCTGCGGCCCCCGTACGACGGGCCCTTCCGCGTGCTGGAGGCCGGGGCGAAGCACTTCACCATGGACATTGGCGGTACTCCTGACCGCGTTTCCGTGGACCACCTCAAACCGGCCCACCTCGACGTGGACCACCCCCCGCCAGTGGCTCAGCCCCCGCGTCGGGGCTGCCCCCCGGCGGGCGGACCCCCGGCACCGCCCAACCCCGCCGGCATGCCGCCCCCCGTCCCCACACCCATCCCGGGGGCAGCCGGTGGCATCCCGGCATCCCAGACGCCGCCAGCCGCCAGAGGACACTTCGGCCGGGTCATCCGTTTGCCCCGCAAACTGACCCTTCAGGTGCGCGGGAATTCTGGGGGGGCACTTGTGGTGGACACGATGGCTCGCTGGCGTGATGACATCATTCCGCGCACCAAGAGGGTGTCGGCCACGCCTGAGGGGTAGGCGTGGCCTCGGGATATACACGGGGCTCACAGCCCCGAGCACAGCAGTGCTATAGTTTGATCCTTGGAATAAAGACGCTTTTAATTACATCCGTTTGTTGCTTCCTTTATTGGCAAGACAAGTCGTGCGCATAGCACCGCACTACACATACATACATACACCAGACGGACAGACAAACGCTGTTCCAGATGGCATTTCCTTATGGGCTATGCCGTAATAAGACATTTGCACAGTGGTCCAAGAAGGTGGTGATGCAGAGGTAGCACAGTAGTCAGGTTCACTATGTTTTTTCGTTCAAAATCATGGTAGATTAGCAAACCTATACATTTTTGGAAACGTTATTACATGGCAAATCTGAAAATCAATGTTTACATTTGCCAATTCCGACCAATTCGATTCGACCAATTCGACCAATTCGACCAATTCGACCAATCGACCAATTCCATTCGACCAATTCGACCATTCGACCATTCGACCAATCGCTTCGATCGACCATTCGACCAATTCGATCGATTCGATTCGATTTGATTCATCGAATTCGATTCGATCGACCATTCGACCAATTCGATTTGCCAATCAATTTGACCGACCTTTGCTTGTGTGGAACGGACTGTGAAAACGATGCGGACTATATTGTCGGATACGACACACGGGACAGTGATGACGAACTCTAAATGGCATATTCTGTAATCGTGTATGTTTGATGCCATTGACTGCCTGTGTATATTTTGTCATTGACTGCCTGTGTAGATGTGAAGTTATACTGACTGCATGTGTATATATGATTTTGCTGACTGCCTGTGTATGTTTGGTGATATGAATTATTGTGACACATTTTGATGTTATTAACTGCCTGTACAAAATGATAACATGTATTTGATTATGCAACTTATCGCGAATATAAAGACAGTATTTTGCAATTCAAAACCTTTGATTCGTGTCTTACCATTCCCCATAGCACTAATTTGATACTTTCATTGGATTCCTTGTCCCTGAAAATATAGGTTTAGTATATTTTTAAAAAGTTTTTAGGGTAATTAGAGGCAGAAATAGAACAAAATATGTATTTTACAGTGGCCATTTTGAAAATCCAAAATGGCCGCCATACAGGTATCTCTCCAAATGTAAACATTGATTTTTAGTTTCCTTTTGCTATAACCTTTCCAAAAATGTGTAGGTTTGCTAATCTACCATGATTTTGAACGAAATATAATTTATTGACATTGTGAACCTGACTACAGTTGCCTCTGAGCCCTCTGGTCCGGGTTCAATTGTCGCCCCAACTGTAACATGGTTGGATTGGTGGTATACAGGCTGGGTGTTGCATCAATGAATGCACCGTCCCTAGGAGGGATGTTAAGTTGGGGACTTACCTACTAGCATTAGCTGATGAACGTTAGAGATCCCAGGGTGTTTTTCAATGAAGAGTTCGGTAAATTAATGAAGGCATCTTGTACAAATTGCAAATTCCTGCCCTGACTAACTTCTGTGTGGACAAAGGTAAACCAATCCCAGGAGTCAGTGAAGGCAGGAATTTGACATTTACTACCTAAGTGGTGGATAAAGTAATTGATGGTGGCTTAATGGTCTGGAATATTTGAGGAAGTTAAGATGCAATTGATGGTGCTGGGCCACTGGCCTATCAATGGTGTGCAATTTTTTTTGAAACAACCCAGTGTAATCCTTGCCATAAAAATCCTTCAGCAGCAATAATGAGAGAGGGAGAGAGACAGAGAGACAGAGACAGAGACAGAGAGAGAGAGGGAGAGAGAGAGAGAGAGAGAGAGAGAGAGAGAGAGAGAGAGAATGAGAGAGAGAATGAGAGATGGAATGAGAGACAGAGAGAGAGAATGAGAGAGAGAATGAGAGAGAGAATGAGAGTGAGAATGAGAGTGAGAAAGAGAGAGAGAGAGAGAGAGAGAGAGAGAGAGAGAGAGACGGAGACGGACGGACGGAATGAGAGACGGACGGAATGAGAGACGGACGGAATGAGAGACGGATGGAATGAGAGAGACGGAATGAGAGAGAGAGTGAGAGAGAGAGTGAGAGAGAGAGTGAGAGAGAGAGTGAGAGTGAGAGTGAGAATGAGAGTGAGAATGAGCGTGAGAATGAGAGTGAGAGTGAGAATGAGAGTGAGAATGAGCGTGAGAATGAGAGTGAGAATGAGAGTGAGAGTGAGAATGAGAGTGAGAATGAGAGTGAGAGTGAGAGTGAGAATGAGAGTGAGAATGAGAATGAGAGTGAGAGTGAGAGTGAGAGTGAGAATGAGAGTGAGAGTGAGAATGAGAATGAGAGTGGGAGTGAGAGTGAGAGTGAGAGTGAGAATGAGTGAGAGCGAGGATGAGAGTGAGAATGAGAGTGAGAGTGAGAATGAGAGTGAGAATGAGAATGAGAATGAGAGACAGGGAGAGAGACAGAGAGAGAGAGAGAGAGAGAGAGAGAGACTTTTGTGCCCTTTTATCTATCTATAATTCCACTAATCTCTGTGTGTATGTTTGTTTGTACGTTTGTTTGTTTGTTTGTATGTCTGTGACCGCTGTTTCTCGACAACTACCGGTCCGATATACTTGAAACTTGCCAGGTATATTGCTGGGGACCCGAGGATGTGCCTTTTCAAGGTTTCATATTAATCGGACAATTACTTACCGAGCTATGTCCAAAAAACGATTCAACCAATCAGAGAGCAGCGAGCTATCGCGTGTGCCGAACGTGGCGGACACACTCTGCCTCGGATGGCACATTTGAGAGCGTATTCATTTATTTCACGTTTGCAAACTATGTTGCCGTTAAACTATGTTTTAAAACTAATAAAAACTAATTTGCGATTCATCGTAACTGCGATATACGACCTTCCGGACAGTGAGGACTGCACTTCCGGCATCCAATCACAGAACGCGTTATTGCGTAGGCGTGGCCGATGTGAGAGCGAGCTGATGCTGAGCCCAGCGCGTGCGCCATTACGGTACGTAATTCGATTTCTTCCGGAGAAAATAATAATTTCTCGATTTCTTATGCGCATTATTTCTCCCAATTCAGTCAGAGCGAAGGGCGGAAGCGAAGAGCGTTGTTTTTTTTGTTTACGGGCGTACGGGCGGGGTAGAGCGTACGGGTAGCGTTTTTTTTTTTTTTTGGCACATTTGAGAGCGTATTCATTTATTTCACGTTGGCAAACTATGTTGCCGCTATGTTGGCGTTAAACTATGTTTTAAAACTAATTAAAACTAATTTGCGATTCTTTCGCTTTCCTGCGCATTTGTGCACGCTATGGCGATTTCTTTACCAAACTCCGCTAGCCGTTAGCTTTGGACCAAACCATTTCATGTAAATAGAGGGGGGGGGGGGGATTGTCACCGTACTCGCAAGCCGTTAGCTTTGGACCAAACCATTGCATGTAAATAGAGGGGGGGGGGGATATACTTTTAGATATATATATAGTACGGGCATGCCCTAGTTATAAAAATACAAGCAATTCCACAAAGCAGTTGTAAGCAAAGCAACCAGTTTAAAGAAACATTTCGTAAGGATCATGAATTCACCAAAAGGAGCAAAGGATATTTAAAGGAAACCAGCAAGTATTAAAATTTTACAAACCAAAGGTGAAGACACAAACAAAACCACAAACAATTTCAAAGGAAATGCTCATGCAAGAGCTATGAATACATCAAGAGCAAAATTAAGCGTTTAATTAAATTAAGCGAAACATTGAGAGAGAGAGGGAGAGAGAGGGAGAAAGGGAGAGAGAGACAGGGAGAGAGAGAGAGACAGGGAGAGAGAGAGAGAGACAGGGAGAGAGAGAGAGACAGGGAGAGAGAGAGAGACAGGGAGAGAGAGAGACAGGGAGAGAGAGACAGGGAGAGACAGGGAGAGAGAGAGAGACAGGGAGAGAGAGAGAGAGAGACAGAGAGAGACAGGGAGAGAGAGAGAGACAGGGAGAGAGACAGAGAGACAGAGAGAGAGAGAGAGACAGGGAGAGAGAGAGAGACAGGGAGAGAGACAGAGAGACAGAGAGAGAGAGAGAGAGAGAGAGAGAGAGAGAGAGAGAGAGAGAGAGACAGGGAGAGAGAGAGAGAGAGAGACAGGGAGAGAGAGAGAGACAGGGAGAGAGAGAGAGACAGGGAGAGAGAGACAGAGAGAGAGACAGAGAGAGACAGGGAGAGAGAGAGAGACAGGGAGAGAGAGAGAGAGACAGAGAGAGAGAGAGAGAGAGAGACAGGGAGAGAGAGAGAGACAGGGAGAGAGACAGAGAGACAGAGAGACAGAGAGACAGAGAGCGAGAGAGAGAGAGAGAGAGAGAGAGATGTGCTCGATATGGTCCATTTACATCACTTGATCAAAGACTGTCGTCAATCCTGTACCAATTGTGATTCAACAATTGTAGTGAATGGATGATGCAAACTAAAGAGCAAAGCTCATTGCTAAACCCAGTCTTCATGTAATGTAAGAGATCATTCACGCAACGCATGACCGAAGCGACTATTTCGATTTGTTTTCGCTCTATAACTATGCGGGTGCTTCTGCCATTAATTCAAAGAATACTGCTCTCTCTGCCAATCCTGCAAGCTGCCCTTGCACCTGCTAACTCGGGGCCTCTGATTGGCGATCGCACGATTCTGACGATGCCATAATTCTCACATCAGTCATTCACTTTGGCACTTATTGCATTCATCGCTCCAGCTTCCTTCACATCCGCTTGTGCATTGCAAGCCTCTCGCTCATCCTGACTCAAAACCACCAACAACTGTTTTCCAGACTTCTTCACCCCCTCCCCCTCCTCTGGTCGTGTAATTTCTCCCCACTAATTTCAGCCATGTTGCCAAACGAAAGATGCAATAATTTTGTTTCTATGATGAACAAAGTGCCTCACTTATGTTTTTTTCTTCTTTTTCAGAGCTAGCCACATAAATCAACACATTTCTAAAAGCTTTGCAATTTTGCAGAGATGTTAAGTTGCTCAACAGTTTCGGCATTCTGAAGTATCGATGTTGAATTACTGAATTGGTTTTTTTAATAAACAGTAAAATTTCACTTGACCATCAATGAAAAATATATTGTTGCGAATATGGAATTTGGCCTCCATATCCGCTTGTAAATATTCCCCTATTTCTCCAATACTCCCCAACTTTCCCCAATCCCCCATTCCCTAGTCCCATTGCATGTAAATAACACTCAGTAGAGCCGACCTTCCCCTTATTCCCCCATTAAATGTCGTGCCCAGGTCCACCGCACCACACGTAGACAACTTTCGGACATCTTGCTAGTTATTCTTAATCTATGTCAGTTAAGGCCTCGTTTCCATTAATTATGACTCTTCGTTGCACCAGAATGTGATTATATGGCACCAGTAGTGAGTTTAGGACCTTTCCCATACCTCCTCCCATCTTCTTCCCCGTCTACAACAACAGAGGGGCACGGCGCTGCGCGGGGGGAAGTGTGCGTCCTCCCACCGGCTCGGTTCGCCGCCATCGACAATGCGCTCCAGACGATGCGCTCCAGACCATGCGCTCCACGGGGTTACCACGAAGGGGCTCCTTGTCAGCTCCTCGTCAAGGGCGGAGCCTGGTAAACCCCCCGCACGCACCCAATGAGAAGCAACGTGCCGATTCCACGAGGCGGAGCTAACGAGCCGAGGGCGTGTCACTCCCCGCCGGATATACGCGGCCACGCGCCGGATGTGACGTCAGATGCGCCCCCAGCTGAAGAGAGGGAAGGACCTGCGAGCGCTGAGACAGATGCGCCCCCAGCTGAAGAGAAAGAAGGACCTGCGAGCGCTGAGTGAGATGCGCCCCCAGCTGGAGAAAGACGGACCTGCGAGCGCTGAAACAGATGCGCCTGAGTTTGGAGAGGCCTGAGAAAGCCCCGCCTGAGAAAGAACGTCACCTCTGAGCGCTGCGACGAGACCTCCCCGCATCTCTGGACCGAACCGTGTTGATCCTGCCCCGAGCCCAGGAGGACCTGGAGCCATCGATACCCGCTTTCCTGCCATCAACCCCCGTGTGAGTCAGCCGTTGTCCCGTTTGTCTGTCGTCTGTCCGGGGTTAATATAAGAGTGTGTCTAAGTGCCTGTCTTTCTGTGATATACCTCTCGTCCCTGTAATCTGACCTTCCGCACGAATATAATCTCCTCCGGAGGTCTTGAGAACCGTATCCCTGGTGTCTGTCATTATAATTCAGCCGTGTGTCTTCTTTTTCCTTATTGAGCCAGCGTGGCGCGGCTTCGTCAACGTTCGAGTACAATCGGGTAATTTGTGCGGACACGACGGCCATTCCGCTCGGCCCACTTTAACATCAAAGTCGTGTCTGTAACAATTGGTTGTCAGGAGTTGGATTCGAACCTGGGACTAAATTTATTTAGCCCAAATTTTGGACACCAATTGTGTTAGTACGGTAACAATTGGTGTCGAGGAGTGAGATTCGGACCCGGGACTAAATTAGTTAGGCCCAAATTTTGGGAGGGAAAATCGAGCCGGAGCGCGTACGGCGCTCGACCAAATCGATCCGGAGCGCGGTCCCGCGGTTACTGCGCTCGACGAAATTATAACAGCAAAATTTGGATTGGTGTTACGAAACTCGAATTTTGAAAGTCGCGCTATGGCGGATCAAGACGGCTGGGGTCCGGTAGGGGAGAGTGAAGCAGGGTCGGTCCAGGACCAAATTGAGGGACATGAGGAGAGCGAAGCAGTGAGGGCGGCAGGTTCGCAAAATAGCGCCGTCACGCACGAAGTAGCGGGCGCGCAAAATGGCGCGCTCGCTCACGTGGTTGAAGGGTCCCAAAATAGCGGCGCCGCGGAGGGCGAGCCTGCGGTGGCGGCTGGGGACGCTGGGCAAACCGGGTTTGACCTCAGATTATTCTTGACCCAACTGAATGCAAAAATGGATAGGATGGAGGGCCAAATGAGGGTTGATAGTGGGCGATTAGAGGGCCAAATGAGGGGTACCGGTGAGGGGTTAGACAATAATTTTAAGGGATTAGACAAGAAATTTGGGAAGTTAGACAATAATTTTGAGGAGTTAGACAAGAAATTTGGGAAGTTAGACAATAATTTTGAGGGGTTAGACAACGGGATAAAAGAAGTGAAAAATGGGTTAATGGGGGTAGAAAATAGAATGGCTGCCCAGGAGAATCAGATAGAGGGAGTGAAAAATGGGTTAGAGGGGTTAGAAAACAGTATGGAAGGCAAATTGAGGGACATGAGGGACCAAGCGGAAAGGGAAGTTAAACAAATGGAGCAGCAGATAGAGGGGGTCAGAATGGGGGTAGAAACCAAACTGGATGCTCACAGGGAGGAAATGGAGCAGATGAGGGTGGCATCTGGGCAGGAGATGCAAGTGATGGGAGAGGAGATCAGAAGAGGAGTGAGTGAGGAGGTCGGAGGAGTGCGCGAGGAGGTGAGGCACTGTGAGGAGCACATGGAAAAGGAGGTGAGAAAGGGGACTGTAAAATTGCAAGGGGGCATAGAGGACCTGACGCAGGAGGTGGAGCAGCTGACGGTGGGACAAACGGAGTTAGTGGAGCAGGTTCAAAGGAACACTGCGGTATTAGGAGGTTTAAAAGCGACACAAAACGACATAAAAAACGACTTGATAGCGACAAAGAGGGAATGTCAGATGGTACGTGAGGGACTGACAACGAGGTTGGACGAGGTGATAGAGGTAATGGAGACGAAGGACCGGCAGGTGAGGTCGCACCTGGAAACGGTCAAGGTAGCCTTAGAGGATGAGCTTGAGGAGACGTACCGGGGAATAAAAGAGGTGAAGCACAAATTAGAAGAAGTGGAAGAAGGGATGAGCGAAATTAAGAAGCGACGGAGAGGGGATAAGAAAGAGATAAAAGAGGAGATAAAAGAATTGGTCCAGAGTCTGTGTTCGGATCGTGATGATGTGCTCATTAACCGGATGAGGGATTCGCAGGTGATGGAGGAGAAGCGAAGAGGAAGAGGACCCGGTGTAAGTGGCGACCAATATGGTCGTGCGTATGATGCGCCAGGGGATTTAAGGAGCTTGGGGGTCGAGATGGACCCGGGTGTTCGTGAGAGGCCGTTGGTGAAGTGTGCGACAGGTCTGGTGTGCGAAAAAGGAGGTGTGCAAGAAAGTCCGACTCTGGGGTGTGTGAGGAAAAAGTGCGTGCCAAGGAGTGAGGGTGCTGGCGAGAGTGAGTCGGTCGTAGCGCGTGTGCGAGGGGGCACATGGAAGCGCGGGGTGGTGAGTGTTACAGAGGGTGTGACGGGAGAGTGTGCGCAAGAGTGTGCGCGAGAAAGGTGTGTGACGGACAGGTGCATGGGGAAAGAGTGCGCTGTCAGAAGTAAGGAAGAGTGTCCACCTGTGGTGAGTGTTACAGAGGGTGTAACGGGAGAGTGTGCGCGAGAAAGGTGTGTGACGGACAGGTGCATGAGGAAAGAGTGCGCTGTCAGAAGTAAGGAAGAGTGTCCACCTGTGGTGAGTGTTACAGAGGGTGTAACGGGAGAGTGTGCGCGAGAAAGGTGTGTGACGGACAGGTGCACGAGGAAAGAGTGCGCTGTCAAGAGTAAGGGTGAGTGCGTTGTCAAGAGTGGTGGTGAGAGTATTGAGAGTGACAAGGAGAGTGAGTTGGTTGTGACAGGTGAGCGAGGATGTACACCTGGGATGGAAGGATGCACACCTGGAATGGTAGAGCGTGAGTGGGAATGCACGCTGGAGTTGGTGGTGAGGCACATGGTTGGGTGTGCGAATGAGGGCACACCTGTGATTGTCACAGAGGAGGTGACCGAGGAGGGGGTGCGAAGCGGTGTATTGGTGAGGTGTGCGAGCAACGAATGTGTGCCAAAGTGTTCGGTGGTCAGGTGTGTGACCAAGGCTGTGAGTGGAATGGGTGTACCTGGGTGTGTAAGAAAGGGTACGAGGAGCATGGGCACAGCTGGATGTGTGAGCAAGGAACGGGCTGCGGGGTGTAAGCGTCCAGGTGAAGCATCGACGTTACACGGGTTAGAGGTTAGAGCGACTTTTAGCCGAAGCAGGCCCTCGGTGCGTGCCGGGCCTCGCTTTGAACGGCCGCGTCCGGGCTCCACTAGGCGGAGCGGGCAGCTCGATAGGAAGGGTCGTCATGGCGACCACTTTCTATTGAGACGTGCCGGCAGGTCGAGATCGGGACATTGGATGGCTCCACGCCGAAGTGGTGCGTGGGATCTCGGCCCGGGTAAGCCCCCGTCCCTGCCCCGAATGCGGGACGTATCCAGCCGCTGGCACAAAACGACCCGCATTCATTGCTCGGCTGTACGAAGCCGGGCTGTAGATGTGAATTGGCGCACCGAGAGGATATAATAAGTAGACGGGTAATGGTGATAGTGATAGTAGTGATTTGATACAAAATTTAGAAAAGTGAATAGAATTGGCAGTAAATAGAAAATTTTTGAATTGTTGGATTTGGACGAGCGAAATTGGTAGTGAGAGACCCCCGATGTGGTGGGATGGCAAATCCACCATCCCTCACAGAAAGCGTGGGGCAAATGCGCACTAGATTATGGGGTGTATGGCAGTGAAAACTAGCCCGGGTGGGTTAGGATATTGTGTGTAGGGATCTAGAAGAGATTGACATTAGGTAACGTTAAGTTTAGTTAGTGACTGATACCTGTAGTGGGGACGCAGGTAGATTAGAATGGATGATAATGACGTGGGAGCGCAATAGTTTAAAGGGACGACTGGGAAGCGCAAGTTTCAGAAGGGAGTAGTTAGCTGAGATGATGCCGTGTTTGTGAGAATTGAACAGGTGTGATTGCACAGGTGTGCAACTGGACAGGTGTGTGGAGCAGTGTATGAGTAGTGAGTGTGTGGATCAGCGCGAATGCGCTTGGGGAGAGAAGGGTGCAGGTGGCACCAGGTGTGAGAGCACAGGTGTGCAGGTACAGGTGTGTGGAGAGAGTTGGAGTGAGTGGTACGGAGTGGTGTGCATGGTGCGAAGGTGTGGATGGGGGAAGAGTGGACCCCTTTCACGAGTACCCGGGGCGGGTAGTGTAAGTGTTAGGTAGAGGGTGCAGGTAAATTGTGGTTGGATATTGGCATTTGTGGTGCGGTTGCAGAATGGTATTGTGGATGGGTGCATTAGTGTTGTGGGAATGGCTGGGCGTGTAGCCTGTTAGTGTGTGTAGTTGGTTGGGCACTCCACCACTGTGAGGATGTCGGCCAGGTGAGGCCGCAGGTGGGCTCTGGGAGCCGGTAGTTGTGAGTGGGTGCCTGAGGATCCCGGGTGTGGATCGGGCAGCCCAGTGCCAGAGAGGGCACCGAGTGGGGAGAGAGCCAGAGGGCCTTCCCCAGGTAGTTAGGTTAGGGTAAGGAGCAGGTAAGCTCGGAGGCAACTACAGTGGTGGAGGTGTGCAGGTGGGTAGGCCCACTGGGAGAGGTACACGCCACAGCCCAGAAATTGTGCGAGGGCACCGGGAGATGAATCGGGGGAGTGAGACCCCAAATTGAAGAGCACCACAGTTTGGCCAATGGGAATTGGTTTTTAGAACCCATAGTGTAAGAGGGCCAATGGTTTGGCCGGAGAAAGACCCCGGGTAGTGTAAAGTTGTTAAAGTCATTTAGGAAATAGTTAGGATTGATGAACCTGTCGCACCATACGCAGCCACTTGCCTGTGGTGATGATGATGACTCCACACCTGTGTTTTCTTTGTTTTGTTGCAGAAATGAGAATTGCTGTTGGATTTGTGAGACGCATCAGACGTGGATGAGACATTGGGGTGATTCCATCCCTCCCTCCCTAGGAGGGACTGATGATGAATTGGTAATGGCAAATTATGATGTTGAGTTGGAGATGGCAAATTTTGATGAGAGTTGAAAATGGCAAATTTGATTGGTTAGGAGGGAGAGAAGACGAATTTGGTATATGGGAGGAACAGGGAAGACAGTAGGGATGTTTGTTGATTTGTAAAGTAGATGTTTATGGGTAGTGTTGTGTTGTGTGGATACAGTAAGGGGTAAGGGAGGGGCCATGTAGGTTACCTGGTGGGGGGGGGGGGCGTACGATAGGAACGTACCTGTCTCACCTGGTTCCCATGTGCCCCCAGTGTGCATCACCTTACATTGCGTGCACTTTTGCGCCCTTACCACCTTACTCACTTGTCTGCTTCTTTTGTCTCCCACCTCCGAGGATCTGGCTTTGGGGTAGAGAGAGAGGAGAGAGAGGTGCTGGCTGCGCAGTTGTGGGCCTGCACTTTCGCTGTTTGCTGCCGGGATCGATACACCATATGGACCGCAATGTTTGTGGCCACCCACAATGGACCGCAGTTCGTTTGCGGCCAAGCACCACCCGGGGATGGACCTATGGGTCAACGTGGCACCTATGCCATACAGGTGAACCACTTTTAGTTAACACCAAGTGCACCACAAGAAGAGCAAGAGACACCTGCAGGGTTAGGGGTTGTCGAATTTATTTTTATTCCAATGAACAATGGTGACTGCACCGATTGGTGGTGGGGTGGTGCTTTTGATGCTGGGAAAGGGTGCTCTGCACGTTATTAAAGGCCGTCGGCCACAGAGCACTCGTGGGTTGGTGTATCGATGCTGGCAAGCGCGCTCTCTCTATGCATAACATCTGCATGTGTTCCTCCAAAAACAGGTCCTGGATCGTAGTGTAGATATCAGCGTAATCTTGTAAATAATGCTCCCTACCGGCTGTATGTTTAGTTTGCGAATTCTTTCCGGATTCGGTTATCCTGTGGGTGTGTTTCTGTGAGGAGAAGGGTGCAACGTCGCAGGGGGACATATTTACTCATTTGTGAATATCTGTAAAACTGTCGCACTCAGGGTAGAGTTAATAGTAGAGGGAACTACATTGCGTGCCACACTAAAGTAGGTAAAAATTTATCGGGTTGGGACGCCCCGAGGGTAGAGAAGGGTGCAATGTTGCGAATATGGAATTTGGCCTCCATATCCGCTTGTAAATATTCCCCTATTTTCTCCAATACTCCCCAACTTTCCCCAATCCCCCATTCCCTAGTCCCATTGCATGTAAATAACACTCAGTAGAGCCGACCTTCCCCTTATTCCCCCATTAAATGTCGTGCCCAGGTCCACCGCACCACACGTAGACAACTTTCGGACATCTTGCTAGTTATTCTTAATCTATGTCAGTTAAGGCCTCGTTTCCATTAATTATGACTCTTCGTTGCACCAGAATGTGATTATATGGCACCAGTAGTGAGTTTAGGACCTTTCCCATACCTCCTCCCATCTTCCCCGTCTACAACAACAGAGGGGCACGGCGCTGCGTGGGGGGGAGTGTGCGTCCTCCCACCGGCTCGGTTCGCCGCCATCGACAATGCGCTCCAGACGATGCGCTCCAGACCATGCGCTCCACGGGGTTACCACGAAGGGGCTCCTTGTCAGCTCCTCGTCAAGGGCGGAGCCTGGTAAAC
>NC_136269.1:99638460-99665941 GCF_964187855.1 Myxine glutinosa | reverse complement strand
ATGTGGTGTGAATGACAATGTTCCTCGCTGAAATGTGAAAAAACTCAATCGCTTTTCACTCTGAAATACGTGCGAACGCGTAACTGAGTTAATGGCGGCAAGGAACATCACATGATCGCTCTGAGCGAATCAGCGCGCTGCTCTGCCACCGGTCAGATTCCGTGCATAATATTCCTCGCTGAAATGCGTTGAGGTAAAAATATGTTTAAAAAATATTATGAAATAATTTTTTTTAGTCGGCCATGTTCTTCCCAGGCTCAATGGCCATGTCTGTGCCATGCAGTTACAATAGCCTGCTGCAATTCACGCAGAGGCAGGCTGCTGGTCCAAGTTGTCGATTTGACACGTTAATTCTGCCCACAAGTTCTCTATCGGATTCATATCCGGGGACATGGCAGGCCACTCCATATGCTCTACACCACGGTCAGCAAGAAAGTGTTGGATCATGCGAGCACGATGAGGCCGTGCATTGTCATCTTGGAAGACAAAGTTTCCTCGAAAGGCTGCACGAACAAATGGAAGCAATGTTTCTTCCAGAATGGCCCTGTGCTTGAACTGGTTCAGGTTTCCATTCAGAACAACCAGGTCAGTTTTGCCCCCTGCATGAAAAGCAGCCCAAACAGTCACCCCACCACCTCCAGCTTGGAATCTTGGCACTATACAATCTTCGTTGTAGGCTTCATATGCTTGTCTGCGCACTCGGACGCGGCCATCTTGACGATAGACCAGTAATCTAGACTCGTCACTGAAGATCACATGATTCCAGTGTCCTGGCTGCCATTGACGGTGCCCCTCACCCTCCCCCGCCCATATTGGAGGGGGAGGGGAAGGGGGGAGGGGAGGGGGAGGGGGAGGGTGGAGGGGAGGGGGGGAAGTACCTGGAATTCCATGTATAAATGTGAGGGAGAAGAGGGGGGAGGGGGAGGGGGAGGGGGGAGGGTAGGACAGGGGGGGAGGGGGAGGGATGGGAGAGGAGAGGGGTGGGAGGGAGGAAGGGGAGGGGGGAGGTGGAGGGGGGAGGGGAGGGGGGAGGGGGGAGGGGAGGGGAAGGGGGAGGGGGAGGGGGGGAGGGGGAGGGGAAGGGGGAGGGGGGAGAGGGGAGGGGGGAGAGGGGGAGGGGGAGGGGAGGAGGGGGGAGGGGGGAGGGGATGGGGGAGGGGGAGGGGAGGGGGGAGGGGGGAGGGGGAAGGGGGAGGGAAGGGGAGGGCCAGTCAACAATGACGTTGCAGTTCTCATGGTCGGAGAGCAGCACAACAATCGCGACATCGTCCTGAATCTTTGCAACAGCACGAAGCGGATTTTGGAGACTCACCGATCCTGTGACGCCCTCCAGTACCGGCGTTGCCGGGTGGGGGAAGGAAGACCCGTACATTCCCAACCCGTATATTCGCCCTCTCGACTCAAGCTCACTCGGACAAAAGCCTCGCACAAATTTCACCGTGAAGGCCCAGTGGCCATGTCTATGCCACAAATCAAGTACGTGAGCGAGTCGGGCGCACTGAATTGAAAATATATAGAACGCTCATACTCCGTGAAAAGTGAAGCCAACTGGCGGCGGGGATGGAACATCACGTGATCGCTCTGAGCGAATCAGCGCGCTGCTCTGCCACTGGTCAGAATCCGTGTATAATATTCCTCGCTGAAAAAAAATCTATGTGAAACATGCTACTATCTATGCTAAATCATGCTAAATCATGCTAAATGCTAATCATGCTAAAATCTATGCTACTTGCTGTAAGTTTATGGCGGCAAGGAACATCACGTGATCGCGTCACGAACATCATTCGTGATCACGTCATCACGTGATCGTGATCGTCATCAATGAGCGCGAATCAGCGAATCAGCGCGCTGCTCTGCCACCGATTCAGATTCCGTGTATAATATTCCTTGCTGAAAAAAAATATGGATCTAAAGATGAAAGGAAAAAAAACCTATGTGGTGTGAATGACAATGTTCCTCGCTGAAATGTGAAAAAACTCAATCGCTTTTCACTCTGAAATACGTGCGAACGCGTAACTGAGTTAATGGCGGCAAGGAACATCACATGATCGCTCTGAGCGAATCAGCGCGCTGCTCTGCCACCGGTCAGATTCCGTGCATAATATTCCTCGCTGAAATGCGTTGAGGTAAAAATATGTTAAAAAAATATTATGAAATAATTTTTTTTAGTCGGCCATGTTCTTCCCAGGCTCAATGGCCATGTCTGTGCCAAATATCAAGTACGTGAGCCTCTCCGTTTAGGAGTCTATCGGTAACATTACACACACACACACACACACACACACACACACACACAAACTGTGTTATATACATATATATATATATATGTATATATATATATATATATATATATATATATATATATATATATATATGTTGTTGTAGCGGTTACCGCTGGGTATACACAATCGCCTTGCACCTACCGAGGACGCGGCCAGGGAGCGATCACCATGCCGGGCTCGTCCAGGCCGCCCGGACAGGCCCAGACGCGCCTCTCCCGGGCATGCCCGGACTCGCCGTTCCCAGGCTCGCCTGAGCCGCCCGGGCATGCCCGGTCTCGTCTTTCCCAGGCATGCCCAGACTCGCCGTTCCAGGGCTTGCCCAGGACACCCGGGCATGCCCGCTCTCGCCTTTCCAGGGCTCGCCCAGGACGCCCGGGCATGTCCCAGACTCGCCTTTCCAGGACTCGCCCAGGACGCCCGGGCACGCCCAGCCTCGCCTTTCCAGGGCTCGCCTAGGACGCCCGGGCATGCCCGCTCTCGCCTTTCCAGGGCTTGCCCAGGACGCCCGGGCATGCCCGCTCTCGCCTTTCCAGGGCTCGCCCAGGACGCCCGGGCATGTCCAGACTCGCCTTTCCAGGGCTCGCCCAGGACGCCCCGGGCACGCCCGCTCTCGCCTTTCCCGGGCAAACGCTCCTGCATGATGTGTATATATATTGCTGCCCGATAAACGGGCTTTTCAGAGTACCCGAGTTTGATACGTGCAATAAAGCAACTCGGACGAATTTCCGTCTTTGGTCGCGTCAATCCTTTCGACTCACGTTGGAGCACAGCTCCTTCAATGTATATATATATACACACTGTGGGCTTTCGACTTTGAAGCCTTTCACCTTATAGACTGACTAATGATGCCTCACTAACTGTAACCGGCGAGGCCAGGTTGTATTTGGGACACACATGTACCAATTGTACCGTGTGCCACATGGACACATTGTGTTACGTTTCACCAATCACAGCCAGGAAGCATCATTGTTGTTTTTAGCATTCAGGATATATAAATGGAAATACTGAATGCTTCGAACTTAGACCAACGCCGTGATGATGTGATCACAACGATGTCATGACTGCAAACCCAGAAGGGCATTATGCAGTTCAAAAAGGCAGATTCAAGTTTAACGTAACACAATGTGTCCATGTGGCAGATGTGTCTCAACTTCCAAGGTAATACATCTCTCAAAACTCCATCAAATTTTTAAATTGCTGTTCACCCCACTTTGATTTCATGAATACATACTGGACATCGTCTGCCAATCGTGAAATATTGCTGTTATAAACTGATATGCCTACTTTCATAAATTAAGTATGCATAAGCAGAAAGGCTTGATGAAAATAAATAGGTGTATCATTAAAATACTTTCAAAATAAATACGGCAACATACAAGGAGCCTAACCAAGTTGGTGGGGGGTGAACAACAGATGGCAGAGAAATTAGTCCATGTAAACGATAACGTTGTAGAAATTAGAGGAGTTGAAAGATGATTTTCCATCAATTAATTCAAATTAACAAAATTCTAACCACTGATGAAATGATTCTTGCAAACACGACTATCTTCCTTAGCTTTAGTTCAAGAAATATTAGCCGGCGAAGCCGGTGTTGTCAATAAACGCGTACGTATTATGTCGAAAACCAGATTATGCCTTGGCTTGAGAATTCCGAAGCTCAATGGAGGCCGCCATCTTGCGGATGCGGAAGTATGCATAACAAATTGAAAAACGTTCAATAGGAGTTTCTTTCACCCGTCTTTGTTTGATTCACAATCTTATGCACCTCTAATTGATAATTAAAATACTTTAAGACCAACCTTGGCCCGCACGGGCCTGGTTATCTTCAACGAAAAGCTTCACCAAACACCGGAACCAATGAGATTCGAGCATTTGAAAAAATATTTCTAAAACCAAATCACTGAATGGAGGCCGCCATCGACCGGATGCGGAAGTTTGCATAAAACAATTGCGAAAAAGTTCAATAGGAGTTTGTTTCACCCGTCTTTGTTTGATTCACAATCTAATGCACCTCTAATTTGTAATTAAAATACGTTAAGACCAACCTCGTTATCTTCAACGAAAATCGTCACCAAACACCGGAACGAATGAGATTCGAGCATTTGAAAAATATTTTTTAAAAGCTTATTACGCGTTTCTGAGGCTGAAAACGGCGTCAAATATTCTAAAATTGACGAAGAATTATTTTTTAGAAATCTCGCGGCCGTAGGGGATAGTTTTTCACGGCCGGAAATATCCGAAGTTGAGACGGAATTCACCGAATTAATCAAGAAGTAAATTTTATCAATTTTAATCTCATCCAGAATGCAAATGGTGTCATTTTGAACTAGGTACGGTACCTACTACACCTACCTACTACCAACTACCTAACCTACTGATGCCATGGTGATGGGTAAAATAGTGGCAAGAGGCTTTGGCTTCGCCGGCTCATTGCGGCTTTGCAGTCGGGTACTAGTACTGAGCCATTCTGATCCCCATTTTCTCCACAATGCCAGAAACAACCTACCCGACAGTCTGAGATCCCTGGTGGAACATTATTGTTGGAAAACAAAAATAATGACTTCCTCCTCTCGATCAAACCAGTTTGAACACCCAAACACAGAGCCAGAAACAACCATTTTCATTTAGAGTAGTCCAATTTTACATTACAATCTGTTGTGAACCATATTGGGTTGCCATATGCCATCAACATGGTGGCCATGTGCATAATCAGGAAGTGACGTCACATGCAAACCCCCCATAATAAACCATAAGCATTTGGATAGATGTTCATGCACAATCTCAACACCAAGTTTTGTCAATTGGAAAACTTTTTCAAGTGCGCTTGAAAAGTGCAGGGAGGAATTTTGCAGTGAAGTAAAGAATGTTTTCCTACCAACTAATAAAACATTTTTATTAGTTTCTGGGCTCAAAGAAGAGCTGCAAGACTGACTAAAGCTTATCCAGTGAAGCATGGAGGTGTTCTTGTTCCTGCCAACCCTGGATGCATCTGCCTCTTGCTGTCTTGTGAGAGCTATGACATGATAGAAATGCTACTCATGAGGTCCAGACTCACCCAAGTTGTCATCCCAGTTGTCTAGAATCCTGCTCTGCTTTTGCCTAGGTCATTGCCTGTGGCGGACAAGACCACCATCATCCCTGGATTTCTGACTTCATGCAGTCGCTCAGTCAATGTTTCTCTTTTCAATGGAACCATCTCCCCTCTTCTCCCAGAGAAGGCAGGATTGCCTCAAAGCAGTGCATTGAGCCCAGTCTTGTTCCTCATCCACATAAATAATGTCTCTATTGATCCGGAGACTCTCTGTCGTTTTGCAGATTACTCCACAATGTTTTATGGAGTATGTAGCTGTACTTGTCATCGCACCGACAGACAGACAGCAGCTGCGTCACTCTCTGCTGATGTGGAAATGATGAGATACTCCATTGATAAATGGAACATGTCCTTCATTACCGGTAAATTCCATAGTTTCACCCTGTTGCTGCAGAAGGAATATCAAACAAACCCACATATCCATCTATTTCCATGGTCAGCCATGACAAGAGATTCAGTCTCTTAAACTTATACTGGCCTCACTATCAGCCACGATCTCTGTCTGGCTGACCATATAGCCAGGTTGCTCTCCAAAACCAACTGCAGACGAGGTATCCTCTGTCATTCCAAGTCATTTATTGAAAAATATCAGAAACACTCACAGCCTACAAAAGCTTTTTGTCCTTAGCTCAATAGAGTACTGCTGCCCTCGTGGCCTATTGCCCCAGCACTGCTATGTCTCTCCTCGATTCTGTGGAATCTAAAGCTTGTAAAATGATTGGCGTCTCCCATGATGAGGGCAACCCTCAAGGGCTGTTACTCTCACACCGTAGACAGTCGGTAACCTCTTCATTTTATTTTTACTGCATCTCCTCCGGTTTAGCTCCATCTGCTATCTCTGCCCTATGGCCCTCCGCATATCCTGTAGGCCACAGGTCTTGCTCCAATAAACTCCCCCTGGATAAACTCCAAAAATCCAGGCTTTCTACTCACCTACAATCTTTTGTTACTCTTTTCTCCAGTTTTTAGAATTGTCTTCTGGAGACACTTTTATGACACTCTTCCCTCCCAGGGTTTCAAGCAAACATTACACCACCATCACATGTTATCCCCCATACCATTCATGATCTTTTCTATGCCCATTAACTCTTACTTACAGTTGTCTGTCTGTCTCTCTTTCTCCAACTTTTCTATGAGCCCATTCCGTTGCTTGTCGTGTCAAATAGTTGCCCTATTGCCCGACAGTCATTACGCTACCTTTTTACCTTATTGCTCTTCCATGAGCCTAGATTTTCTATACCAAATTAAAAAAGACAACTTTATTAATATATTCAACTGAATTATGAATCTCATCTGATACATGTGCCCCATGGTCCACTTTACGACCTTTTCTTGACGCAATCTAATTAGACTTGAATTAATGATTCGTCCAACTGATTTTTCTTAAGATGACAAGGAATACTGAACATTGCTCATTACACTGCAGAGAGTCCATACAGAAATACACAAGATTTAAGGAAGGAGATGCAATTTGTGTTGCAGCGCACAACAGTAATGGTGAGTCAAATGGTCACCTCTGGTGTAATTATATTTCCTTGTACAGCATTGCATGGTAAGTCACTATGATTATGGCTAAAAAGAATGGAACATTAAAACGTCAGCTTATCGTCTTTCTTTGAACAGTGCTTTATAGAATCGCGATTCATTACACATATTAGGTGTTGGAAAGTGATTGCTATTCTATTAATGTTATTACTATAAATTCCAAGGTGTGAACGATTCATTGGAGAATTCGTAATCTGGAAATGCGTTTCAAGTTTGGTTCACTACTAATTTGCGAAAATAATTGTCCACCATTGTTCATTATTTTTAATTAAATATCTTGGAATTTAGTCTATCCTGCACTGTGTGTGTGTGTGTGTGTGTGTGTGTGTGTGTGTGTGTGTGTGTGTGTGTGTGTGTGTGTGTGTCTGTCTGGGCCGTAACTTTTTTTTACCATTTGAGTTTTGTCATCAAATTTTCAACAAATCTTTATTATGATAATATGGAGAAGACAAATTAAGAATTTTGTCAAAAGGTCAAAGGTCAGCATCACCTACAATCCATTTTTATGCAATTGACCTGAAATTTTAAGAATGTGCATATTGGGTCATTAAATTAGTTCACCAATCAAAACCTAGAAGCTGATTGTTTTTTTAAATCAAAAGGTCAAAGGTCAAAGTTTTGTGAAATCACCAATTTCCAACAGTTTGACCTGAAATTTAAAGAATTTGCATATTGGGTCACAGAATTGGTTCACCAATAAAAAGCTAGAAGCTGATTGTTTTTTTTAGATGTAAAGCTCAAAGATCAAGGTTGCATAAAATAATCAAATTTCATTTTGTATTTTTAGCTCACCTGGAATGAAGTTCAGGGGAGCTTATGCGATGGCGCATCGTCCGTCAGTCCGTCACTCCGACAGTCTGTCCGTCCGTCCGTCCGTCCATAAACACTTGAAACTACTTCTCTGAAACCCCTGATGGAATTACGACCAAATTTGGCACAAATTATATTTGTTGTGTTGTGACTAAAGTTTATTCACAGCATAAAAAAAATTGGGGTCTAAGGGGGTTTACCGGGGGTCAAAGTTGATCTGATCCAGGTTTGACCGCCCCCCCCCCCCCCACCCCAAAATAGGAATTTGCTTTTTCGTCTAAAACTATACACACTATTTTGATGAAACTTCACCACAACCTTCACCACTGTGATGTACCGAATTTTGTTCACGGCATTTTAAAAATCTGCCCCTTTGGAGGTCTATGGGGGGTCAAAGTGGGTCCATGTTTGACCCCCCCCCCCCCCCCACCAAATATATATTTGCCTCCTTCTCTGAAACTACACACACTATTTCGATGAAATTTGACCACAACCCTAATCACCCGTGTTATACCAAAGTTTGTTCCTGGCGTTTAAAAAATCGGGGTCTAAGGTGATCTATGGTGTGGGAGGGGGGTGGGGGGTGGGAGGTTGTCCCCCAAAATAGGTATGGTAGTATGATTCGAAATGCTGCCCTGTCTTCCAGCAAGCATTTAAATTAGTTAAAAATACCTTTAGTCAGTGCAGTATACTGTTTATTCTACCAGGTGAGCACCAGCGGTGTTGCCTCTATGTTTTTCTAAACTGTTTTCGTTAGTTTGAACATACAGAGGAAGAAGAAGACGTCTGCATACGAACAGAAGCGTCGGGCTTTACATTTTCAGATGCTTTTTACTTGTTTTTCCTCCCTCCCCCTTCTAATACACACACCATTCATGATATCGTTAGAGAGAAGAGTGTATAAAGTGTGGCGTGTATTCCAGCAACCCCAGCATGAGCTGAGAGAGGCCTTTTCCTGCAGTGGACTGAAAACAGACTGAGGATAATGTTGTTGTTACAGATCTGGTCTCGGAGATGCAATGGGGCAATATATTAAAAGTTATTTCATAGAACATGTTAGCATAAGTATGATGTAATTTCCATGAGAGATAAAGTGTATCTGAGCTCGTGTTTAGAAAGATCTCGTCTCCCCCCCCCCCCCCCCCCCCACTCCAGTGTCTGTGTCTGAGCTCCATATTTCCCCACTCCCCTGCAATCTTAAACCTTCTCCGTTGCACATCTGTCCGCTAATGTCTGTCTGTCTGAAGATGTAACGAGTATAAAGATGTAACGTCCGCTAATGTCTGTCTCTGTCCGCTAATCAATGCGGCCGAAAACGGCGATAGCAAAGTCGCTAAATACACAATGGGTGGTAAACAAGGCCACCCATCATCACCTGTCCAACTGGCTAGCCAATGGGTGCACGCCACATACCATGTTCTCTCAGGCTGTATTGGTCAATGCAGTCACCCCCCTACAGGAGTTTATAAAAGGCGCATACCGCATGGAGGCTTGATGTTGTTAGTTCCTGCTTGCTGCTTAGTGGTTCCTGCCTGGTCCTTCGTGATTCTGTGGTGCACAGTGGTTTGTCGTTCGACTTTGTGCCACGAGTTGTGATCCATTGGAGAGCTGGTGCATTGTGAACGTGGTTCTGGAAGCACGCAAGGCATGGCAAGGACCACCCCCACACCAGTCCATGTGCGCCCGACCGAGTCCCCTACACCGCATTGCACTGGAACAGGTTTTCTCTATTTGTCTCATCTTCTCCTTTCCCTATCCAGTGTTTCCTCGAATGAAAGAGCTAAGGCATACGCCTTATGCTGACGTTGCTCCGAGGGCACATCGTGTGTAATTTTATTTTTTGTTCATTCGTTACTGATATTGTGGATAAATGCTGTGTGGCTGTGTTCTTCTTTCTTCCCTGTTAATAAATATTCTCGTTTTGATGAAACCTTGTATGGTCATCGGTAATGGGCTCCATAGCATTTAGTGGGAATGGGCTCGTGGTGTCAGTAATGGGCTCCAATTGCATATTAACCCGTTAGAGATGAGCATATTGGGTTATAGTGTTAAAAATGCTAATTAGTGCTAATCTTCTGAAATGCCGATTCGTGACAAATTAACTTGGCGGATGTGGAGATCTTTTTGTCCCATCCCCGCATGCAGCGTGATCGTCGTTGAAGATGCGCGGCCATTACACTATGATTCAGGTATTCGTAAAATTTTAACAAAATCTTTAAAGTATACAGCTTTTCATTAGAAGTTTATAACTGCTCCAGTAGATCAAATGTCCCAAATATGACTCGAGCCAAGTTATTACAGGATTTGAGATGCACACAATGCAATGGAATGAAGAAAAAGAAGCCTTCTACAAAATAACTATGCATAACCAGGAATTGCCAAAAGGACAAAACCTGGGTTCTGCCATGGCTTCTCCAGTGGGTTCAACTCTATTCCGCTGAAACTATCGGGGACACCTCTTTGCGGTGGTTGTACCACCCAATGCAAGTCTGAGGCCAAATCTTCACCATTCTTCCCTGCTGCCCAGATTCGTTAGGGCAGCGTGGTCATGGTCAGAGTGCCGATTGATCCCCATGGACCGGCTCTTTCTTTCTTTCTTTTTCTTTCTCTTTCTCTTTCTCTCTCTCTCTCTCTCTCTCTCTCTCTCTCTCTCTCTCTCTCACTCTGTCGTGGCCGGACTTCATGAAGGTGGGGTACACCATCCTGGATGTGGGGGATATCTGGGTAGCTCCTGGGAGATTGATCGGCTGTCTCCGTGCTGCAGGGTTGTTCGAGAGAGCTGTTCAGGGCTAAACAACAACAACTCTATTTCACTTGGATTCCTTAAACACTGAGACACTCATGTCATGCCTTGTATGAAAAAGGTTTACGAATGCATGTTGTTCATTTGGAGAACAAAGCACCTAACTAGCGGAAAATACCCCTTGTTCCAGTTCTTCCTGTTGAATAAGCAAAACATTTACTACATGTCCATCAATCTGCATGAAATTTTGCTGATAAACCTTCTTCATAATTATGGACAAGTGGATTTGCAACGGCCTATGCGAAAGCGGACTTTTACAATTTATAATGTCTGAAAATATTAATGCAGATTTAATTAAATACAGATATTACGCAAAACATTTTTTTGAAAATACATTACTCCATTATGATAGAGATTAAGATTATGTCTAACAACAAAGAGTTAATTTAAAATAGGTTTTTATATGGGCTTTTATGAATTTAAAGCTTACTTTTCTCGTTTTCTGTTAACTCTTGTATGTTGCACTCTTGAACCTTGTTGTCTGAATTTGCTCTGCTGGAGGCACGTACTGTATTTGTACAATTTTGGATACTCGGTCACAGCCGATGAGCACAATCTAGACTCAAGAGGATGAACAACGACCTGTTTATAAATAATACAAATCGAGAGGATATATGAAAATGAATGAATGATCGTTTTTAAGGCCATTTTCCCCACTGGAGCGGGGGTTAGCCTTGCGGGCCCCATGACAATCGCCAACTCTTGGTCACGCTCTTATGATGCGCAGGGATACGGTGTACCTATTCTAAATCGGGGTACACACCGTGGTCATTCATCCCAGCAAGCTGGTACTCAATTTGCCGACCTCGGAAGGATGACAGGCTGAGTCAACCCCCCTGGTTGTTAATTCAGCGATCGACCGGGATTCGAACCCAGGATCCTCGGATCCCAAGCCAGCACCCTAACCGCAAAGCCAACACCAGGCTTTGTAGAATTTTGGATACTCGGTCACAGCCGATGAGCACAATCTAGACTCAAGAGGATGAACAACGACCTGTTTATAAATAATACAAATCGAGAGGATGATCAACAATAATTAATTAGCCCATGAAACGCACCAATCGGCTCACATCACCTTCGAGTGATGCTCAGGAAGAGTGTCTGTTTATGTTCGCAAACTGTGCAAGGCCCTATTTATATGCAATGAAGGGAATCTAGAAATTGCCTTTAAGAAACTGCCTTTGAATGGTCCATGATTAATTATTTATTATTTATTATTATCCTATTTATTTATTTATTTTATTGTTACCTCTGCCAAGGTGGACAGAGGTTATGTTTTCACCCTTGTCTGTCTGTCTGTGAGCGAAATTTGGTGGACAGGTTGGGTGTGTGAGAACGACGAAATAATTAGATTTTGGTGAAGATCCAAAACTTGATCCTCCCTATCAGTGGGATACAAAACGTAAAGTGTTCAGCCTGGTGGAGGTATGCTCCCTACCGAGTGCAAATTCTAGTTTAGATCTCAGTGTCCTGAGTTCAAGTCCCTGTCCAACCGTTGAATTAACACCAGGTGGGTTGACTCAGCCTCTCATCCTTCCGAGGTTGGCAAAATGAGTACCAGCCTACTGGGAAGAATGAGACATTCGAGTATCCTGTGTCGGAGTGGCGGCCCATCCAGGATTGTGCCCACTAGGCTTAGAAACTGCTTCGGCAGCTATATGCATCTGAAGATGCATAAAGAGTGGTCTTCTTCTTCTTAATTTCCCGCCCTTGTCGTTTAAGCCATTTGGTCCATAATCCCTGTGCCTCATCCAAACCTCATCAATAATGTATGAGCTTACCTATCTTAAGGAAGCTAATAATGAAACAAGAGAAAAATGACCACAGTGTGGTCACCAGCTGGGACGTGTAGAATCATGAGGATATCCGTTGCAATATGCGCTACCAAATTCGACTAGTCATTAAATTATACGCATGCACTAGCGTCTTTTTGTCTTTCAGTTCTGGTCTTGTCCTTTGTTTTGCGATGCAACATGCTTCATCAACTGATTACATATAATGTATGGACATGAATGTTATTTCTGTTAATGTTAATTCATTAATGTTATTTATTAATGTTAATTATGGGTGGCAAAGGGATAATTTGAAACGGGCTTTGTCGGTAGGGGAAGTCCGAGTGTATGCACATGCGCTATTCTATTCAATAATTACACCTAATTTGTGTCAAGTTCTGTGAAACGAGATTGATATGAAAACATTCATGTTTTCTTTGTTGTTTAATTTATTCTGGTTTCTTCAAACAAATCGCGATTTTAGTCCGCGATGTTCTTACCTCATACCAACGCACGTCCGAGTGTATGCGCATGCGCTATTCAAAAAGGCACCCCAACAACAAGAACAACAACGCGGTCCTCTCATAGAGCTGCTCGTCACAGCTAAAAAAAGAACTAATACGAGTACAAAAGATTGACAAAGTATTGCCAGGTTATTCATGTTTATAGGGAAAATACTTTAGTCTTCTGTAGATATAAAGGCCAAGTTACATTTAACATGACACAGGATACAACTAAGATTGACCTGTTGAGTATAAAGATGTAACATACCCCTTTTGTTTACAAGTCATACACGAAATTCCCACCATGTTTGCATGCACAATAAATAAACACATGAGCCCTAATCACAACGAGTCTTTAATTAAAGGCCCAATGACCTGAACTGTCGATGAGTAACTTAGGTTTCAATGAATTTTTTTGTATACAAGGTCAAGGCTCGAGGAAGAGCGAGACACTGAGCGGATCAGGATGTTACAGAACAAAAGGACCAGTAGAGAGAGAGAGAGAGAGAGATAGGAAACACCAACAGCAGAGATGAAGGATAAAATAGATGGAAACCTGGACAAACAATGGGCGTCGGGTGGAGTGAGGGGTATGGGAGGACGCATGAGGTGGACAAGATGGATACAGAAAAAAAAAATCAGGGAAATTTGGAAGGGCCTGGGAGGGTAGAAAAGATCATGGTTTGGAATTTGGGACAATCTGAGATGGTGTTGAACAGCTGTCTGGGGGACTTGGAGGGAAGAATGAGATTGAAGAGGATGTGGAAGTTGATTCCACAGGTGAGGAAAAAAAAGAGGAAATAATGAGTGAAGGTGAGCAGATTCATGAGGTTGGAATCACAAACGTTTCCGACTGTTCGAAACATTGCAGAATAGGAAGGACTTCTCCGATGGCGTGACTTTCTTCCATTGTTCCATTGTTCAGTCTCAATGTCACATCTCAATTTATGGTGTTATAAAGGGGTAGCTAACCATCAAATATATGTTATAAATGAAAACATATTAGTGTGGATAGGTAAGGTGTGCAGCTGTTTACACATATATGGCTTTCAGTGACAGGTCCATCACATCTGTGATCTATTCCAGTGATGCTCTGTTTTGCGATAACGGTAAAAAAAATGGATTTTTGGCTAATGGCTACTTCTAGCCCAACAAAATGACCCTCTGAGATGGCATCCTGTCAAAAACCTGCCCAACCACATTGATGATGCCTGGTAGCAGAAATCGTGGTCCAGACTGCGAAATATGGTTTAGTGACATTTTTGATGGAATGGCAAAGAATGTCTCGAGCTGAAAATAACCTTTAAGCCCAAGTCTGATTTCCAGCTTTTTGGGGAGGGTGGGTCTTGCGTTTGATCCATCAAATTGCTGAAGAAACAAATAAAATATATACTCTTTGGCTTGGAGAGAAACATCTTAGTGACATAAATTGAAAAGGATCACGTGTCTCTCTTATGCCCCTCCACCCCCCATCGTCCAAACCCTCCCCATCTGGTTGACGGTGTGGAGGTAAAGCTGATGAAAAAACTCAATAAATACTCCTATACATCATGATTTGACATGATCAACACACAATGGTTCAATAAATCGCAGATCACTTTGGTGTATTTTATAAAGAAATGTGGATAACGCAAAAGTGAATTGAATCTGCTCAACCAGTTTGGCATTGTGACCTTTTTATCATCACGATTTTCTGATTCTCGTACGTATATGTAATACTGTATTGATTTCTTCATTCGTTCTGATTTTTATTGGTCCATCTGTTCCTATGCTTTTGTACTAATGTTAAAGTTCACTAATTTCTCTTTTTACCTGTGACATGTTGCAGATCTACAAGAGCTTTTAGTCTAGTAGGAAGACTAGGTCCCCCTGCACCCCCCGGAGATATACTTCTAATCAGTGTTTCTAGATTGGAAAAAATGTGTAGAAAATGACTAGCTATGGCCCCAAGCTGAAAAAATGTCCCACATACCATTTTTATGCAAATTACTGCTGCAAATTTTATGCAAAATTATGCAAATTTTATGCAAATTTTTGATGAGGAGTAGAGTTGAGGGGTCTTTGAGGGCTTCATCGAGGTGCTCTCGGTTGCAAGACTGGGTCATTCTGAGAAGCACAGCAGGGTCAGAGATCATGATGTTCTCCTCCTCAGTGAATCTCTCCATCAACAGCCTCTCCATTGCCTCACACACTGTTTTGAGGCAAAAGAGGGACTTTGCGTAGGCCTTTCCACTGAGAACACCTTTGAGAGATCCACTTGTTACTAGTTGTGCCTCAAAGAGAATCTCTGCATATCCAGAACCACGCATCTTGTGTCCAGTGAGCATCCCGATGTAGTTCATGGATGTGTGGAAGGGTCCAATCGTTACTACATGACTAGCAAATTCATTTGGCCAGCGCCAGATGATGGGAAGGGCTTTCATGCAGACACCCAGATCAAATGTATTCAGGACCCATCTCTGACCCACCTCAGCAGTTGCTGCCTCGGAACGCTTCAGTAGCTCACGAACAACTGCGTTGTCTGTGATCGGTTGGTGGATAGGCGTGCAGTAGTCGACTGTTGATTTGCTGGGTGGGGGAGAACCAGTTGCAGAGGTGAAACCCCCTAGCCCAGGCACAGGCTGCAGGCCATTGCCATGCCATGCAGGCACCAGGCACAGACCGATCACAGACAACGCAGTTGTTCGTGAGCTACTGAAGCGTTCCGAGGCAGCAACTGCTGAGGTGGGTCAGAGATGGGTCCTGAATACATTTGATCTGGGTGTCTGCATGAAAGCCCTTCCCATCATCTGGCGCTGGCCAAATGAATTTGCTAGTCATGTAGTAACGATTGGACCCTTCCACACATCCATGAACTACATCGGGATGCTCACTGGACACAAGATGCGTGGTTCTGGATATGCAGAGATTCTCTTTGAGGCACAACTAGTAACAAGTGGATCTCTCAAAGGTGTTCTCAGTGGAAAGGCCTACGCAAAGTCCCTCTTTTGCCTCAAAACAGTGTGTGAGGCAATGGAGAGGCTGTTGATGGAGAGATTCACTGAGGAGGAGAACATCATGATCTCTGACCCTGCTGTGCTTCTCAGAATGACCCAGTCTTGCAACCGAGAGCACCTCGATGAAGCCCTCAAAGACCCCTCAACTCTACTCCTCATCAAAAATTTGCATAAAATTTGCATAATTTTGCATAAAATTTGCAGCAGTAATTTGCATAAAAATGGTATGTGGGACATTTTTTCAGCTTGGGGCCATAGCTAGTCATTTTCTACACATTTTTTCCAATCTAGAAACACTGATTAGAAGTATATCTCCGGGGGGTGCAGGGGGACCTAGTCTTCCTACTAGACTACTGTTGCTGTTGTTGGGGTTCTTATTGGGGGTAGATTTTTGAAATGTGCACCCATTGGTTGGACACCTGCCGGACCACACCCCCATCTGTCGCTTGACTCCACCCACCATAGCACCAAGCCAAAATGATATAGCCGCCATCTTGGTTTTCTGGTCAACCTGCTGTAGGCCTCTGCTATTTATACACTGCCTGGATTTGTTGCATCAGATTTCCATTGGCATTGTTTGGGCCGAGTGTTATTCACGATGAGGGACCCCAAAAAAATCTAATCGTATGTCGAATAATCGTAAGATTTAATCAAAACGGTCAAAACGCATGATACGTCAGAACGCATGGTAATCAAGTGTTAGGTTATGTAATCAAGCGATACTTTACATAATCACGTGTTACCTTACGTAATCAAGCGATAAATGATGCAAATGACTAAAAATATAGCATTACGTAATTTTTGAACGGCTCCATATTGGGTTTAGGCAATCTGTGACCATGTGACAAATCAGCTCATTCTGATATAACCGTGGGGAGGGTGACATGGATAAGAGGTGTCGAGTTAATCTTTTAACAGCATATTAAATGTGTGTTTCCCAATCGTGCTGTTCATCTTTCAAGAGTGCTTTAAATGTGCGTTTCACAATCACCCATTAGCAAATTTTGTCCCAGGTTGTGACTACAGCGTGGACATTCTTGTTTCATAATGTACATGTATTTCATGAACTATGCAAAGAGGCCTCTCCATAGGCACTAAGCCTTCCTGAAGCCTTAAATAAAAACTCATGGTGAGAACAATTTCTGTTTTCTACAGAGTTGAGGCACCTTTCTTTCACCTTTCTACCAGCAGCCTCTCTTTGTAGGCAGTTTATAAGTTTTTGTGTAGCCATTAAGAAACTGTTTCTTCCTGCAATATTCCCACTCCTCAGTGTTTGCACCAGCATGTATTATTTATTTTTTAGTGGTTCTGAGTCAAAAGTACAGCATCACCGCAGATATTTTAGGACTTAGCATGCGATGAATAATGCACTGAATGAATGAATATGAATGATCGTTTTAAGGCCATTTTTCCCTCGCTAGAGCAGGGGTTAGCCTTGCGGGCCCCATGACAATCATGGTTCCCTGTTTGAGGCAATGTTTTTATGGACCGGTCGCCCTTCCTGACGCCAACCCTTAGTCGCCTCTTACGATGCGCAGGGATACGGTGAATAATGCACTGATGTTTACATATGTGCTAACTCTTGAGGATACACCTGTTCAGGAACGAAGAGGCTCGAGGATACAAGAGGCTCATTTCAAATGCTAACGAAAGCTCTTTATCACTGTGGATTCTCTATAGTTCAACTATCTGCCAATTACAATTCGATAATGAAAATAAGGCCTGGATTGCAGACAATTCTCATTGATTCAAATACCACTTGCTCCAAATCAACCCAGTTGTTTTTGGTCAGATAAATCCCTTCTAATTTATAGTGAAAGACAATTAAAACCCGTGTCTAGTCTACTCACTTATGCTCCGCAACTCAATGCTGGGCTCTGCTCAAAGCTTCCGGTAAGTCCGGTTGACGACAAGCTGAACACAAAATTCAACACAATAAAATGGAGAAACAACAATGCATTTACCTGCAAACATTAACTGGTGGACTCAAGAGGGAAGGGGCTCAAGCCACCAATCACACCAACGCTGCCCAAGCTGACGGCATTGACCCAAATGTGTGCCAACACCAACACTGCCCACCAAATGCCAGTTCTCACCTGATAGCACTGGCTACCTGGTCATTATGGTGGATGGCGATGGATATCCGCAAAGCCACAAAGCATTTCCACTGTGTAGCAATCTATAGCAAAGTTCCTCTTATCCATTGAGTTTAGATTCACGAAATAGCTTTTTGCACTTTCAGCACATCCTATTTATCTTAGACATGATCAGTGCGCGTTCTACTCGAATAGATGACATTCATCTGAGCCCATAAACAGGAAGTTTTGAGCCATTTCCATATGGCATAGTGCCATTGTGTGGCTGGATGTGTTTTTATTTTTTTAATAGAACTAGACTTTTTTTTAGTTTTTAGATGACATCTAAAATGACGTTCATAGATGACAAAGGTGCCAACTTTCTCAACGGCAATTGATATCCAAGTAATAATGTTGGAGCGGGCCAAGAGGGAGAAAGAGCATGTTGGGATAAGCAAATAAACAGTGCTTAGGGTGACGAATATCACCTCCACTACCATGTCACCATCTTTGTTTCCACTTCACCTTACTTAATGTGGACTTTAATGATCCAATTCTTTTTGTTTCAAACGCAGTGAGGTCAAAGAGGTAATAACACATGAAATGGGAATAAAGAATAGAGTGCTCCCATCCTTCAACACTAATGTCTGTTCTTTCCTGAAATCAACAAGCACAATTTTGTGAATGCTTTGCTTGTTGAACACCGCCATTGTGTGATCTAAGTGATGAATCAGGAGAGCAGAATAACAAAGCTGCAACAGTACCTTATAATTGGACTAATAGGATGGCTGAGAGGTATGCACACTCACCTCTAAGCTGTCTAGCCTGGGTTTAAATCCGGACCCAGCTAAAAACTGTCATCTCGATATTTATCAGGCGAGGTGATTCATCAATGTGTGTGCCGTGTCACTTGCATGGATTTTAAGCTGGGTGTCCTGTCTGCCAGCACTAGCTGGTTAGAGATTCCACTGTGTACCTCGCAAAGAGCAGGCAAGCTATCGCCGGCACTCTCAACAAATGACAAATTCCTGCCCTAACTATTTCTGGGAAGGCAATAGCAAACCACCCATTATAACCAGTGCTGGATTAAGCCTTGTCAGGGCCGGGGTAAAATTATATTTTCGGACCAGACTCAACATGAGGGCCACCCCTGGAGTACAGCTGGTTGTCTGAGGCTGAGTAAAGAATCTCTTGTATCTCTGGCTTATTTAAATTTGGAGTTGAAGGAGTTATATGAATAAAATACGTTTTTCCCCTCATTTAATGAAATACACACACACATATAAACACGAAACTCATGACACTCGCCCCCCGTCCCTTTACACCATTCACGCACTCGGAACAACTCACGGTCTTCCTTGCACCGTTCACTCACACAGAACAACTCACAGCCCTCCTTGCACCATTCACTCACATGTAACATCTCATGGCACTCCTTACATCATTCACTCACAGAGAACAACTCACGGCCCTCCTTGCACCATTCACTCACATGTAACATCTCATGGCACTCCTTACATCATTCACTCACAGAGAACAACTCACGGCCCTCCTTACACCATTCACTCACACAGAGCTACTCACAGCCCTCCTCACACTATTCACTCGCATGGTCGCTTGCTCCCTCATACCATGTTATTTCAGTAAGAACATTACCAAGTTTGGACCATGTCCAGACAAATATTCTCATTTGTAAAAAGAGAAACGGCATAAAAACGTCTTGTTCACTCATTTTGTTTTGGGCCGGTGAAGCTCTGGGGCCATGAGCAAACTCCCCATTAGCCCCTGTTATAATCCGCCATTGATCAATTATAACCCTTGCCAAGAAACTGCTTCGGCAGCACCGGTACGCTTTGTAAGGGAGTATTGACATCAGATCGGACCCTATAATTTAGCGTTTTATATCTTTGATAAATTATAATGTGCTTAGTGAGTGAACTGGCTACTGTTCTGGGAGTGAAGAAGCATTCATTGACATTGTAAAGTTGGGGTAAAGATTATAAATGACTGTCCACTAAAAGTGCTCAGCTGAACTTTTACTCCACCACCGACGAAGCTGTTAGCCAAGACACAGAAACTTAGCATAATTGAATGGATGTGGTCTTTATTTGCCACAGATATATAGTCATTGGAGGCCCGCCAAACAGCTGGCTGTCTGTGCAGAGCCGAACTCCACCTTCTCTAATGCTGGAGACGATGTTGTGTCTGCTTTGATGTCTTCTCATCATCCGCTTGTTGACTAACAAATCTCTGCTGAGCTTCTCTGTCTGGATGGACTGGGTAGAGGAGGATGACAGGATAATTGCTTCTGGCCATAGGAACCATTCATCGACAATGCCGAGGATGTATTCGCCAGTGGGAAATGGATCGCACGTGGCAATGGCAACATGGATGGCTTCCCACGAATCGACATATTGGTCATTTGTAACGGCTCAGGTTGAATAGGTGGGCTGACACTTGGCACTCCAAGTTGGATGGCCGATGTGCGCCCGAGCAGAGATTCCATATCGTTTGTATCAGCCACCACTTTGTTTGCCAGAGAGTTACTGTTATACTCCACAGTGCTGCCACACGTACTCTGAACAGGTGAAGGAGTGTTTGAACCATATGTAACCCAGCTAACACAACAACATTGGGCCAATGCCTCCAACAACGTCTGATTAACGTTGGGACAACAGTGGGACAACAGCGCTCCCTTCCAACGTCCGATTAACCGTGGCCCAACAGTGGGACAGCGCTCCATTCCAACGTCCAATTAACGGTGGCCCAACAGTGGGACAGCGCTCCCTTCCAATGTCTGATTAACCGTGGCCCAACAGTGCGACAGCGCTCATGTCCGATTAACCTTGGCCCAACAGGGGGACAGCGCTCCCTTCCAATGTCTGATTAACCGTGGCCCAACAGTGGGACAGCGCTCATGTCTGATTAACCTTGGCCCAACAGTGGGACAGCGCTCTCTTCCAACTTCCGATTAACCGTGGCCCAACAGTGGGACAGCGCTCCCTTCCAACGTCCGATTAACCGTGGCCCAACATTGGGACAGCGCTCCCTTCCAATGTCTGATTAACCTTGGCCCAACAGTGGGATAGCGCTCATGTCCGATTAACCTTGGCCCAACAGTGGGACAGCGCTCTCTTCCAATGTCTGATTAACCTTAGCCCAACAGTGGGACAAGCACTCATGTCTGATTAACCTTGGCCCAACAGTGGGACAGCGCTCCCTTACAATGTCTGATTAACCTTGGTCCAACAGTGGGACAGCGCTCATGTCCGATTAACCTTGGCCCAACAGTGGGACAGCGCTCCCTTACAATGTCTGATTAACCTGGGCCCAACAGTGGGACAGCGCTCATGTCTGATTAACCTTGGCCCAACAGTGGGACAGCGCTCATGTCCGATTAACCTTGGCCCAACAGTGGGATAGCGCTCCCTTCCAATGTCTGATTAACCATGGCCCAACAGTGGGACAGCGCTCATGTCCAATTAACCTTGGCCCAACAGTGCGACAGCGCTCATGTCCGATTAATGTTGGCCCAACAGTGGGACAGCGTTCCCTTACAATGTCTGATTAACCTTGGCCCAACAGTGGGACAGCACTGCCTTCCAATGTCTGAATAACCGTGGCCCAACAGTGGGACAGCGCTGCCTTCCAATGTCTGATTAACCGTGGCCCAACAGTGGGACAGCGCTGCCTTCCAATGGCTGATTAGTCATGGCCCAACAGTGGGACAGCGCTGACTTCCAATGTCTGATTAACCGTGGCCCAACAGTGGGACAGCGCTGCCTTCCAATGTCTGATAAACCGTGGCCCAACAGTGGGACAGCGCTGCCTTCCGATGTCTGATTAACCGTGGCCCAACAGTGGGACAGCGCTGCCTTCCAATGTCTGATTAACCGTGGCCCAACAGTGGGACAGCGCTCCTTTCCAATGTCTGATTAACCTTGGCCCAAACAGTGGGACAGCACTCCCTTAAAATGTCTGATTAACCGTGGCCCAACAGTGGGACAGCGCTCCCTTACAATGTCTGATTAACCTTGGCCCAACAGTGGGACAGCGCTCATGTCCGATTAACCTTGGCCCAACAGTGGGACAGCGCTCCCTTCCAATGGCTGATTAACCTTGGCCCAACATTGGGACAGTGCTCATGTCTGATTAACCTTGGCCCAACAGTGGGACAGTGCTCATGTCTGATTAACCTTGGCCCAACAGTGGGACAGCGCTCATGTCTGATTGACCTTCGCCCAACAGTGGGACAGCGCTCATGTCCGATTAACCTTGGCCCAACAGTGGGACAGTGCTCCCTTCCAACGTCTGATTAACCTTGGCCCAACAATGGGACAACGCTCATGTCCGATTAACGTTGGCTCAACAGTGGGACAGCGCTCCCTTCCAACGTCTACCCACCGTTGGCCCCCGGGCCAAAATGACGTTGGCCCAAGCTTCGTTTTTGACATTGGCCCAACGCCGATGCTGACATTGCCGCAAAATTGGCCCAACATTGCTGTGTTAGCTGGGAAAGACGGCAGTGGCTGACTTGGAGAAAGTGTGATGGTGGCCATCTTGAAATAGCCTGTGGCAAGTGTGTTTCTCTCCAAAAGATTGACAGCAGCCCTGCAATCGATAATCATTTTCACAGGATCACTTTTGACCGTCATGGTGTCCATCCCCAGTGGATGATCCGTTCAAATAATAACGTAACTTTCCCCATGATCATCTTCACAAGCTGTACGCATAAATCGCACAGAATGATCTAAGAAGTTCGAGCTATCCAAACAGATTTGCCGGTTTCTCGCCGGGCAAACTCGGCTGAAACGGTTACGTTTGCGACAGTAATTGCACGATTTCCCATTTGCCGGGCAGCGGCCATGTTGCCTGTTCCTCCACAGCCATCAGTCTCAGATACTTACTTCTGTAGCCCAGGCTACTCGTAGTGTGGCGTTGATGGCCAAATTCATGCCACACCTTTCTGAGGTTTGTGAGCCATTAAGGAGACTGCTGGACAAGGATGCGATATGGCATTGGCTACCGAAACACGATGCTGCAGTGCAGGAAATAAAGCACCTGGTCACCACGATGCCTGTATTAAGGTACTATGACATCTCAAAGCCAGTCACTATACAAAGTGACTCAAGCCAAAATGGACTGGGGTGCTGTCTCATGCAAGAGGGACAACCGGTTGCATTTGCATCGAGGGCGCTAACGCTGACGGAACAAAACTATGCACAAATCGAAAAAGAATGCCTGAGCATTGTGTTTGCCTGTCAACGCTTCCATCACTATCTGTATGGCCGGGAAGTGATCACGGCAGAGACTGATCACAAGCCGCTCATTGCCATTTTCAGCAAAGCCTCTCCTAAGCGCACCCAAGCGGCTCCAGAGCATGCTGCTCACACTCCAGGACTACAGCCTCAGGGTTGCGTACAAGCCTGGGCCTAAAATGTATATCAGCGACATGCTCAGCAGGGCAACAGCAGCGGTCAGTACTTCCAATGTGGAACATGAGCGACACACAGTTTGTAGCATGCAGCAGGAGCAGTATGATGTGGAGCAGATCAATCAGGCAGATTACCTGAACGTCACTGATCGACGCCTACTTCAGATCAGACAGCACACAGACAGAGACGAATACCAGCTAGCACGCGATACTCTCTTCTGGCCAAACATGCAAGCAGAGATCAAAGACTTTGTCAGTAAATGTTCCGTGTGCAATGAATATGCGCATGAGCAGCAAAAGGAGACGATGATGTCGCACGAGTTGCCGACACGGCCCTGGCAGATCATCAGCATGGACTTATTCAAGTACATTGGGAAAGACTTCCTCCTGATGGTCGATCACTATTCTGACTTCTGGGAAATTGAGCTGTTCCCAGACCTGTCTGCTGAGACAACAATCTGGCGATGCAAGGCACAATTCGCACGTCATGGTCAACCGGACCACCGTGTAATCTCTGACAATGAATGAATGAATGAATGATCGTTTTAAGGCCATTTTCCCCGTTGGAGCAGGGGTTAGCCTTGCGGGCCCCATGACAATCATGGTTTCCTGTTTGAGGCAATGTTTTTATGGGCGGATGCCCTTCCTGACGGCAACCCTTGGTCGCCTCTTACGATGCGCAGGGATACGGTGTACCTATTCTAAATCGGGGTATACACCGTGATCATTCATCCCAGGAAGCTGGTACTCAATTTGCCGACCTCGGAAGGATGACAGGCTGAGTCAACCCCCTGGCGTTAATTCAGCGATCGATCGGGATTTGAACCCAGGATCCTAGGATCCCAAGCCGGCACCCTAACCGCTAAGCCAACACCAGGCTAAACACCTGACAATGGGCCTCAATTTGCAGGTGAGCAATTCAGATGCTTTACCATCGAATGGGAATTCGAGCATCTCACATCCTCTCCACGACACCCAAAAGCCAATGGCAAAGCTGAGTCTGCCGTCAAAATCGTAAAGAACCTGTGCAAGAAAGCTACATGTGATGGCAATGACCCCTGGAAGGCCATACTCCAATGGAGGAACACACCAACGGAGGGCATGGATAGCAGCCCAGCGCAGCACTTTATGTCAAGAAGGCTGAAAACACCTTTACCTGTGACCAACAAGTTGCTCGAGCCTTGTGTTGTGCCAGGTGTTTTGGAGAAACTGCGTCAAAAAAAGCAGATATCCAAGCTCAGCTATGACAGGTCAGCCAGAGACTTACCTGAACTAAATGTTGGTGAGTACATCCGTATGAAACCACTGCCTGGAGACCGAACTGGTCGCTGGAAAATAGGAACCTGTATGCAACAGGTCGCCCCACGCTCCTATCTCGTGGATGTGGAGGGTGCCCTGTATCGCCGCAATCGCGTGGACCTGAGAGTAGCTGAGTCAGCATCAGCTCCCTGTTATGGACAGCCCTCGGATGGGCTAGCGGAAGAAAGGCACAACCAGAGCATCACAAGACCGGATGTGCAAAGTGAAGACAAAACTGCCATTGAGCCTGAGAGCAGCAATGCTAAGAAGAATTTGGTGAGAGTGAGCACACCAGCAGGGAGGACCTGCAGCACACCCTCAACACCGGCCATGGTCAAAGAGCCTCTCTCACACAGGAGCCCTGTTTTCTCCCGCAGTTGAAGACTGTCAAAACCCCCAAACAGACTTGATCTGTGAACTGTTACAAGTAACAGCAAGGACATTTAGTTATTGATTTGATGTCATTGATTGGTTGAAATGTCCAGCTCCTGGCATAATCCTATGTTATAGCCGGCGAAGCCGGTGTTGTCAATGAACGCGTACGTATTATGTTGAAAACCTGATTATGCCTTGGCTCGAGAATTCCGAAGCGCAGTGGAGGCCGCCATCTTGCGGATGCGGAAGTATGCATAACAAATTTAAAACGTTCATTAGGAGTTTCTTTCACCCGTCATTGTTTGATTCACAATCTTATGCACCTCCAATGTATTATTAAAATACTTTAAGACCAACATCGGCCCGCACGGGCCTGGTTATCTTCAACGAAACGCGTCACCAAACACCGGACCCAATGAGAGTCGAGCATTTGCAAAAATATTTCTAAAATGAAATCACTCAATGGTGGCCGCCATCGACCGGATGCGGAAGTTTGCATAAAACAATTGTGAAAGAGTTCAATAGGAGTTTGTTTCACCCGTCTTTCTTTGATTCACAATCTAATGAACCTCTAATTTGTAATTAAAATACGTTAAGACCAACCTCGTTATCTTCAACGAAAATCGTCACCAAACACCAGAACCAATGAGATTCGAGCATTTGAAAAAATATTTTTAAAAAGCTTATTACGCATTTCGGAGGGTGAAAACGGCGTCAAATATTCTAAAATTGACGAAGAATTATTTTTTAGAAATCTCGTGGCCGTCGGGGATAGTTTTTCACGGCCAGAAATACGGTATAAGCGGTTTACATATTTAGTTTGGAAATACGGATAGTTTTTCACGGCCGGAAATATCCGAAGTTGAGACGGAATTCACCGAATTAATCACTGCAAGCTAACTTCTTCTGGTGGAGGAAGCCGCAGTGCCCAGAGAGAACCAGCCCTGACAGCGACTGAAGTTAGAAGACGACACACATACTGTGAAAACGTATGTTAAGCCCAGTTAAAATTTCTTAAAATAGGCCTTAAGCTAGCACATCGTATAGTTACTTCCTTAAGCTTCTTGTGACATTTATTGTATGCAGGTATTGGGGAGGACTGTCTGCTCTTCTCTTTTACCAGGTCTTACCAGGTACAGTACCTACTACACCTACCTACTACCAACTACCTAACCTACTGATGCCATAGTGATGGGTAAAATAGTGGCAAGAGGCTTTGGCTTCGCCGGCTCATTGCGGCTTTGCAGTCGGGACTCGGTACTAGTAATTTAACCAGAATATTGTTATGTTGTGTTATCAGTTTACATCTCTTTTCGAAATTTTGGTAGAATAGATTGCATCACATGATATTAGTAATGTTAAAAAAGGGAGATGTTACAGGTGTTAGCTTGTGTTGATAACACCGCCCAGTGTACTGTGCACATGTACTTCCGGAGTGACCTCCGGGCCAGGAGTGTCGGACGCAGACAATGGCTTGCTCGAACTACTAACGGCTCCGTGTCCTTTTATACGGGCGTCTGAAACAAAAATTCACATTATTTATTCGTTCAATCGTGTACAACAATGATTTCAGATTATTAGGTTTACTCTCCATGAAATGGAGAGTAACCTATTATTACTGCTAGAGTTTTTCTTCTTATTATTATTCTTCCACGCTATTTTGCACCTCCGAAAACTTCATAATTAAGTTTCTCAGCAACCGCTGGACGGATTGACAGGAAATTTTCATCAAATGATCGGCTAGGCTTCTAGAATTTTTAAATGCTAATGATGACGTCATAGGTCACGTGGTATGGGCGCCATATTGTAAAACACCTTCAACTTTGCCCCTCTGTATCTCCGAAACGGCTCAATGGAAAAATTTGAGGAATGGCTCATTCTAAAGAACTCTGCAATGGGAACAAAAAACATGTGTATTGAGTATATCAAAAATGCTAACGTTAAGAGGTTAGAATTCGTCAAACACAGTTTTTCTCCCCCGAAAAAGAGATTTTTTCCCCAGATGCTTAGTTAAAAAAAACTCAGAATGCGAAAATTTTCGAAGTCATACGTCACATGGTTCGGCCGCCATCTTGTTTTCCGTGAAAAAACACAAAAAACCCTTTTTCTCCGCAACGGCTGAACGGATCGAGCCCAAACTTGGCATGCGTATTCGGATACCCATGACAAACAAAAAAGTCAGCGAGCACGACGTCATCCGACACGTGGTTTCAGAGTTATGACGTTTTAAAATCTCAAACTAGAAATGGAATCACCTCCATAATTTGTGGAGGTATCGAGTGGAAACTTTACACAAGTGTTCCTCATGGGGGGATGTTTAATCGTTACTTGAGACGTTTTTTTAAGTCACATGGTTTGGCCGCATTAAATAATGGAAGTTAAATTTTAAAAAGCTTGTAACTCTTGAACCACTGCATGGATCGACTTGAATTTTTAATACAATGTAGCTCTCATCGGGTGGAACAAGTGTGCAAAATTTGAAGATGATTGGATGTA
>NC_136269.1:99595960-99633460 GCF_964187855.1 Myxine glutinosa | reverse complement strand
TTCCTATACCTTTGTCTTCAAGAGAGAGAGGTTTGAGAGCGGACCCATTTTGGGTGCGGCCTACTGGCTTCGACGACGCTTTGTAAGCCTTTTTGTGCTTATACTGCACGTTTATTATTTATTCTAGTTTGATTTATTTCGTTTTGGTACCTACTTGTCCGGTTCGGACAAGTGGGGGGGTGTTAATTCGCTGGGATGGCGAATGCACGCTCTCGGTTAGAGGCGTTCGACAACTTAACAAGGAAGCATGCATTTGTGTGTGTTCCACCCGAAGGAACTTCCACTGAGGACATTGTTTTGTCGGTGGGGAAAATAATCGGTTGTGAAAATGTACGAGCAGCGTCGAGAATGAATCGAAAAGTTGTTGTATTTGTGTCCGATGAAAAATTCGTTCACGATGTTGTAAGTGCGGGTTTAACCACAGAGACAGGTCTCTTTGTCTTGGCGTCGCCTATGGACACTCCGTCGATGAGGGTCGTCATATCTAACGTACCCCCATTTATAACCTGCAACCAGCTGATGTCCGTTTTGTCCCGATACGGAACAGCTGTGTCAAAAATCACAATGATTCCGCTCCGGTCTCAGGATGAACGTGTTAAACACGTGATGAGCTTCAGACGGCAGGTGCATATGGTGCTTCCGGATCGAGGCGATGACACGGGGTTAAACATCACGTTCAAGGTAAAGGTGAACAACCATGAGTATCAGATGTATGCGTCATCGGCCTCATTAACATGTTTTCAGTGCGGAGCTTTTGGCCATGTGAAAAGGTTTTGTCCGAAGGTATCGTGTGTAAGGTGTGGTGAAGCAGGTCATAGTGACGCTGATTGTAAAAGAGATAACACCCCGGTCTCTAACGTACGAAACAACGTAAACCGAAATACCCGAACGGTTCCTACCGACGCTCCCTCGCACTCGAGGAGTAGGGATAATACTCCTGTTCGTCTTAGTGTAAACGACAACACCGCTGATTCGGTAAATAATGAAATAACCCCAGATAACCCACCTGTTGTGGCAGATGCTACGTGCAGTGAGGAGATGGAAGAAAATCCCATTGTGGTGACAAAGAAACGAAGAGCACCTGGTGCTTGTAACTCCAACATTACTTTGAAAAAGGTAGTGTTGGATAAAGACAGTGTGGGTGCAGACGCCCTGGAACGTCTTTCTCAGGTGTCCACAAGCTGTGTTGACACCAGGGAGAAGGAACATGAATTAATTAATTCTGAAACATTATCGGGCAGCACCGAAAACCTGGGAGAAAAAGTAGATGGTGAGACTAAAGATGATGGTGAGCCCATTAGTGAGCCGCCACCTTTACTACCTGCTGAGACCGAGCGGATTGGGAATGTCTCAGCCCCAAGCTCCTCTTTACCCCTGCAAGATCTAAATCATGACACTGGTTCGTCAACTGAGCCAGTGAACATCTCCCTGCAGGAGGGTGAAGCCGAGATTTCAGCTCCTGCTGAATGTCCCGGGTACCAGAGTGAGGATGACTCTACCATAGAACATTCCAGCAAATCTTCGGACTTGGCTGGAATCAAAATGGGGACTGGGCAGACTGATATATGTGACCCGGGTGGAGCTGTTTCTGATTTGTCAGATTCAGAGGATGAAGTTGAGATGACTGAGTTGTCTCAATCTTCATCTGATCAGTCATCCATAGCCCCTCAACTCGTTATTTCTTTTCTGAATGACACCTACCGACACCGAAATGTGATTGTAAAAGATCATTTTCCTGATTTAATTTCATTCATCCAGACTGCAAAGGACATAATTAGGAGGCCGGATGAATTTCATTTAACAAGGTCGCTGTTTCATCGGCTTAGAAAGGCTGTTACAAAAGCAGGGAGCGAGATTTCCCAGCAACCGCTCACGCCTTTTGATAATCCATGAAAAAAATCACCTTTGGAACCTTAAATATGAATGGCGGAGGTGCAAGCCAAAACCGCCAGGTTCAGGTGAAAAGTTTATTTGAGCGCAAGAAAATTGATGTGCTCTTACTCCAGGAAACCCATATAATTCAAAATGGGGAGTACGACTGGTGTCGCCTCTTTAAAGGACAATGCTTTTTTAGTAACATGTCTTCTTCTTCTGCTGGTGTAGCCTTTTTACTCAGACCAGGCCTGGTACCTGAGTCATGCCTCTTCCAGGAGGTGATTAAAGGCCGGTTTATTTCATTGGAACTGGTCATTAATAATTTTCGGTTTACACTATTCAACGTTTATGCACCAAGTGAGAGTGTGGAACGAAGAGCTTTCTTTTCATCTTTAATTCGACACATGCAGTCGATAGATCTCAATAATTGTATTTGCATGGGGGGTGACTTTAATTGCACCTTTAAACCCAGTATAGACCGAAATACAGCAGAACCTCATCCCGAAGGTAGTACTGATTTGTTAAATTATTTTTCGGCAGTGGGTGTGCTAGATGCATGGAGACTGCATTACCCCAACAAATCTGAGTATACTTGGGGACGATGTGCCAATGGGAGAATGACCTTCGCTAGACTTGACCGTTGGTACATAAACTCACAGTTCAGGAATGCGGTTATCTCTCCAAATCATTTTCCATCTTTGTTTTCTGATCATCATTTAGTTACCATGGGCCTCTTTTTCCCTCAACCCTTACGCAAAAGTGCATACTGGAAATTCAATACCAGTCTTCTCGAAGATGCTTTGTTTAAAGACGCCTTCCGTGCTTTTTGGGTCATCCAACTTTCAAGAAAGCCCTCTTTCTCTTCTTTAGCATTATGGTGGGATAACACAAAAGCTCAGATTAGAGTGTTTTGTCAGCAGTTTGTTTCAAATGGAACTGACATAAAAAATATAACAATGGCGTGTTTAGAAGCTGATATTATACGGTTAGAGTGTAAACTGGCTAAAGATAATATCAGAAGAGACCACAGGTTATTGGTTGAAAAGAAGGCTCAACTGAGAGAGCTGATTCAGGAGAAAGCAGCAGGCCTGTTAATTAGATTAAGAATAAACAATTTAAAGGTATCAGACACCCCGAGTAAATCTTTTTTCCAAATGGATTTTGTCAATAAGTCACCCAAAACCCTTTTCTCTGTACAAGACTTTAGGGGAAACATGGTTGCCAACCCTGGAGATGTAAGGTTGTGCATTAGAGAGTTTTTTTCAAAAGTCTATGCAAAACAAAATGTTTGTGAGCAAACCATGGAATTTTTAACTTCTCACCTTTCATCCCTAACTGAGCCTCAGTGCCTGGGCCTGGATTCAACAATTACTTTGCCTGAGCTAACGCAGGCCCTAAGTGAAATGGACTCGGGGAAAGCTCCTGGGATTGACGGCCTACCGGCAGAATTTTTCTTGGCTTTTTGGGACCTTTTGGGCCCTGAATTATTGAATGTCCTGGAATCATCCTTGGTGCTTGGAGAACTCCCACTAAGCTTCAGAAGAGCAGTGGTGTCGCTGATTCCAAAGACTGGGGATCTACGACAGATAAAGAATTGGCGGCCGGTCTCGTTATTATGTACGGACTATAAAATATTGTCAAAAGTGTTGGCCAGTCGGTTGAAGACGGTAATCGGTGATCTAGTCCACCATGATCAGAGTTACTGCATCCCAAACAGATCTATTTATGATAATATTTTTTTGATTAGAGACTTAATGGAATGTGATTGCTTGGAAAAAGATTTTGGGATAATATTCCTGGATTTGGAAAGGGCTTTTGACAGTGTGGATCATGTTTTTTTGTATCGGGTGCTAGAAGCATGTGGCTTTGGTGTCAATTTTAGGGCCTACGTGACTTTGTTGTACAACAATATATTTAGTTTATTTAAAATAAATAACGAACTCAGCTCTCCGGTACAGGTTCAAAGAGGGGTGAGACAAGGATGCCCGGTTTCTGGGTTATTATTTTCCTTGGTAATGGAATCACTCCTAATTTTATTTAGGAAAAATATTTCAGGAGTGACTGTATCCCCTGGGAGTCCTTCAGTAGTTGTATCGGCTTATGCAGATGATGTCTGTGTGGTTGTTAAGAAGGAGAGTGATATCCCAGCACTTGTTGAATGTTTAAATCTTTTTTGCCTCGCTTCTTCTTTGAAGTGTAACTGGGACAAGAGTAAGGCCTTATGGATTCCCTGTCTCAAGAACATTCCACCTGGAAGAGTGCTGGTACCACCTGTGCATCTACCAACAAAGTTAAAATGGGTGGAAGACGGAGTCAAATACCTTGGGGTTTTCCTGGGATCTCCACATTACGTCCTCAAAAATTGGGACGGGATTGTTGAGCATGTCAAAAAAAGACTGGGACTGTGGAAACGAGCTCTGCCCCACCTTTCCTACAAAGGCAGGGTTCTAGTGGTGAATAATTTGGTGGCTTCTTCCCTGTGGCATAGGTTTATCTGCCTTCAGCCGCCAGAGGCACTACTAAAGGCAGTGCAGAGGCTACTCGTGGATTTTTTTTGGAGTGGTCACCATTGGTTACTACCAAATGTCATATGTAGCCCCTTGTCTGAAGGTGGCCAGGGACTGATCGACATAAAAAGTCGTATCATGGCTTTTCGGCTGTGTACCATACAGCAGTTGCTGTACAAGGAACGACTGCCAAGCCGACTTCTGGCCTATCACGTGCTGCGAAAAGCAAGCGGGCTCGGATATGGCCTTGAACTTTTCTTAGTCCAACTCCAACATGTCGACACATCTCATCTACCATCATTCTATCAGAGCCTTCTGAATGCCTGGCAAAGCCTTTCGACTAGTCGCCAGCAAGAAACCTATGCGACAAGCATGTTTGTGGAAGAACCCCTTTTTTACAACCTACTGTTTCCTGCAATTCCAAGAAGCCGAGACTTTTATCAACACTTTATTACAGCGGGCATAATCAAAGTGTTGGACCTCCGCCATGATTCTGGTTGGGGGTGGAAGTCGGTGCAAGAGATAGCCGATATGACTGGAATATGGTCAAACAGAATAATCGGAAGAATACTAAAGGGAATAGTAAAGAAAAGCTTCCAACTTGGACTAAGATGGACCCAGGAAGTTTTGGTGACATCCAATGACTGGCATTTTCCTGGTTTATTGGTACAGCCTAGTCACGGAGACTTGCCCCCAATTAGTGAGGGACAAAACATTTTTCAGAAATGCAGTAGTAAAGACCTGTATCGGTTATGCACTGCAGTTCTGCTTGGGAACTCACCGTTAAATGGAGTGGCCAGGTGGAAAGGGCTAATGCCGGAAGGACTCCCATCTGAGCCTGCATGGGAATCAGTATACAGTAAGCTGGTAAGCAAAAGGACAGGTGATCTCCAGTGGCGAATGATACACTGGATCATTCCATCTAATAAATTAGTGAGTCATTTCGCGCCCATATCTACGTGTTGCCCGTTCTGTGTTTACACAGAGGATGTGTTCCATGCATACGTTGATTGTGCAAGGCTTGTGCCTTTATTTCAATGGCTGAACTACATGGCTGGAAAAATGAAGATCACTTTTTCTCTGCGATCATTTATTTTTGGTTTCAATGATATGAAAGAACATGTACATATGTTGTTTTTGTTTTTAGTGGCCACGGCGAAAATGGCAATTTATTTATCGAGGAAGGAAAAACTGAAAGGAAAGCCGATTGGGCAATGTGATGTCTTGTTCTTTTTTAATGCCTTGATATCTGCAAGACTCAAACTTGAATTTTGTGATTCTGGAAGAAAGAAATGTATTGATGAGTTTATGAACATCTGGTGTTTTGATGGGATCTGCATGGTGCAGGAGAATGAATTATTGATATATTTGTAGGTTTGTTGGGATTGAATCAGTGTGTGGTCGGTTTTTCTGTTGTTGTTTTTCTTTTCTAGTTCATTGGACTGTTTTGATTTCCTGTCATTATCTCTTTTTCTTTTCTGTATTTTTGATTATTGTGCCTGTATTGAATAGTATCTTCACCGACTGGCTTGTATTTTTATATTTTTGTAATAAAAAGTCTAAAAAGTCTCTCTCTCTCTCTCTCTCTCTCTCTCTCTCTCTCTCTGTGTGTCTCTCTGTGTCTCTCTCTCTCTCTCTCTCTCTCTCTCTCTCTCTCTGCTATGCTAGTAAAAGTGACTATCATTTGAATATATTCCGCTAAGTTATGAATAAAAGAAATTATGATTTAGAGACTGAATCATTTTTAAACACTTGTCAACAGATACATGATGGTGAGAACATACAAAAGGAAGACAGAGAGGGGCAATTATGGCCAAAGCAACTTGTCTGCAGCCTTGACAGCAGTGAGCGAGGGACTTCCACTCATTCGTGCCAGCAAGGACTTTGGTGTTCCGGCACGTAGGCCTACCCTACGAAGGCACAGGGACCAGCAAGTAGCAGCACCTGGTGTGCTGAATTTTGGGAGATATAAGAACGCCCTTCCTCCTGAGATCGACGCGCAGCTGAAAGCACATGTAACAGAGATGCAGAGGCGACTGTACGGTCTGAGGATGCGGGACATGCAGCGTCTAGCGTTTGATGTTGCTGAGAAGGCTCAAATTAGCCACCCTTTCAACAGAGAGTCCCGGATGGCAGGAAAGGACTGGGTCCAGAACTTTCTCTCCCGTCACGACCTCACCCTCAGGCAGCCTCAAGCAACCAGCATTGCGCGTGTTGTGGGCTTCAATAAACCCAGGGTCAAGGGTTTCTTTGACCTCTTCAAGAAGTGTTTGACAGCTGAAGACTACACCCCTTCAAGAGTGTGGAACATGGATGAGACAGGGCTGACAACTGTTCAAAAGCCCGGGAAAGTCATGGCCACAAAAGGTGCTCGACAGGCTTCGAGTGAGGAGGAAGACTGGCCTTGTCTTATATGCTGTGAGGAGTACAGCCGTGCCAGACCCAGGGAGGTGTGGGTGCAGTGCCAGTTGTGCCTTCATTGGGCACATGAACAATGTATGCCAGGACTGGCCCAGTTCCTGTGCCCAAACTGCGAGTCGGATGTCTCGGACTGACATGTGCCCATGACTGTTTGAATTTGACCAAGTCACAATTCATGACATTTTGTATTTACAGTGAAATTTCCTCTATGTAGGAGACTATGTTTTTCTAGTCAGGCGTTAGTATTATCTTCTTTTTATGTAATTCGGAAGGGGCAAAACGCTCACTTCTCAGGGGCAACACGCCCACAGTAAGCGTTTTGCCCCAACCTGGTGGGCGTTTTACCTCCGGCATGGGGCAAAGAGGCCAAAAAAAAAAAAAATTTCACTTCTTGTTCTTTTTCGTTTTTTTCTATCTTGGTGTGTTTGTGCTATTATGTAGCGCTAATGTGTCCTTATTGTTTGCATTTACTTTTAGTTCTCTATAGCTGCAACAGGAGCAGATATCAGCAATCTTGCTTAATGGGGGCGTCTTGCCCCACGCTACCCTACAACCGCACACGAGGGGAGGGGTAGGAAGGGTCATTCCTCTTTGTGGTGTGTAGTTTACAGTCGATCTATGGTCGGGTCTCAATAACATGACATTGGGTGTGTGTTAATTTACCAGGTTTCATGTGGACAAATTGCCAAGTGCTTTAAGCATTCGAGCAAGCACTCCATTCAAAACCATGAAGGAACGGCTGGCTTAGCAACACACACTGCAAAAATGGATTTAATCGGACAAGCCGTTCTGCTCGAAATTGACGGAAACCAATTTCAAGATGGCTGCCATGGCGGCCATATTCAAAATCGCACCGCGCCCATTTTCGAAAGGCTCCTTCCTCTACTCAACCCCAACACACACTGCAAGCATGGATTTAATCGGACAAGCCGTTCTGCTCGAAATTGACGGAAACCAATTTCAAGATGGCTGCCGGGGCGGCCATATTGAAAATCGCAGCGTGCCCATTTTCGAAATAACCTTCCTCTACTCAACCCCAACACACACTGCAAAAATGGATTTAATCCAAGCCGTTCTGCTCGAAATTGACGGAAACCAATTTCAAGATGGCTGCCGTGGCGGCCATATTGAAAATTGCAGCGCGCCCATTTCCGAAACGAACCTTCCTCTACTCAACCCCAACACACACTGCAAAAATGGATTTAATTGGACAAGCCGTTCTGCTCGAAATTGACGGAAACCAAAAGTTGACGGAAGCCCGGATGGCTGCCGTGGCGGCCATATTGAAAATCGCAGCGCGCCCATTTTCGAAAGGCACCTTCCTCTACTCAACCCCAACACACACTGCAAAAATGGATTTAATCGGACAAGCCGTTCTGCTCGAAATTGATGGAAACCAATTTCAAGATGGCTGCCGTGGCGGCCATATTGAAAACCGCAGCGTGCCCATTTTCGAAAGGAACCATCCTATACTCAATCCCAACACACATTGCAAAAATGAATTTCATCAGAGAAGCCGTTCTGCTCGAAATTGACGGAAACCAATTTCAAGATGGCTGCCGTGGCAGCCATATTGAAAATCGCAGCGCGCCCATTTTCGAAAGGAACCTTCCTCTTCTCATCCCCAACACACACTGCAAAAATGGATTTAATTGGGCAAGCCGTTCTGCTCGAAATTGACGGAAACCAAAAGTTGACGGAAGCCCAGATGGCTGCCGTGGCGGCCATATTGAAAATCGCAGCACGCCCATTTTCGAAAGGAACCTTCCTCTACTCAACCCAAACACACACTGCAAAAATGGATTTAATCGGACAAGCCGTTCTCCTTGAAATTGACGAAAACCAAAAGTTGACGGACACCCGGACGCCCGCCCGGACGACGCCCGTGACGACATACCCCTTAGCCCATTGGGCTGAGGGGTGATGACAAACTGAACCGCCCCCTTCGGCATGGGTGTGATTATATTTATCTGACCAATCCTGAGTTACTCCTTGAATGCCAACTTCATTAATGCATAAGACAGCACCTGATGCGAGTTTGTACGATTTCTTCAGGTGCTGATGCAGTACTCCCCTCCGTACTCAACTACCGCCCCCACACCTCCCACACCCAACCCGTCCCCACCACAGATCAGAGCTGGAAGGTATAATATAGCTGGGACACCGGCACACAATAGCCTACTCTTTTTGAAAGCCACAGTGTCATCTTTAACGCACCCGTTAGCGAATTATAGCGGATCGGACATCTGGCTTAAAGTGAATTAACAATTCCCAAAATATCAAGGTCCTATCGCAGACAAGTTGGGAGGGTTTCATTGGATATGTTCAAAGGAAAGTCTACTCACAACACAAATTTCATCCACGACAAAAATCATACTTCAAAGTACAGTATATCGGAATGGACAGATGCAGTCACGCAGAAACAAACTACAAATACAACACAAAGACAATATGGTAACTCGGGTGCCTTTTCAGCAAGCGCTCTTCACCTGTCACAGAAATCTGCGCCTGTGACTACCTGAATCCACCATCAACTGCTCGGCCAATTGATGGTCCTGTCATCTTTCAAATCGGTCTAATGGGAATTTGACATGGCGCTGCTGCAGTAATGGCGCTGACACCTCTTAAAATCAAAACGAGTCAAATCGAGAAAACACAAACTTCACCTGACTGGCCTTTATTTATTTGTTCCCCACCCCCACCCCCCAACCCCAATGACCAATCAGAACATCACGAACAAACAGGGTCAAAGACAAGCGACCCCAAAAAATAATTTAAAAAAACAAGTTACACACATCTCAAGGAGAAAATAAGCCCATTGTGCGATGGGACATTACTATAAACACATTAGAAAGGTTTACAGAGAAATTCAAGGAATGGCAGACAGAAAAAATGCCAGGTGGCCCATCGGGACGGTGCCATATCCTTTAGAGTTTAGAGCAAGCAATGAGGTACAGTGAATAGACAACATTAACTCGGCAACACCTTCTGCAGCGGTTTATGAAGCGTGAGGGGAGAGGGATCAGGGGAGATAAGGGATGATGGGGGATTGCGTGGGGGGATAACGAGGTGGAAGTGGGAACTAGGATCGGTTCACATACCCGAAGCTGAACAAGTACTGTATATACGAAAAGGAAAGGAGCATCGACATAATCATTCAGACAGACAAAATAATGCCATGAGAAATAATTGACAGGACAGAGAGAAAGCAGACAAACATTCCTTCGATATATATTGTTGTGGTTTTGAGTTTGTACAGCGAGTATAATAAAGGTTAAAATTTCCCCCTCATAGTTAGTCACACAAGCAACATGTAGCCTCGCGATAGTGTAGTTACTTCTCAGTATTTGTGAGCTTCGTCCTTTTCCTATGTTAGTTCTGCGTTGAGTAGAGTCAGGAGAATAGGCCCTATTTCTACCCCTTTCCAGCCCTTTCCAGCTTTCCCTTTCCAGCCCAGAATAGGCCCTTTCCAGCTTCCCTAGCCTCATGCCCATTTGCGCTGACTTTGGTTCATTTTGGGTGAATTAACACGAGGCAGGTCTAGGAGGGTCGGGGCGGAGCCGAATGAAGGGGGTGGCAGAAGCGCTGACGGTAAGCACGAGCCGCCAATCAGGGCTCAGAGGTGGTGGCGGCGGCGCTGCGTCACAAGGCGTGGTAAGAAGGTTCGAGGTGGTTCCAGAAGGTTCGGGGGCGTACCTATATAACCCATCGTGCAAAGCCCCCAGGAGGACTCGCGAGAGAAGGACTTGGAAAGGACTGAGTGTCAGAGGACTAGCACGAGAGGGACTCTACTCGCAGCAGTAAAAGGACTCGCAAAGGACTTGCCGAGGGAGAACTCGCGCGCACTGACCAACCAAGAGAATCGTTGGAGGAGTTGTGAGCGTCAGACAACTGTGAAAGATACGCTGGTAAAGAGAGATGCGCATGAACCGGAATACGCGCTATTATAAAGCGACGCTCGGTTGAGTTGGAGGCTGATCGATATACAGTGCATTAAGTCGCGCGAGTGAGAATGGCTGTGTAATCGCCAGCCACGCTGAGAGTCCCGCATTTGCCGTTCCCCCTCATCGGCTGCCTTTGTTCGGGAGACGCTCTACGATGTTCCTTCCATCGCCTGCTGCCATCTTCGCGGGACGTGCTGGGACCGTGGAGAGCCGGACGGGGCCGTTCCTGGACGACCACGTCGATGCGTTTGGCTGAACATCAACCCATCTGCAATTCCCTGTGTGAGTGTGACGGGCCCGAGTCCGGGGGATAAGATAAGACCGATTAAGTGCTGCCCTGTGTCTCTGCATCCCCGATCATTGTACATACGTGTGGGAATAATTAAACCTGTGTCTTCCTTTTTTCCATTAGATCGTTTCTGTGGTTTCCTCATTGGCTAAGCGTGGTACGAATAGGACCACTCGAATCGGGTTCCACAACTGAACTGCATGGACCACGTGGTACTCAATCCGCTCGGCGTATGCAAACCACACATGGCTCGTGCGAGGCTTGCTTCCTCGCTTCCGTGGCGGCGCAGGGAATTAGGTACGAGCGAGAGTTGGTCCCGAAACCCTACTCTGCGTTTGCCCGGAAGGGACGTTTCAAGTCTTGGTTCCGTCAAGCCCAGAAAGAACAAGGGGATTAATCCCCCCTTTGGTAAGGGGAAGAAAGGCGGCAGAGAACCGTAACAATATATACACACGACATGGCCAAAAGTATATGGCCGCTCCTAATTAGTGGATTCAGCTGTTTCAGCCACACCCATTGATGACAGGTATATATAATCAAGCACACAGCCAGCCAAACTCCGAAGACAACATTGGCGGTAGAATGGGGCACACTGAAGAGCTCAGTGACTTTCAACGTGGCACCGTCATAGGATGCCACCTTTCCAACAAGTCAGTTCATCAAATTTCTGCCCTGCTAGAGCTGCCCCGATTAACTGTAAATGCTGTTATTGTGAAGTGGAAACGTCGAGGATCAACAACAGTCTAGGTAGTGGTAAGCCACACAAGCTCACAGAACAGGACCGCTGAGTGCTGAAGCATGTAGTGAGTAAAAATCGTCTGTCCTCGGTTGCAACACTCACTACCAAGTTCCAAACTGCCTCTGAAAGCAATGTCAGCTCAACAACTGTTTGTCGGGAGCTTCATGAAATGGGTTTCTATGGCCGAGCAGCCGCACACAAGCCTAAGATCACCATGCACAATGCCAAGCGTCGGCTGGAGTAGTGTAAAGTACGCCACCATTGGACTCTGGAGCAGTGGAAACACGTTCTCTGGAGTGAAGATTCACGCTTCACCAACTGGCAGTCCGACGTATGTATCTGGGTTTGGCGGATGCCAGGAGAATGCTACCTGCCCGAATACATAGTGCCAACTGTAAAGTTTGGTGGAGGAGGAATAATGGTCTGGGGCTGTTTTTCATGGTTCTTGCTCGGCCCCTTAGTGCCAGTGAAGGGAAATCTTAACGCTACAGCATACAATGACATTCTAGATGATTGTGTGCTTTCACCTTTGTGGCAACAGTTTGGGGAAGACACTTTCCTGTTTTAGCATGACAATGCCTCCGTACACAAAGCGAAGTCCATACAGAAATGGTTTGTCGAGATCGATGTGGAAGAACTTGACTGGCCTGCACAGAGCCCTGACTTCAACCCTATCGAAAACCTTTGGGATGGTTTGGAACGTCATCTGCGAGCCAGGCATAATTGCCCAACATCAGTGGGCCTAATCACCCAATTGACCTCACCAATGCTCTTGTGGCTGAATGGATGCAAATTGCCGCAGCAATGTTCCAGCATCTAGTGGAAAGCCTTCCCAGAAAAGTGGAGGCTGTTATAGCAGCAAAGGGGGGGGACCAACTCCATATTAATGCCCAAGATTTTGGAATGAGATGTTCGATGAGCACGTACAGGTGTGATGTTCGGGTGTCCACATACTTTTGCCATGTAGTGTGTGTACATCTAAAATATATATATATATATATATATATATATATATATATATATATATATATATATATATATATATATATATTGTTACGGACCGCGGATAAGATGTTGATTTTGCCGAGCGGAGGCCCCGCGGCCCTAACAGTTACCCCGACTAACCCGATTCCCGAACGTTGGCCAAATTCGTGCCACAGATATTCAATAGGGAAAAGACAAAGGCGACACAGATGTGAAGAAGAAGAAGAAGCCAAAAAGGTTGGAAATACTACTAAATTTATTCCTACTATTTACACGCTCAAAGTAACCAAGGAAGAAGGAAAGATAAGAAAATAATTTACAGAAGACTCAGAGACACAGTGCAAATTCCTAGCTTACTTACAGTCTTAATTAACCCAAGGACAGAACAAACAAAACAAACTCACGTACACAAGAAGGATGGAAAGGCAGGAGGTGGAGGGCTGGAGGGAAAGGAAGGTCCAAGGATGCTGCAGCACGATCGGCGCGTTTGGCAGCCGCCGTTCCTTCGCGGCCCCGCTCAAAACTGCCGTCCAGGCCCCAAGCTGCGGTTACTGAAGCTGCTGTTGCTGCGTGGACGTCGCGTGCTTTCTCCAGGACTCGTCTGACTCGTCTGGTCCAACCACTCAACTCAACAACACGCATGTCTCCCTGTCCAACTCCTCCAGGCTTCTTGCTGTTAACTCCCTTTTTTGGTCCAACTTTGGCGAGCAAGACGACGAATAGCAGGCTTTGTGCTTCCCTGGATATCCTTCGGCAGTACCTTGCGCGCGCGCTTTTATAGCGCCTCCGGCGATCAAGCCGCCGGCCTTTAGGACACGCCCATCGGTCAGCTCGCCTCGGCCCTGATGGGTCGGCACGGCCCTCTGGCTCTGCCATTGATGACGATGGGCGGGCACGCCCAGGAGTCGGCAGCTCCTCCCCCTTCTTCTCCAAGCCGACCTCGTGGCGAATGGAGTCGCGGAGGGAACAGTTGGCAATTGTTGGAAGGGGAATGTGAATGAAAGGGGATCTACTCTATTTCACTTGGTGCAATGGAGTGTCTTCTTAATGGAAGACAAGGCCTTACCCTAATACACATAATAAAGATATAACTATCAACCAGGGGGAAATCTATGACTGGCTGACGTGATTGTTTATGACCTAATTATGGGACGCCCTTTGACCTTAAAACATAACTGGAGTAAGGAGGGTCCAGAATAAAGCAATATTTCACAACAATTTACTGTACAATACAACACAATAAAAAAAACACAATCCTCATATCCGCAACACTGCACCCTCCTCCTCTTAGGCACGTACCGGGCCTATAACTTTAACTTAGTGTGACACGTAGGTGTAGTTCCCTCTACTTTTAACCTGACCCTGAGTGCGACAGTTTTAAAACATAAATAAATATGTCCCGCTGCTCCATTGCACCCTACCTAACAGACTCACGCCCACAGCTAAACGAATTGCGGAATGGTCTTCAAACTATACACTGACGGTGGGGAGCATTATTTACAATGACGTTACTTTATTTACAAAACTAACCCAGGACCTGTGATTGTTCTTTCTGGGGGGGAGACAGTCTGCTCTGCATCGACGCACCATGAAAGCACCCAAAACGCACCAACACACCCTCAAGCACCAATCGGTGCACAGTCATCATTGTTCATGAATAAAATAAATCGACAACCCCTAACCCTGCAGGTGGTCTCTTGCTCTTCAGCTCCCTCTGCTGGCTATTACTCTCTTCCTGATGTTGTCTTTCTTTCATTTTCTTACTGGTGGCCTATTGGTGGAAAGATTTCGGGCCTTCATGGCCGGTCCCAGCAGAGGGGCCATGCCCCAACCCATGGGGTCCATAAGTGGTGCTCGGCCACAGACATGTGGTCCATAATGTGGTGCATCGATGCAGACAGCTGGTTCTGGGAGTTCCGGGCGCACAATGGCGGACTCACGCACGCTCCCCTCGGCGCCCAGTGGCGCTCAGGTCCTCATGTGGGAGAGAAAGGGGGGAAAAGACAGATGAGCGAGGGGTAAGGTCTCAAGGGTACACATCAATAAGGCAATGCAAGGTGAAGTGCGTACGGAGAGCGAAGTGAGAAAGCTCGTCCCTACCGTACGTCACCCCCCCCCCCCCCGTCACCTACACTACCCTTGCCCTTACCCCATATTTACAAAATCTACACATTTACAAATTCGTCACTACTGTCACGTCTTCCCCATATTTCTTCTATTCCAAATTCGTCACCACAATCCCTCTAGCCAAAATTTGCCATCACCCAATTCATCATCAATCCTCATAAGGAGGAAGAGATGGAACAACAAAGCACAATGTCACACCCACGTCATGATGCGTCTCACAATCCAAACATTTGCATCAACAATAATAAAACAACCTGGCATGGTGTGGAGTTATGTCACCTCAGGTGAGTGGATGCAGATGGTGCGAGGAGACGTCAATCCTAACTACTTTCTAAATGACTTTAATACACTTTACACTACCCGGGGTCTTTCCCTGCCAATCCATTGGCCATCTTACACTATGGGTTCTAAAAACCAATTCCCATTGACCAAACTGTGGTGCTTCTCAATTTGGGGTCTCACTCCCCCGATTCATCTCCCTGTGCCCTTGCACAATTTCTGGACTGGGGCGTGTAGCTCTCCCAGCAGGTCTACCCACCTGCACACCTCCACCACTGCAGTTGCCACCCAAGCTTACCTAGCTCCTCACCCTAACCTATCTAATTGGGGAAGGCCCCTCCTGGCTCTGTCACCCCTCGGTGCCCTCTGGCACTGGGCTACCCGGGTCCGTCCTCCGGATCCTCGGGCCCCATCCACAACAACTCTACCGACTCCCAGAGCCCACCTGCGGCCTCACCTGGCCGACATCCTCACAGTGGTGGAGTGCCCAAACCAACTACACACACTAACAGGCTACACGCCCAGCCATTTCCACAACACTAATGCACCCATCCAAATACCATTCTTTCACCCGCACCACAGATGCCAATATCCAACCACAATTTACCTATACCCTCTACCTAACACTTACACTACCCTCCCCAGGTATTCGTGATGGGGGTCCATCCTTCCCCCATTCACACCTTCGCACCATCCACTCCACTCCATAGTTTCCACCATACTCACTCCACGACCATCCATTCCAATACTCCATACCATTTATTCCACACAACCATTCTCCATACACCTGTCGTTGCACACCTGTGCAATCACACCTGGTGCCACCTGCACCCTCCTTCCTTCCTGGACCATTTGGTCAGCACAATACACATCAGCCACTCACACACTGCTCCATACACCTGTCCAGTTGCACACCTGTGCAATCACACCTGTTCCTCCCACACTTTTCACAATACACTTCTGAATACACCTCCAACACTCACACGGCATCATCTAATCTACCTGTTGCCCTTCTAACTTAGTGCTCCCCGTCTTCCCTTTAAACTAAGCACATACCACGTCATTATCATCCACTCTAATCTACCTGCGTCCCCACTACAGGTATCATTGTCACAAACTAATCTTAACGTTACCTATTGTCATCTTCTCTAGATCCCTACACATTATATCCTAACCCTCCCGGGCTAGTTTTCACTGCCATAAACCCCATAAATCTAGTGCTCCTTTGCCCCCGCTGTGAGAGATGGCAGAGTTGTCATCCCCCCACATCGGGTATCTTCCACTACCAATTTTGCTCGTCCAAATTCAACAAATCAAAAATTTGCCAATCATCTGCCAATCGTCTGCCAATCCTCACTCTGCCAATCATCAAATTTTGTTTTTCTAATTTCGGGGCCAAAACACTATCCTCATCATCAGTCTTCTCACTAGTGCCTCTCGGTGCGCCAATTCACTTCTAAAGCTCGGCTTCGTAAAGCCGAGCAATGAATGCGGGTTGTTTGGTGCCGGCGGCTGGATACGTCCGGCACTCGGTGCAGGGAAGAACGCTTACCCGGGCCAAGAGCCCACGCACCACCTCGGCACAGAGCCGTCCAATGGCCCGATCTCGACCTGCCGGAACGCCTCAACAAAAAGGGGTCGCCATGACGACCCTTCTTATCGGGCTGCCCGCTCAGCCTAGTGGAGCACGGACGCGGCCGTTCAAAGCGAGGCCCAGCGTGGATCGCGTACGGAGGTTCTTTCGAAACTGCCGTGGTTCGGATCCCCGCTGGTCCTCGCGGCACGCGAAGCTGCCCGGCACGCACCGAGGGCCCGATTCGGCTATACGTCGCTCTAACCGCTAACCCGGTTACCGTCGATGCTTCACCTGCATGCTCACACGCATACGCTACCCCTTTCACCCTCACCGAGCTCAGTGCTCCAACGCCGCCCGTACACCCCGCGTACTTCGCTATTGCACTCGTTCTTTTGCTCACAGACTTGGTCACACACCTGACCACCGCACACCTTTGCACACACTCGTCGTTCGCACACCTCACCAACACACCTCTTCACGCCCCCTCCTCGGTCACCTCCTCTGTGACAATCACAGGTGTGCTCTCACTTGCACACCCAACCACGTGCCTCACTACTAACTCAAGTGTGCATTCCCACACACGCTCTACCATTCCAGGTGTGCATCCTTCCATTCCAGGTGTACATCCTCTCTCACCTGTCACAACCAACGCACGCTCCGTGTCACTCTCACTACTTTCACCACCACTCTTGACAGCGCACTCACCCTTACTCTCGACAGCGCACTCTTTCCTCATGCCCCTGTCCGTTACACACCTTTCTCGGGCATCCTCTTGCGCACACTCTCTCGTTACTCCCTCCGTAACACTCACCACAGGTGTACACTCTCTCGTTACATCCTCTGTAACACTCCCCACTCCGCGCTTCCATGTGCCCCCTCGCACACGCGCTACGACCAACTCACCCTTGACAGCACACTCACTCCTCGTCGTGCATTTTCCTCACACATCCCAGAATCGGACATTCTCGCACACCTCCTCCTTCACACACCGGACTTGTCGCACACTTCACCAATTGCCTCTCACGAACACCCGGATCCAAATCAACCCCCAAGCCGACTGAAGCTCCCCTCACATCATATGCATTTCCGAATATATCGCCACTCACCTTGGCACCTCGTCTCCGCACCTCCTTCCCCACCTGCAAACTCTTTATTTGGTTAGCGAGCACATCATCACGATTTGAGCACCGACCTTGTACATATTCCATCACCTCCTCCTGTATTTCTCTCTTAGTTTCCGTCCGTCTCTTCTTAATTTCACTCACCCCCTCTTCCACCTCCTTCTACTTTTGCTTCACCTCTTTTATTTCCCGGTGCGTCTCCTCTATCTCGTCCTCTAAGGCTACCTTGACCGTTTCTATGTGCGTCCTCACCTCCCGGTCCTTCGTCTCCATTACTTCTGTCACCTCGTCCAACCTCGTTGTCAGTCCCTCACGTACCATCTGACATTGCTTCTTCTTCGCTATCAAGTCGTCTCTGATGTCTTTTTGTGTCGCCTTTAACCCCCCGAGTACCGCAGTGTTCCTTTGTACCTGCTCCACTAACTCCGTCTGTCCCACCGTCAGCTATTCCACCTCCTGCGTCAGGTCCTCTATGCCCCCTTGTAACCTAGCCGTATTATTCCTCACCTCTTTCTCCATACGCTTTTCAACTCGCTTTACCTCCTCGCGTACCCCTGAGACCTCCTCGCTTACACCTCGTCGTATCTCCTCCTTCATCTCCTCCCTCTCTTTTGTAGATGCCACCCTCATCTGTCCCAATTCATCCCTCTGAGCATCCAATTTAGTTTCTACCCCGATTTTCACCTCCTCTATCTGGTTCCCCATTCGTTTGATTTCCCGGGCGGATTGCTCCCCTACTTCCCGCAATTTGCCTTCCATCCTATCTTCTAGCCCCCTTAACCCATGTTTCACCCCTTCTATCCCATTGTCTAACCCCTCAAATTTCTTGTCTAACCCCTCAAATTTCTTGTCTAACCCCTCAAATTTCTTGTCTAACCCCGCAAATTTCTTGTCTAACCCCTCACTGGTACCCCTCGCTTCGTCCCTCATTGCTCCCATTTGGCCCCTCAATCGCTCACTATCAGCCCTCGCTTGGTCCCTCATTCGCTCACTATCAGCCCTCACTTCGTCCCTCATTCACTCACTATCAGCCCTCGCTTCGTCCCTCATTTGCTCACCCATTTTTTTCATTTCCCTGCTTCTTTTTTCGTTGTCACACTTCGACTCTGCCATGTATTTGCTAAACCGTGCCATGAACTGCTGCATGTCAAACGGCTGCATGTTAAAGCCCGCTGATACAGCGGGCTCGGCTACCGCGCGCTCGTGCGAGGCGCCTTTTTGCGCGCCTGAAACCACGTGCGCGAGAGCGCCATTTTGCGCGCCTGAAACCTCCTCAACCACCTCCTCATTGCCCTCCTCCATTTCTTCCCTCTGATCCTGGGTTACCCCTAGCCCCTCCTCTAGTTCCCCCACCGCATGCATCCGATCGCCTTGACCAGCCATGGCGCGATTTCAAAATTCGGGTTTTTCTTTAAAACAAATTTCGGTAGCTTGTAATTTTGAGCGCGTTAAGCGCGCTTCGGGTCCGACCCCGCTCCCGACACCAATTGTTACTGCCAATAGTACAATTGGTGTTCCAAAATTTCGGCTAAATAAATTTAGTCCCAGGTTCGAATCCGACACTCCTGACACCAATTGTTACGGACCGCGGATAAGATGTTGGTTTGCCGAGCGGATGGCCCGCGGCCCTAACAGTTACCCCGACTAACCCGATTCCCGAACGTTGGCCAAATTCGCGCCACAGATATTCAATAGGGAAAAGACAAAGGCGACACGGATGTGAAGAAGAAGAAGAAGACAAAAAGGTTGGAAATACTACTAAATTTATTCCTACTATTTACACGCTCAAAGTAACCAAGGAAGAAGGAAAGATAAGAAAATAATTTACCGAAGACTCAGAGAGTGCAAATTCCTAGCTTACTTACAGTCTTAATTAACCCAAGGACAGAACAAACAAAACAAACTCACGTACACAAGAAGGATAGAAAGGCAGGAGGTGGAGGGCTGGAGGGAAAGGTAGGTCCAAGGATGCTGCAGCACGATCGGCGCGTTTGGCAGCCGCCGTTCCTTCGCGGCCCTGCTCAAAACTGCCGTCCAGGCCCCAAGCTCCGGTTACTGAAGCTGCTGTTGCTGCGTGGACGTCGCGTGCTTTCTCCAGGACTCGTCTGACTCGTCTGGTCCACCCACTCAACTCAACAACACGCACGTCTCCCTGTCCAACTCCTCCAGGCTTCTTGCTGTTAACTCCCTTTTTTGGTCCAACTTTGGCGAGCAAGGCGACGAATAGCAGGCTTTGTGCTTCCCTGGATATCCTTCGGCAGTACCTTGCGCGCGCGCTTTTATAGCGCCTCCGGCGATCAAGCCACCGGCCTTTAGGACACGCCCATCGGTCAGCTCGCCTCGGCCCTGATGGGTCGGCACGGCCCTCTGGCTCCGCCCTTGATGACGATAGGCGGGCACGCCCAGGAGTCGGCAGCTCCTCCCCCTTCTTCTCCAAGCTGACCTCGTGGCGAATGGAGTCGCGGAGGGAACAGTTGGCAATTGTTGGAAGGGGAATGTGAATGAAAGGGGATCTACTCTATTTCACTTGGTGCGATGGTGTCATCTTAATGGCCTTACCCTAATACACAAGGCCTTACCCTAATACACATAATAAAGATACAACTATCAACCAGGGGGAAATCTATGATTGGCTGACGTGATTGTTTATGACCTAATTATGGGACGCCCTTTGACCTTTATACATAACTGGAGTAAGGAGGGTCCAGAATAAAGCAATATTTCACAACAATTTACTATACAATACAACACAATAAAAAAAACACAATCCTCATATCCGCAACAATATATATATATATATATATATATATATATATATATATATATATATATATATATATATATATATATATATATATATATTGTTGCGGATATGAGGATTGCATTTTTTTGATTGTGTTGTATTATATTGGAAATGGTGATGAACATTGTTGGATATGGCCCCTCCTGCCTCCGGAGTTGTGTAAAGATAAAAAGGGCGTCTCGGTAGTTAATTCCATAAACACCACATAGCAGGACACGATAAAACCCTTGTTCAGTAGCTTATATCTTATTATGTGTTTTAGAGTAAGGCCTTGTCTTCCATTAGAATGACACTCCATTGCACCGAATCAATTAAGAATAGCTCCCCTTCAATAATTCCATTTCCCAGCCAAACTCTCCATCTGTGGGTAAAGCAGTTCACAAGCGTGGGGCGCACGCCCTCATCAATTCGCTGCTATAGTGAATATGTGCTCCGTGCTCTGTTTGAACAGGAGGGGCGGGGTCGCCCGGGAGAGGCAAGCCCAGGGCGCGCCACGAAGGGCTGGGCTGTTCAGCCCCATGCCCAAATAAGGAAACAAGCCCGTGGCTCGCCACGAGGGGCGTGCCGTCGGCGCCATGCCCAAATAAGGAGACAAGCCCGTGGGATTACCATACAAGGACACGAAACAGAGCACGGGGGGGGGGGGGGGGGGGAGGGCGGTACCGAAACCGAGGGGGGCGTGTCAGACCCACGCTGAAGGTTTGGAGAGAAGGGTGCGATGATCGCTGGAACAAGCGACACGAGATATACGGCAGATGAGTCCAAGTGCGTAGGAGGGTTGGCAGTCCCGCGCTGGAGAGAAGTGAGAGGAAGGGATTACGAGCTGAGCTGCGTGGAGAAGTACACAACAAAGAAAGGGTCCAAGAGAAAGCAGAGGAACTTTTACGAACGAGTTGCAAAGAGATACGCAGATGAGTCCAGCCCCGTTTCAACCAGCCGCGTGAAGCCCTGACGGGGCAGCGAGTGACCCTGCCGGCATGCGCTGTAAAGCGAATACCAGGAGCTGCCGGCATGCGCTGTAAAGCGGATTTCAAGGAGCTGCCGGCGTGCGCTGTAAAGCGGATTACAAGGAGCTGCCGGCTCCCCGCTTCCCGCCCGGAGTGGACCTGCTCGCTGTGCCCTGTGATCCCACCTTAACGCGCTCCTGACACCAGACACCAGTCACTCCTGACACCTGACACCACCACAATCATCACTCTGCCAATCCTTTGCCAATCATCAAATTTTGTTTTTCTAATTTCGGGGCCAAAACACTATCCTCGTCATCACAGTCTACTTGCTAGTGCCTCTCGGTGCGCCAATTCACTTCCAGAGGCTCGGCTTCGTAAAGCCGAGCAATGAATGCGGGTTGTTTTGTGCCAGCGGCTGGATACGTTCCGCATTCGGTGCAGGGACGGGGGCTTACCCGGGCCGAGATCCCACGCACCACCTCGGCACGGAGCCATCCAATGTCCCGATCTCGACCTGCCGGAACGCCTCAACAAAAAGGGGTCGCCATGACGACCCTTCCTATCGGGGCTGCCCGTTCCGCCTAGCGGAGCACGGACGCATCCGTTCCAAGCGAGGCCCAGTGTGGATCCGAACCACGGCGGGTCCGAAAGGACCGCCGTACGTGATCCACAGTAAATTCGCACAGAGCACGGGGGGGGGGGGGGGGGGGGGGGAGGGCGGTATCAAATGGTAGTCAGGAGGTGTGATTCGGACCTGGGACTAAATTTATTTAGCCCAAATTTTGGACACAATTGTACTATTGGCGTAACAACTGGTGTCAGGAGTGTCGGATCGGACCCGAAGCGCGCTTAACGCGCTCAAAATTACGAGCTGCTGGAAATTTGTGTTGTAAAGCAAAACCCGAATTTTGAAATCGCGCCATGGCTGGTCAAGGTGACGGGATGCCGGTGGGAGAGATACAGATAGACAGGGTAGAATCGACCCAGGACCTCGGGGAAATGTATGTGGAGGAAAGGGTGGAGGAGAGTAAAGAAGGTGTGGTTGAGGGGGTATCAGGCGCACAAAATGGCGCTCTCGCGCACGTGGTTGAGGGGGCCACGGCCGCGGAACCAATGAGCGCGGTCCAAATGCAAGCCTTCATGGCCCAATTCATGGTGGAAATGCAGAAAAAAAACGACAGTATGGAACAAATGGAAAACAGAATGATGGGGGCCCTTATGAGACAACCGGGGAACCGGACGGATGCTCAGAGTGAGCAAATGGGGGCAATGAGGGACGAAGCGAGGGCTGATAGTGAGCGATTGGGGGGCGAAATGGGGGGCAAAATGGGAGAAATGGGGGAACGGCTAGAAGCTAAATTTGAGGGGTTAGACAACGGAATAAAAGAGGTGAAAAATGGGTTGAGGGGGTTAGAAGATAGGATGGAAGACAAATTGCGGGAGATAGGGGAGCAATCCGCCCGAGAAATTAAACAATGGGAGAGCAGATAGAGGAGGGTAAAAATCGGGGTAGAAACCAAATTGGATGCTCAGAGGGATGAATTGGGACAGATGAGGGCAGCATCTACAAAAGAGAGGGAGGAGATGAAAGAGGAGATACGACGAGGTGTAAGTGAGGAGGTCTCGGGGGTACGCGAGGATGTAAAGCGAGGTGAAAAGCATATAGAGAAGGAGGTGAGAAATGGAACGGCTAGGTTACAGGGGGGAATAGAGGACCTGACGGAGGAGGTGGGAACAGCTGACGGTGGGACAGACGGAGTTAGTGGAGCAGGTTCAAAGGAACACTGCGGTACTAGGAGGGTTAAAAGCGACACAAAACGACATTAAAAATGACTTGATAGCGACACAGAGGCAATGTCAGATGGTACGTGAGGGACTGACAATGAGGTTGGAAGAGGTGACAGAAGTAATGGAGACGAAGGACCGAGAGGTGAGGACGCACATAGAGACGGTCAAAATAGCCTTAGAGGACGAACTTGAGGAGACGCACCACAAAATAAAAGAGGTGAAGCAAAAATTAGAGGAAGTGGAAGAAGAGGTGAGTGAAATTAAGAAGAGACGGACAGAAACTAAGAGAGAAATACAGGAGGAGGTAATGGAATTGGTACAAGGTCGGTGCTCAACCTCATGATGGTGTGCTCACTAACCAAATAAAGAGTTTGCAGGTGGCAGAGGAGGTGCGGAGACGAGGTGCCAAGGTGGAGTGGCGATATATTCGTAAATGCATATGATGTGAGGGGAGCTTCAGTCGGCTTGGGGGTTGATTTGGATCCGGGTGTTCGTGAGAGGCCATTGGTGAAGCGTGCGACAGGTACGGTGTGCGAAGGAGGAGGTGTGCGAGAATGTCCGACTCTGGGGTGTGTGAGGAAAAAGTGCGCGCCGAGGAGTGAGTGTGCTGTCGAGAGTGAGTCGGTCGTAGCGCGTGTGCGAGGGAGCACATGGAAGCGCGTAGTGAGGAGTGTTACAGAGGATGTAACGGAAGAATGCACACCTGTGGTGAGTGTTACAGAGGGTGTAACGGGAGAGTGTGCGCAAGAAAGGTGTGTAACGGACAGGCGCGTGAGGAAAGAGTGCGCTGTCGAGAGTAAGGGTGAGTGCGCTGTCAAGAGTGGTGGTGAAAGTAGTGAGAGTGACACGGAGCGTGAGTTGGTTGTGACAGGTGAGAGAGGATGTACACCTGGAATGGAAGGATGCACACCTGGAATGGTAGAGCGTGTGTGGGAATGCACACTTGAGTTGGTAGTGAGGCACGTGGTTGGGTGTGCGAGTGAGAGCACACCTGTGATTGTCACGGAGGAGGTGACCGAGGAGGGGGCGCGAAGAGGTGTGTTGGTGAGGTGTGCGAACGACGAGTGTGTGCAAAGGTGTTCGGTGGTCAGGTGTGTGACCAAGTCTGTGAGCGAAAGAACGAATGCAATGACGAAGTATGCGGGGTGTTCGGGCGGCGTTGGAACACCGAGCTCGGTGAGGGTGAAAGGGGTAGCGTATGCATGTAAGCATGCAGGTGAGGCATCGACGGTAACCGGGTTAGCGGTTAGAACGACATTTAGCCGAATCGGGCCCTCGGTGCGCGTCGGGCAGCTTCGCGTGCCGCGAGGACCAGTGGGGATCCGAACCACGGCGGGTTCGAAAGGACCGCCGTACGTGATCCACGCTGGGCCACGCTTGGAACGGCCGCGTCCGTGCTCCGCGAGGCGGAACGGGCAGCCCGATAGGAAGGGTCGTCATGGCGACCCCTTTTTGTTGAGACGTCCCGGCAGGTCGAGATCGGGCAATTGGATGGCTCCGTGCCAAGGTGGTGCGTGGGATCTCGGCCCGGGTAAGCATCCTTCCCTGCACCGAGTGCCGGACGCATCCAGCCGCCGGCACCAAACAACCCGCATTCATTGCTCGGCTTTACGAAGCCGAGCTTTAGAAGTGAATTGGCGCACCGAGAGGCATTAGTAAGTAGACTGTAATGATGAGGATAGTGGTCTGGACCCGAAATTAGAAAAACAAAATTTGAAGATTGGCAAAGGATTGGCAGAGTGATGATTGGTAATGGTACAGTGATTGGCAGTGATTGGCAAATTTTTGATTTGTGGAAATTGGACGAGCAAAATTTATAGTAAGAGATGCCCCATGTGATGGGATGGCCAATCCACCATCCCTCACAGCGGGGGGCAAAGGAGCACTAGTTTTATGGGGTTGATGGCAGTGAAAACTAGCCCGGGAGGGTTAGGATATATCGTGTGTAGGGACCTAGGAGATGACATTAGGTAACGTTAAGATTAGTTAGTGACAAGGATACCTGTAGTGGGGACGCAGGTAGATTAGTGTGGATGATAATGACGTGGGAGCGCAATAGTTTAAAGGGGCGACTGGGAAGCGCAAGTTTCAGAGGGGAGTAGTTAGATGAGATGATGCCGTGTGAGTGTTGGAGGTGAATTCAGAAGTGTATTGTGAAAAGTGTGATTGAACAGGTGTGATTGCACAGGTGTGCAACTGAACAGGTGTATGGGACAGTGTATGAGGGAGTAGTGGTGATTGCGTGTTGTGTTGACCAACTGGTCCAGGAAGAGGAGGAGGGTGCAGGTGGCACCAGGTGTGAGTGCACAGGTGTGCAACAACAGGTATGAGTAACAGGTGTATGGAATAAATGGTAGTGTGGAGTATATGGAGTATTGGAATGGATGGTAGTGGAGTGAGTATGGTGGAAACTATGGAGTGGAGTGGATGGTACGAAGGTGTGAATGGGGGAAGAGTGGACCCCCATCACGAATACCCGGGGAGGGTAGTGTAAGTGTTAGGTAGAGGGTATAGGTAAATTGTGGTTGGATATTGGCATCTATGGTGCGGGTGGAAGGATGATGTTTGGATGGGTGCATTAGTGTTGTGGAAATGGCTGGGCGTGTAGCCTGTTAGTGTGTGTAGTTGGTTTGGGCACTCCGCCACTGTGAGGATGTCGGCCAGGTGAGGCCACAGGTGGGCTCTGGGAGCCGTTAGAGTTGTTGTGGATGGGGCCCGAGGATCCGGAGGACGGACCCGGGTAGCCCAGTGCCAGAGGGCACCGAGGGGTGACAGAGCCAGGAGGGGCCTTCCCCAGTTAGATAGGTTAGGTTGAGGAGTTAGGTAAGCTCGGGTGGCAACTGCAGTGGTGGAGGTGTGCAGGTGGGTAGACCTGCGGGGAGAGCTACACGACTCAGCCCAGAAATTGTGCAAGGGCACCGGGAGATGAATCGGGGGAGTGAGACCCCAAATTGAGAAGCACCACAGTTTGGTCAATGGGAATTGGGTTTTAGAACCCATAGTGTAAGTTGGCCAATTGATTGGCAGGGAGAGACCCCGGGTAGTGTAAAGTGTGTTAATGTCATTTAGAGGATAGTTATGATTGAAGTCTCCTCGCACCATCTACATCCACTCACCTGAGGTGACAGGTACTCCACACCATGCCATGTTTTGATTATTTTTTATGTGCAAATGTTTTGGATTGTGAGACACATCATGACGTGGGTGTGACATTGTGCTTGATGTTCCATCTCTTCCTCCTTATGAGGGTTGATGATGAATTGGGTGATGGCAAATTTTGGCTAGAGGGATTGTGGTGACGAATTTGGTATTGAAGAAATATGGGGAAGACGTGACAGTAGCGACGAATTTGTAAATGTGTAGATTTTGTACCTTTGGGGTAAGGGCAAGGGTAGTGTAGGTGACAGGGGGGTGACGTACGGTAGGGACGAGCTTTCTCACTTCACCCTCCGTACGCATTTCACCTTGCATTGCCTTATTGATGTGTACCCTTGTGACCTTACCCCTTGCTCATCTGTCTTGTCCCCCTTTTGTCTCCCACATGACCTGTGCACCATTGGGCGCCGAGGGGAGCGTGCGTGAGTCCGCCATTGTGCGCCCGGAACTCCCAGAACCAGCTGTCTGCATCGATGCACCACATTATGGACCACATGTCTGTGGCCAAGCACCACTTATGGACCCCATGGGTTGGGGCGTGGCCCCTCTGCTGGAACCGGCCATGAAGGCCCGAAATCTTGCTGGCGGACCTTGGCCACAGGGCACCGATGCCCCACAGGTGAACCATACATAGTCGGCCCCTGTGGGCCATAAATAAATACAAATGGACACGTTGGGTGCAAGTTTTATTACAAATAGGCCGCCAGCAAAGGAAGATGACAACCTGAGGAACATAGTAATAGCCAGCAGAGGGAGCCGAAGAGCAAGAGACCACCTGCAGGGTTAGGGGTTGTTTGGTTATTTTTATTCATGGACAATGGTGACTGCACCAATTGGTGCTTGAGGGTGTTTTGGTGCGTTATGGGTGCTTTCATGGTGCATTGATGCAGAGCAGACTGTCTCCCCCCCCAGAAAGAACGATCACAGGTCATGGGTTAGTTTTGTAAATAAAAGTAGCGTCAATTGTAAATAATGCTCCCCACCGTCAGTGTGTAGTTTGAAGACCATTCTGCAATTCGGTTAACTGTGGGCGTGAGTCTGTTTCCTTCAGTTGGATTAGCCTTCCAAGAGGCAACTGTTAGGCAGGGTGCAATGGAGCAGCGGGACACATTTATTTATGTTTTAAAACGGTCGCACTCAGGGTCAGGTTAAAAGTAGAGGGAACTACACCTACGTGTCACACTAAATAAAAGTTGTAGGCCCGGGTCGTGCCTAAGAGGAGGAGGGTGCAGTGTTGCGGATATGAGGATTGCATTTTTTTGATTGTGTTGTATTATATTGGAAATGGTGATGAACATTGTTGGATATGGCCCCTCCTGCCTCCGGAGTTGTGTAAAGATAAAAAGGGCGTCTCGGTAGTTAATTCCATAAACACCACATAGCAGGACACGATAAAACCCTTGTTCAGTAGCTTATATCTTATTATGTGTTTTAGAGTAAGGCCTTGTCTTCCATTAGAATGACACTCCATTGCACCGAATCAATTAAGAATAGCTCCCCTTCAATAATTCCATTTCCCAGCCAAACTCTCCATCTGTGGGTAAAGCAGTTCACAAGCGTGGGGCGCACGCCCTCTCAATTCGCTGCTATAGTGAATATGTGCTCCGTGCTCTGTTTGAACAGGAGGGACGGGGTCGCCCGGGAGAGGCACGCCCAGGGCGCGCCACGAAGGGCGGGGCTGTTCAGCCCCATGCCCAAATAAGGAAACAAGCCCGTGGCTCGCCACGAGGGGCGTGCCGTCGGCGCCATGCCCAAATAAGGAGACAAGCCCATGGGATTACCATACAAGGTCACGAAACAGAGCACGGGGGGGTGGGGGGGGAGGGTGGTACCGAAACCGAGGGGGGCATGTCAGACCCGCGCTGAAGGTTTGGAGAGAAGGGTGCGACGATCGCTGGAACAAGCGACACGAGATATACGGCAGATGAGTCCAAGTGCGTAGGAGGGTTGGCAGTCCCGCGCTGGAGAGAAGTGAGAGGAAGGGAATACGAGCTGAGCTGCATGGAGAGGTACACGACAAAGAAAGGGTCCAAGAGAAAGCAGAGGAACTTTTCCGAACGAGTTGCAAAGAGATACGGCAGATGAGTCCAGCCCCGTTTCAACCAGCCGCGTGAAGCCCTGACGAGGCAGCGAGTGACCCTGCCGGCGTGCGCTGTAAAGCCGAATACCAGGAGCTGCCGGCGTGCACTGTAAAGCAGAATACAAGGAGCTGCCGGCTCCCCGCTTCCCGCCCGGTGTGGACCTGCTCGCTGTGCCCTGTGATCCCACCTGCTCATCCTTTCCAGCCATTCCTGCCTGCAAGTTCCCCATTTGCGTACGTGAGTTTGTTTTGTTCGTGCTGTCCTGGGTAGTAACTGTCTGTATAAGCTAGTAATTTTCACTGTGTCACCTGCGTCTCATGTCCCCTGTAAATAATCGTGACTGCTCTTTTTGCTTATGTGTGTAAATAATAATAAACCCCGTTACTCTTCTGTACGTCTTCTTCTTCCTCTTTGCATTCGTCGTCTTAGTCTTTTCCCCATTGAATATCTGTGGCGCGATACGGCCAACGTTTGGGTGAATCGGGTTTAATCGGGGAACAACTGTTCGGTTCGCGGAGCCTCCGCTCGGCAAATATAACATCCTTAACCGCGTACCGTAACAATATATATATATATATATATATATATATATATATATATATATATATATATATATATATAATAATTATATATATATATATATATATATATATATATATATATTATATATATATATACTAGCTGAGGTACCTGGCTTCGCCCAGGTTGAATAAGAATAATACAAATATATGATGAAAAGAACATGTATATTTTAGAGCAATATCACAGTACATTTCCTCCATGACGTTTTTTCAATTTTCAATTTCTCAAAACCTCTGGGTATACAACATTTCTGGTTTTCTTACTTGGTGCCAAGACATAAAGATTGCTTGGTTTTCCAACCCTCGAGCAGCCCACGTACAGCTGGCCATGGGCAAACACTTGTTCTGTGAAGTTCAGGCCTACAACCTTCATTGATTGCTCCTGCGCCCTGTTGATGGACATAGCAAAACATAGCCTGATGGGGAACTGAATCCTCTTGAAGGAGAATGGAAGGTCAGGTGGAATAAGTGGTATCCTTGGAATGAATACTTTCTCTCCTCTGTATTGTCCTGAGAGGATGGTTGCCTCTAGGACATGCGGCATCATTTGCTGGATTGTCAATCGTGTTCCATTACACAGCTTTGGTGGATCAAGATTCCTTAGAAGCATGATTGGTGCTCCCACCTTGAGAATCAACCTGTGTGTTGGGAGTCCTTGAAGCTGACGACTGTTGAGAAACTCAGTTGGGAGGTTTACTGCCTGATCTTCATGTCACGTTGTCAAGAGAATCATAATTTCTTTCATGACCGGGCAGCGAACGTCATTATGTGCGACATTACGTCACTCCTACGGACGTGAAAACATTTGTTTTCCTTAAAAATATATTTAAAATAAATAAAATAGTACATAAATTAACAATAAAAGAAGCTAAAAAACAATTTAAAATACAATAAAAAGCACATTAAAAAAATATAAATATGTACGTACAGTATACTGTGCATACGCGCACTGCTGATTCACATTCAAAACAGAGGCGACGTACAGTATTCCTTTACTGTGTCTGTGTTAGCCATGGGTCCGAAGGATAATGCTAGTGTTTCCAAGCGTACTGTGGTTACGATGGACGATAAGGTAAATCTGATTAAAAGGTATGGAAAAGGTGGAAAAGTGTCGGTGATAGCGCATAGACCTTATCGCGAATCGGACCGCAATGCGTCATGGGATCGGAAAGGGGCAATAGCGCCGCCACAAACTACACCATGGAATTGCAGCTGGCCGGGTTTTTTAAACCATTGATATTAAAATACAAAGTAGCCTATAACCACCGGAATTTTATGCTGATTCCAAATCTGTGTCTAAAACTTTTCTCCGATGTGTAGTTCTTGAGTTATAAGCGGACATCCAGACAGACACACACACACACACACACACACACACACACACACTCACAGACACTCCTCCTTTATTTATATAAGATATATATATATATATATATATATATATATATATATATATATATATATATATATATATACACAGACTTGGCATTTAATATGGAATTTTTTTTTTTGTGGGGGTGAACTTACTTTTCAAGATGACTTAGAACCAAAAGTTCATTGGAATTATGTTGAAATTATTCTAGATTTTGTTAATGTGACCTTTAAAAGAAACAAAAACCACATTTGACATTTCGAAGCAAATAAATTGATCCTTGAAAGTGATGTAAACTGATATCGAACTCAATTCACGGACAGTACTGTGTTAAACTTCTGTACATTTTCCAGAAGTATCTCTTTATTTTGCACATTAGCCAAAAAAATTTTTAACAAAAACAAAAGCTAAATTATGACTGGGATTACGGACAGTAAAATTACAGTTCAGTACTTCGTGTAACCCCCACGAGCATTCAGGAGAGCACGTACACGTCGACGCATCTGTTCACGAGATTTGCCAATGTTTGGACAGGAATCGCTTGCCATGCAGTGACAATACCCTGCTGCAATTCACGCACAGAGGTCGGCTGCTGGTCCAAGTTGTCGATTTGACGCGTTAATTCTGCCCACAAGTTCTCTATCGGATTCATATCCGGGGACATGGCAGGCCACTCCATATGCTCTACACCACGGTCAGCAAGAAAGTGTTGGATCATGCGAGCACGATGAGGCCGTGCATTGTCATCTTGGAAGACAAAGTTTCCTTGAAAGGCTGCACGAGCAAATGGAAGCAATGTTTCTTCCAGAATGACCCTGTACTTGAACTGGTTCAGGTTTCCATCCAGAAAAACCAGGTCAGTTTTGCCCCCTGCATGAAAAGCAGCCCAAACGGTCACCCCACCACCTCCAGCTTGGACTCTTGGCACCATACAATCTTCGTTGTGGGCTTCATGCACTTGTCTGCACACTCGGACGCGGCCATCTTGACGACAGACCAGAAATCTAGACTCGTCACTGAAGGTCACGTGATTCCAGTGTCCTGGCTGCCATTGACGGTGCTCTCTGGCCCACTGCAATCGGCGCTGGCTGTGTTGTCTGGTCAGGCGTGGCTTTCTCAGGGGATGCCTGGCACGATAGCCTGCTTGAACCAGTCGTTGGTTGACTAGCCTTCTGGATACAGGCACATTTGTCAGTTGCTGCCACTCAGCCCTAAGCCGATTAGCTGACTTGGTACGGCCATTGTGGACTAACCGGTGCAGCTGGCGATCATCTCTCCTTGTGGTTCTGCGTGGACGTCCTGGCCTCGGTATTGGAGTAGGGACACCCCTCTGAGCATTTCGTTTCAGGATCTTTGACACCTGACCTTGAGTGATGCCATACTGCCGAGCGATAGCACGCTGTTTCATCCCAGAATTTCGTAAAGCCACCACTCCATGACAAACAGCATTGTCAATTTGACGGACCATCTCCAGAGGAAGCGGCAATAACTTTTGTGGACGTGCAGCAGTTGTTTTCCACTAATACAGAATGCAACAACCCTTACATACCCGATTGTGAAGTCAATCGTCAAATGTACCTGTCCTTACATTTTGTCACGCCACCTGTGATATAATCCTGTTATTGACTTCTTGCTGCGAAAGACAATCAGTGACATGGTTCTTTCAACAAAGACATCACCGAAGGGTAAAAGAAACTCGCCAGATTGATATACTGAGTTCAGAAAGTAAAGCCAAGTCAAGAAAAAAAAAAATTCCATTTTAAATGCCAAGTCTGTATATATATATATATATATATATATATATATATATATATATATATATATATTGTTATGTCGGTGGGGTAGAGGTACTTTAGACCAGGTAGATTTGTGTAGGTAACATGCTCCGAGTGCCGTGAAGAAGAAGAACCACCACCATGTAATGAGGAGAGGACCTGTTTAGCCCGGATGTCAGATTAAGGTGTATCTTCATCCCCATTATGAGGAATGGGGCATGTTAACTCGTAAAAGGGATTATGTTAACGACTTCCCTGTTCGTCGTTCCCTTTGTGATTGATCCTTTGTCCCTCATGGCACCGCAACAGACACTAGTGAGAATGGTAATTAAACCACACTAAATAATAAAACTGGAAGCCAGTTCTGAGCCGGAAGCCAGTTCTGAGCACTGCCGATGGGACGGCAACCAGCTACATCACCATGAAGGCCGAAGACACGCCCTGAGGAGCCGTGATTGGCCAGGGAGGAGCAAGAAGGCACTCACTGATTGGTGAAAGAAGGGCAAGCAAGAAGCGGTGCGCTGATTGGTGGAGAGCTGGACACTGTAGTGGTGGCCAGCGGGGATTGGTGGAGGGACAGATGACGTCACAAGACGGTCAATAAAAGAACTGTCTGACCGGGATTTTGCTCTTGCTTCATGGTCGTTCTTGCGCTCTGGTCTTCTTCTGCTGTTCTCCTGATCATCTTGTGCCTGCTCGCATTCTGGGTGATGGTGGACAGCTGTGCACTGACGATTCTCCTCCCTTGTGTTCACATCCGAGACCTTGCGAGCGATTGCACGTGTTCGAGGGCAGCTTCACTGGAACACCACAAGGCAGTGGTGAGCAAGACGCCCGGTGAGGCCTAGCAGTGGGCGAGCGAGGCGGACTGAGGCCTACTTCCCTCCAAAGCAGGGACCGCGTCCGGATTTCCACGCAGGAACGGGGGCCTGAGCCGGGTCTTGACAAGGTGCTGGGACAGCCGATTGAGCTAAGTGCACGATAACCCCACATTTATTTTCATTTATTCTTCCCTTCGTCTGTGTTCAAGTCTGGTGTGGGGGACGTCCCGTTTCGGAATTTAGTTTACCGTCGCGTTTCTTGTTATCGGCATTCCGTTTTAATAAACCTGTTTATTTTCGTACATTTTAAACCTGTTTTTCGTTTGAGTTATTTTCTTTGCAGGTTTTGGGACTGCCAGCGAACAACAGGTAAGACCATTCATCTTCCCCTCCCCTTTCTTCCTCCGGCGCATATAGTAAAATCCGCATTTGATCAGTCGCCTCGGAGTTAAAAGCTTGCTTTGGCTATCCGTGATGTCTGTGGTGTTCACCTGAGGAATCACATGACTATATATATATATATATATATATATATATATATATATATATATATATATATATATATTGTTACTGATCGCGGTTTAGGATGTTGTTTGCCGAGCGAAGGCTCCGCGACCGAACAGTTGTTCCCCGACTCACCCGATTCACCCAGAACTTTGGCCGTATCGCACCGCAGCTGCCCAATCTGCAAAAGACTAAAACGACGAAATGCAAAGAGGAAAAGGAATAAGACGAGAAGACGGACAGAAGAGTAATTGGATTTATTATACACACAAGCAAAAAGAAAGCAGTCACGTTTATTTACAACACATAAGACGCAGGTGACACAGTGCAAATACTAGCTTATACAGACTTAATTAAATACCCAGGGACAAGACACACAGAACAAACTCACGTACACAAGAAGGGTGGAAAGGCAGGAGGTGGATGGCTGGAGGGAGAGGAAGGTCCAAGGGGGTCCTGCAGCACGATCGGAGCTTTTAGCAGCCGCCGTTCCTTCGCGGCCCTGCTCAAAACGCCGTCCAGGCCCCAAGCGGCTGTTGGGTGTTGTTGCTGCTGTGGCCGCCGCTTGCTTTGCCAGGACTCGTCTGACTCGTCTGGTCCAAACCCTCAACTCAACAACACTCTTGCACGTCTCCCTGTCCAACCACTCTTTCTCACTTGGTCCAACCACTCTTTCTCTTTCTTGGTCCAACCACTCTTTCTCTCTCTTGGTCCACTCACTCCTCACCACCGACTACCCCACGCTTCTTGCGCGCACGCCTTTATAGCGCCTACGGCGATCAAGCCACCGGCCTTCAGGACACGCCCATCGGTGTGCTCACCTCGGCCCTGGTTGGTCACGCGACCCTCTGGCTCCGCCCTTGATGACGACGGGCGGGCACGCCCCTCTTCCCCGACCCGAGCACATGTTCAATGGTGGTTTTGGAGGGGATGTAATTGGCAATCGAGGCTTGGCAATGACGAAAGGGGATGTGAAAGGAAATGGAGATTTTGGGGATGGGAATGAAAGGGGATCTATTCTCTTTCACTGGTGCAATGGAGTACTTCAATTAATGGGAGACACAGCCTTACCCTAAAACACAGAATAAGATATAACTATCGAACAGGGGTATTCTATTATTGGCTGACGTGTATGCTTGTGGACTAATTATGGGATGCCCTTTCACCTTTACACAGCTCCGGAGGCAGGGGGCGCAGAATAAACAATAATAATAATAATAAAGCACACAATCAAAAAAAATACAGTCCTCATATCCGCAACAATATATATATATATATATATATATATATATATATATATATATATATAGATATATATATGTGTATATATGTATATATATTGTTACGGATCTCAGAGACGGCACTCCCCTTAGCAAGGGGGGGTTAATCCCCTTGGCCTGTTAAGCTGGCCGTCTCTGGTCCTGGTACTTATAACGCTCTTTTGCAGGGTGAAATTGGTCAGGGTTATTGGTCAAGGTGTTCTCCCGAATACCTTTACCAATCCCTCCGTAAAACAGGGAGACAAGTACCGCTCGAACCACGGACAAGATGGTATTTGCCGAGCAGTTTAGCAATCCGCGACTCGAGCCATTAACAACGAACTAACCCGACTCCGAGCATCTGGCCAAAATCGCGCCCAGGTATTCAATCAGGGAAAACACTAAAGCGACCGGATGAGAGGAAAACCCAAAGAATAAGAAGGAACAGGTGTAATTTATTAATTATGTACAAAACCAAAACCAAAGAAGAAGAGGAAACGAAAGTAATATACAGTGAAGAAGAAGTAGACACAGGGCAGCCTTAAGCAGTCTTATATAACCAACGCCCAGGACAGACAAATAGACTTACATGAAAGGGGATGGCAGGCAGGAATGACTGGAAGAGGGAGAAGGGTCCAAGTGGGACAGCAGGGCTGGAAGGTTCGGGCTGAGGCAAAGCAAGGAGGTCCGCTCCAGGTCCACGCTCCGGGCTGGAAGCGAACAGCCAGCGGCAGCTTCACGTATTCGTTCACGCGGCAGGGCTTTTCGAAGCAGCTTGTCAAAGAGCTCCGCGCAGCTTCGTCTCTCTCAGCCAGACCTCACCACGCGCCGTCTCCAACCCAAGTCGATTCTCGTTCATCTCCCTTCATCTCTGTTCATCTCTCTAAAAAGGCTTCGCGCTGGCGCTTATATTACGTGCCTCCAGATCAATGTGCGCTTCATAGAGCCACGCCCGCGATGGTACCTCCCCAGCCCTGGTTGGTCGGTAAGGGCTTGCTGACTCAACCTCCGATGACGAGTCGACATGCCATACCTTGTTCTGGCGGCTCTGCCCCCTCCTTCCTCGGCTTGACCGCATGGCTAATGGCGGTTTGGGGCCAACAACTACATCAAGGAAAGGAGCAGCGAACGCTGCTCGACCGTTACTTTGCGGAGACGTGGGTGAGGCAATTGGGGAAATTGAAAGGGTCCTATCTTATTTGATTAATGCAACGCAGATTCAACTATTGGGAACAGATCCTTAACTGACACACATAATAATGAAATAATTACGGAGAGGTCCTATGGTTCGCTACGTGTTGTACATGGACCAACTAGGGTGCGATCTTTAACAAGCCAATTGATGGGGATATTTACAGGGGAACATGTATAAGGGAAACATTTACTAAAATTTACTAGTGAAGGTTCTAAAAACCGTAACAATATATTGTTGCGGATCTCACAGTACGGCACTCCCGTTAGCAAGGGGGGGTTAATCCCCTTGTCTTGTTAAGCTGGCCGTCTCCGGTCCTGGAACTATCCCGCTCCTTTGCGGGGTGAGATTGGCCAGGGTGATTATTTTTTTTTTTTTTTTTAAACAGAGTCGAGGATCGTGAAAGAGCTAACATTTATCAAACAAACAAATCAAACAAACAAGCAAACAAAGTATATAAAAAGGGGAGCGGTCGACAAGATGGGGCGAGAAGGGGAGGAAGCACACAAACACAACATTTGAGAGCAGGGACATCGGGAGATGTTTTTGGAGGGAGAGGGCCTGGGGGGAGGCAGGATAGGTGTAAAACACAAGGACACCAAGGACTTCCAGGAAAGAAGTCAAAAGTCACCTCAAAAAAGTGGATTTGGGGTGAAATTAGTGGGGGTAGAAAAGATCAAGGTTTTGGATTGGGGAAGATAAGAGATGGTGGTGAACAGCCGTTTTAAAGACCTGCAGGGAGGAGTGAGATTTAAGAGAGTGAGGGACTTTGTTCCAGATGCGGGAGAAAAGAGGAATGAAGGAGTGAAGGTGAGCAGAGAGTCTTGATTTTGGCAGTTTAACCATAAGAGGGTTGCAGGCAGATCTTGTGCGACCTGCAGGAATATTTGGGGGACAGAGCCCAAAGAGAGCTGGGGGAGCAAGGCCGGAGAGGAGTCGGTAGAAGACAGAAAGACCACCAACCTGCCTGCGGTGATTAAGTGAAAGGCCCTCAGAGATAGCGTCATCGCGGGAGATTCCAATGATTCTGAACGCTTTGGTTTCAACAGCCTGAAGACGAGCTAGGTGTGAGGCAGGAGCACCAGCCCAGAGGGGAGAGCAGTACTCCATTGAGCTGCGGATGAAAGCCTTGTATGTGGTGAGGAGCTCAGGTGTGCCAAGGAAGGACTTCGCACGACGGAGGATGCCCAGTCGGCGACTGGCTTTGGAGGCCAGCTTGGAAATGTGGTTTTCCCAGGAAAGATCATGGCAGATAGTGAGACCCAAAAGCTTGAGTGACAGAACTTCCTGGAGAGGATTATTCAGAAAGTAGATGGGAGGGTTGTCCAGTCGGTCTTTTCGGAGAGACATCGTAAG